>NC_053037.3:471816640-472119670 GCF_002575655.3 Aegilops tauschii subsp. strangulata | reverse complement strand
CATGAACTCTTCATAGATTTCACCACCGCCGCCCTTTCTTGATCTTAAGATAGCATAAAACCAACGCGGTAGCTGTTTGGCACCCATTTCAAATGCAAATAGATCTCTTTTCACTGCATAAAGGCCCCGTTCGTCCCCAAGAACTTCTTTTGCGTCTGTTTTAGGTCTAGAAATTTTCCTTTTCAGCCGACCGTTTTGATCCAAATTAGTTACCGCAATGTGTGAAACCTGTTTTCACCACACTTAGTAAAAAACTGCACCTGCTGAGTCATGGCGGTTTACATTTCCGGCTTAAAGAAGCCACGCGCCGTAAAATTTTCCGGCTCATCTGCGACAAGGTCGTAGATAATCGAATTACTCTCAATGCCTCCAGCGGCTTAGATAACCCGATGCACCTAGATATATGTCATTAGGCCCCTCCATAAGCCGCCACTTTAAACATTGAACTGCAAATTGCCTCCGGCTTATAATTAAACCGGACATTTTTCCTTTTATCATAGGCTTCCGACTTTCACCATGCCTCCCAAAGCTCCCAAAGCACCCATCACGTGCAATTGGATGAGTTCCAACATCACCGACGAGACCTTAGCAGATTTCGTGAAGTCGGGTTACCTGCCCAAGAAGGACGTCATGTCCTACCGTGCCCCCAACCCATCAGAGGAAAGACCACAGCCAAGGGACGGGGAGGTGGTAGTTTTTGCGGATCATATGAGCCGGGGCTTCGCACCGCCTGGCTCAAAGTTCTTCAGAGATGTACTGAATTTCTTTGACCTGCGGCCACAAGATATAGGACCCAATTCGGTGTCAAACATATGCAACTTCCAAGTGTTCTGCGAGGTCTACCTTGGAGAGGAGCCCAGCCTTCTGCTCTTTAGAGAGTTGTTCTATTTGAACCGCCAGAACGAGTGCGCCAACGGGCCGAGCTTAGAACTTGGTGGAATCTCCATTCAGCGATGGAGAGACTGCCTTTTTCCTTACGCCGAGCCGCCAAGCCACCCCAAGGACTGGAACCAGACGTGGTTCTACTGCCAAGACACGTCGCCGGCTGATGAGAACCCGCTGCCCGGCTTTCGCCCTTCGCGTCTGGAACCAACTCACCCTCTGTCAGACAAGTTAACTCAGGCGGAGCGCCAACCTCTGATCCCCACCATCAACAAAATCAAGGCTCTCCTGGGAAATGGCCTTAATGGCATTGATCTGGTCCGAGTCTGGATCTCGTGGCGGGTGATCCCCTTAAGCCGCCGCCCTGGCTTAATGTGTGAGTACACGGGCCGGAAAGATGACCCCCTGAGACACAGCCACAACGATCTTCCTGAAGACGTTGCTGAGGACATGACCAAGGCTCTCTTGAACGAGAGCTTGGCAGACTGCGGGAGGACCGGCTTAAGCCCCTTCTGCAAGACCAACCCGGCCCCGGCGGTAAGCCGCTGATCTGAACATCTTATTTTCTTCTGTAAATAACTTTCATCCGAACCTTAAGAAATCGTCATTGTATTTTTCAGGCTGATGACAAATTCTGGAAGGTCAAATACGACCATGAGGCGGCCAAGAAGGCCAGGAAGGCGAAGAATGCCGCCAAGAGAGCCGCTCCCCGCAAGAAGGGAAGTAGGACTACTGCTTCAGAGCTGCTGCAACTAAGCGATAGCTCCGAGTCAGAGGTAACCCCTGAACCTGTAAGCTTTTGTTGTATTTGTTATTTATTTCTGTCCACCTTATCAATACTGTTCATCAACAGGATGACACCGGAGCAAGTAACCCGGTGGTTGAAGAGGTAATGTCACTTTCCTCCGACTCGGAGCCCTTGCCAAGGCTGAAAATCCGAAGGATAACCCGAAAAGTAAGATTTTCACATCCTTTAGCTTATCAAGATCCTCAATTTCTTTTGAAGCGACAGACTCATGAGAGCCGGTGGCACACCCGGACCAACAAGGACGCTGACCTCTCCTCCGGTTTACCTGACGCGTCGAGGAAACGCCGGACCGAGGTTATCTCCCTCTTGTACCCTTTTCATCCTTTGGCGTTTGTTATTCGTCCACCGCTCAATTCTTCTGATTCAAACTATCAGGAAACCTCACCCTCCTCTGGTGACTCGATGCAATCAAACTTGCCGGCCTTCAAGACCGTACCCGGGTAATCATGATCATCTCTTGTTGTGCTTATCTTTACTCATACTTTTGTACTAAGCTTTTTGTCCTTTCAGTGCCCAGGCAAAGCTCAGCAAAAGGGCGAAAAAGAACAAGCCGGTCGAAGAGCCGGACTTGCCTGAACCGGAGGCTGCAGCTCAAGAACCGCCAGTTGCCTCTGCTCCTTCAGCCGCCGCTCCAACCGACAAGCCAATCGCAGGAACTTCTCCTAACCCGGAGACCTCCAGCCTGGCTCACCCGGCCGATGACCCGGACGTGGTAATCACCCGGACGGAGTTTGTTGAGCCAGGGAGACCCACTGCACTGGCCAAGTGCTCCGCCAAAGAAGAGCTGCTAGAGCGCCGCCGGGCCAATCTGGACCTCACCGACTATGCCAATCTGAGCATCGGAGAGATCGTCTCCGGCTATGTCAGTCAGGTGCACAAGAGCCGGGACTTAGAGATCGACATGGTGAATCAGATTCAGCAGAAGTCTGAGGTACCCCTCTTCTTGCTTACTGCATAGTTATCTTTACCATACTAGCCCCCAAGTCGACGACTTATGATTGAATATGTTGTAGACTTAAGTTCCGGCTTACTTCCATGAACCGGTAATTTGTAGATAGAAACGTTCGATATGCATTAGCCCCAAGTGCCAAGTGTCTTTGCTTGGAAAACACTTGGGACTTTAAATTTGCATAGTAATTGTTCATACTATAACCCGGCAATTATGCAGGCTGCTTGCAAGAAGTTTGAGGCTGACATCTCCGATCTAAAGACCCGCCTGAGGACGCAAGAAACTGAGACCCGGAAGGCCGACGCCAAATTTGTGTCCAATATTGCTGCTCAAGAGAAGCTGAAAAAGGACTTTGAAGCTGAACGGAAGGCTTCGGCCGAAGAGAAGGCTACTCTGGTGAGCCGGGCCGAACAGGCGGAGAAGGCTCTGACAGAGAAAACCACCGAGCTCTCCGGCTTAAAGCGCCACATGTCCCAGATGGTTGCCGCGATCTTCGGTAAGTCATGCCACCAGCTCTCGTCCAGTTTATAACCTTTATGTCTCATAATCCATCATTGCCAGCGGCTTACCTTACTCTGTTAAACAGGTCCCAGAAGCGCCAACCTCAACCAAAGTGTGGTGACCAAGCTGAAGGCCGTGTACACCCTGGTGGAGCAACTCTACACCGGGTCACAGCGCGCCTTGGCCGTGGTGGCCCTATCCAATGAGGTGCCGACTCACCTGGCGAAAGTTCTTCGCCGGCTTGCCGTTCTTCCTCAGCGTGTCCAAGAGCTGCGACGGGCCTCCGCAAGAGCCGGAGCCATAGCTGCCCTGAGCCGGGCCAAGGCGTTCCTTCCAGAATTAGACCCGGCGGACATTGCCCTTGGCTATCCCAGCTTGAAGGAAGACTGCACCCCCTTCGACCAAAAGGACTTTGCAGCCTGCGTGAAGATCGTACGCCCGGTGGCCACTCTGATTGGAAATGACACGGATCTGACCAAGTACTAGCCGGGTTACGATGCCGAAAATCAGAGGATCCCCACTCCGCGTTACGAAGCCATCAGCTTAGTCCCGCTGACTCGTAAGCACACCTTTGCCCCGGAAATTGACCCGGCCGGGTTAATTGACGAGGAAGCTCAATTTGAAGCTCTGAGCGGCATTGACTGGAAATCGTCAACTTTCCAGGTCTTGGGAACAGCCGGAGGAGCGGAGAGGGATGAGCCGGAAACTTCAACCCAGCAAGCGTCTTAACTCTGTAGGCGGTTTATCTGAAACAATGCTTCACCCTTTTGGACTCGATGAGTCTTGTAATAGAATAGGATCAACACTTTAACTGTGCCGTGCCATCGTGCACGTGTTGAATGCTGAATTCTATGAAAGTTGCTTCCTTATATTTCTCCGGGTCATAGTTGATCATTCATGTTCCTTAAGCTTAAATAGCTGTCTGTAACCATCCTGCATAGAAAGACAAATCACAAGTCTCTAGGCGGCTTACCGCACGGAGAATCATAGTCTTATGCATATAACCCGGAATATGAATCACAAAAGACTGGTCCTCAATTATGTCCTTGATATAACCGTAACAACACACTTACCAGCCTGCAAGCACACTTCCGGCTTAGATAACCCGGGTAATAAGGTTGGTACCTCAATTTCGGTTTACCAGTCTTAATAACGCCGATTGTGTTCGACTAGCACTGTAAATCAAAGTTAAGCCGGCAAAGTGAGACCCGGCGTGCATACTTGAAATAATCAGAAGAACTCGCTATAAATCGGAAAAACTTAGGGGCTTTCGGTTCGAATACGACCAGAGACCCGTCCCAAAGGGGTTATGCTAGGATTCGAATGCATCATATAGCCCCCAGTGGGTGTGGCGATGCCAATCAAGAGGGTACCGACAGCTATGTTCTCTTTGGTTCGAATACGACCCATGTTTGAACAGGAAGCCCCCAAATGACTTTAAGAATTGTTTAACAACGCTGATTCGAATACGATCCACGTCGGTTCCCAAAGGGGGTTGAACTGTGATTCAGATATGATCAAAGAAAACTCCCCAATGAGCTCGGCACCTTGCCAATTAAATGGGTATCGACAGCTATGTTCTCTTTGGTTCGAATACGACCTATGTTTGAACAGGAAGCCCCCAAGTGACTATATTGCGTATGGCTAGATTCGAATACGATCATAAGCCGGATCCTCCTTCAAGTTATCATGTGATCTTGCAATGAAAACAACACGTTCACCTTTGGAGTAGAAAAAAGGAAAGAGGTCCTGCTTTATTGCTTATCATAATATATACATGGCTTAGAGAAATATGTACATTATGAGAGCCGGTGGCTCAAGTGTAATAAGGCCGAAGCTGAGCTATGTTCCACGGCCGACGGGTCTCTTCCTCCGACTTACGTGAATCTTTGTGCTCCCGAATGTCAATGAGGTAATACGACCCGTTGTGCAAATTCTTGCTGACCACAAAGGGCCCTTCCCAAGGCGGGGATAGCTTGTGCGCATCTGTTTGATCTTGGATGAGCCGGAGCACCAGATCGCCTTCCTGGAAGACCCGGGATTTAACCCGGCGACTATGATAACGGCGCAGGTCTTGTTGGTAAATCGCCGAGCGAGCTGCTGCCACATCACGCTGTTCGTCCAACAAGTCAAGAGCATCTTGGCGCGCCTGTTCATTATCCACCTCCACATAAGCCGCCACTCGAGGTGAGTCATGACGGATGTCACTAGGGAGAACTGCTTCCGCTCCATAAACCATGAAGAAAGGCGTGAAACCTGTAGACCTGTTAGGAGTAGTGTTGATGCTCCACAATACGGAGGGCAACTCCTCCACCCAACAACCCGGCATCCGTTGCAAAGGGACCAAAAGCCGGGGCTTGATGCCCTTCAAAATCTCCTGATTAGCTCTCTCAGCTTGACCATTGGATTGAGCATGAGCCACTGATGAAACATCAAGTCGGATATGCTCTCGTTGACAAAACTCCTCCATGGCGCCTTTGGATAGATTGGTACCATTGTCAGTTATAATGCTGTGCGGAAAGCCAAAGCGAAAAATCACCTTTTTCATAAACTGAACCGCCGTGGCTGCATCACACTTGCTAACTGGCTCTGCTTCAACCCACTTTGTAAATTTGTCAACTGCCACCAAGAGGTGGGTCTTCTTATCCTTGGACCTTTTAAAAGGCCCAACCATATCAAGCCCCCAGACCGCAAAGGGCCAAATAATTGGGATCATCCTCAGCTCCTGAGCCGGCACATGAGCCCGTCGCGAGAACCTTTGGCAACCATCACATTTACTGACCAAGTCCTCCGCATCAGCATGAGCCGTCAGCCAATAAAAACCATGACGAAAAGCCTTGGCCGCAAGAGACTTTGAGCCGGCGTGATGGCCACAATCCCCTTCATGAATCTCACGCAAGATCTCTTGACCTTCCTCAGGGGAGACACAACGCTAGAACGCTCCCGTAACACTGCGGCGATGCAACTCACCATAGATAACAACCATTGACTTAGAGCGCCGGGTTATTTGTCTAGCCAAAGTTTCATCCTCAGGCAAATCTCCCCGGGTCATGTAAGCCAGATAGGGCACTGTCCAGTCCGGTATGATGTGGACAGCCGCCACCAGTCGTGCCTCCGGGTCAGGGACAGCCAAGTCTTCCTCTGTAGGCAACTTAACAGAAGGGTTATGCAGGACGTCCAGGAAAATATTAGGCGGCACCGGTTTTCGCTGAGAGCCCAGCCGGCTTAAAGCATCAGCCGCCTCGTTCTTCCTGCGATCGATGTGCTCTACTTGGTAACCCTGAAAGTGCCCAGCAATGGCATCAACTTCGCGGCGATAAGCCGCCATGAGAGGGTCCTTGGAGTCCCACTTTCCTGACACTTGTTGAGCCACCAAGTCTGAGTCGCCGAAGCACCTTACCCGGCTCAAGCTCATCTCCTTAGCCATCCGAAGACCGTGGAGCAAGGCCTCGTACTCAGCTGCATTGTTGGTGCAAGGAAACATCAATTGTAGCACATAATGGAACTTGTCACCTTTAGGGGAAGCCAATACGACTCCAGCCCCCGAGCCCTCCAATTGCCTGGACCAATCGAAGTGAATAGTCCAATATGTGTTATCCGGCTTTTGTTCGGGCACTTGTAGCTCTGTCCAATCATTGATGAAATTCACCAAGGCCTGAGATTTAACAGCAGTGCGTGGCACGTATTTCAGACCATGAGGTCCGAGCTCTATAGCCCACTTAGCCACTCTCCCTGTGGCCTCTCTGTTTTGAATGATATCTCCAAGGGGGGCAGAACTGACCACAGTGATGGGGTGACCCTGGAAATATTGCTTAAGCTTCCGGCTTGCCATGAACACACCATAAACAAGCTTCTACCAATGCGGATACCGCTGCTTGGACTCAATGAGTACTTCGCTGACATAATAAACCGGCCACTGAACCGGATGCTCCTTACCCTCTTCCTTGCGCTCCACCACCACGGCCACACTGACGGCCCGTGTGTCAGCAGCCACATACAGCAATAAAGGCTCCTTGTCAACCGGAGCAGCAAGGACTGGGGGTTCGGCCAGCTGTCTCTTCAAATCCTAAAAAGCAGTATTAGCTGCATCATTCCAGACAAAGTCATCAGTTTTCTTCATCAACTGATATAATGGCATGGCCTTCTCCCCCAAACGGCTTATAAAACGGCTTAAAGCAGCGATACGACCCGCCAGGCGCTGGACGTCGTTTATACACGCCGGCTTAGCCAGGGAGGTGATGGCCTTGATCTTCTCCGGGTTAGCTTCAATGCCTCTGTTAGAAACCAAGAAACCCAAGAGCTTGCCTGCAGGAACACCAAAAACACACTTGGCCGGGTTAAGCATCATCTTGTAGACCCGGAGATTATCAAAGGTTTCCCCCAGATCATCTATCAAGGTTTCTTCCTTCCTGGATTTAACCACAATATCATCCACATAAGCATGAACATTGCGCCCAATCTGGTTATGAAGACAGTTCTGCACGCAACGCTGATAAGTCGCCTGTGCACTCTTGAGTCCAAAGGGCATAGACACATAGCAGAAGGCTCCAAAGGGAGTGATGAACGCCGTCTTCTCCTGATCCTTAACTGCCATTTTAATCTGGTGATATCCAGAATAAGCATCCAAGAAACTTAAGCGCTCACAACCCGCCGTAGCATCAATGATTTGATCAATACGGGGAAGGGCGAAAGGATCAGCCGGATACGCCTTGTTCAAGTCCGTGTAGTCCACACACATCCGCCAGGTGCCGTTCTTCTTGAGTACGAGCACCGGGTTAGCTAACCACTCTGGGTGAAAGACTTCAACAATAAACCTGGCCGCCAAGAGCCGGGCCACCTCTTCACCAATGGCTTTCCGCCTTTCTTCATTAAACCGCCGAAGGAATTGCCTGACCGGCTTAAATTTCGGATCAACATTGAGAGTGTGCTCAGCGAGTTCTCTAGGTACACCTGGCATGTCAGGAGGTTTCCATGCAAAAATGTCGCTATTCTCACGGATGAACTCAATGAGCGCACTTTCCTATTTTGGATCCAGATTGGCACTGATGCTAAACTGCTGAGATGAATCACCTGGAACGAAATCAATAAGTTTAGTCTCATCAGCCGACTTAAATTTCATTGCCGGCTCATGCTCCGTAGTTGGCTTTTTCAGAGAGGTCATATCTGGTTGATCAACATTGTCCTTGTAGAATTTTAACTCCTCTGTTGCACAAACAGATTCTGCATAAGCTGCATCGCCTTCCTCACACTCCAAGGCCACCTTCCGGCGGCCATGAACCGTAATGGTCCCATTGAGACCCGGCATCTTGAGCTGTAAATACACGTAACACGGCCGTGCCATGAACTTAGCGTAAGCCGGCCGCCCGAATATGGCATGATACGGGCTTCTTATCTTGACCACCTCAAAGGTCAATTTTTCCACCCTGTAGTTGTGCTCGTCTCCAAAGGCCACTTCCAACTCGATCTTGCCGACTGGATAAGCCGACTTACCAGGTACCACACCATGGAAAATAGTGTTTGACTAGCTGAGGTTCTTATCAATCAACCCCATACGACGGAATGTCTCATAATAAAGGATGTTGATTCTGCTGCCTCCATCCATGAGCACCTTAGTGAACTTATATCCTCCCACCTGAGGAGCTACCACCAAGGCCAAGTGACCCGGATTATCCACCCGGGGAGGGTGATCCTCCCTACTCCACACTATAGGCTGCTCAGACCACCGCAAGTAGCGTGGAACCGCCGGCTCAACAACATTCACAGCCCTCTTATGAAGCTTCTGATCTTGCTTACACAGACTGGTGGTAAACACATGATACTGTCCACCGCTAAGCTGCTTTGGATTGGTCTGATAACCCCCCTGCGGCTGTTGATGACCCTGGCCAGACTGCTGATTAAAGCCCCCTTGACCGTTCTGAGGATTAGAATTTGAGCCGCCACTCGGGCCATGAAAGCCGCCGGCGCCTGAGCCACCGCTCGGGCCATTGTTGCCGTTGAAGGCGTTGGAATTTTTAAAAGCCTTCATGATTGCACAATCCTTCCATAGATGAGTAGCTGGCCTCTCTCTAGAGCCATGCCTTGGACAGGGCTCATTCAACAGTTGCTCCAGCGTCGGGCCTGACCCGCCGGCTCGGGGAGGGGGCCTCCCTTTGCGTCTCTGGCTATTACCCTGTGAGCTGGCGTTGGCCACAAACTCTACGCTGTCGTCGGCCTTACGCTTGCCACTTCCTTGGTTCCCCGGGTTATGCTGAGGACCCTTGCCATTGCCGTTCTTCTTTCCCTTCCCTGTCCTTTCATCGTCTGAAGCGGGGTCCTTGGTACTATCAGAATCGGCGTACTTGACGAGAGCCGCCATCAGCGTACCCATATCATTGCAGTCGCGCTTAAGCCGCCCGAGCTTCATTTTCAGGGGCAGAAAACGACAATTTTGCTCCAACATTAAGACTGCAGAACCAGCATCCATCTTATCCGATGAATGTATGATCTCTTTGACCCGGCGAACCCAATGTGTCGTAGACTCACCCTCCTGCTGTTTATAGTTAGTCAAATCCACTATTGACATACACTGCCTACAGGTGTCTTTGAAGTTTTGTATGAACCGGGCCTTTAGCTCAGCCCAAGACCCGATGGAATTTGGCGGTAGCGCTTTCAACCAAGTGCGGGCAGGCCCATCCAGCATCATGGTGAAGTATTTGGCCATCGCCGCTTCACTAACCTCCAGCAGTTCCATAGCCATCTCGTAACTTTCGATCCAGGCCCCGGGTTGTAAGTCTGCTGTGTAAATAGGCACCTTCCTAGGGCCATTGAAATCTTTGGGTAGACGTTCATTGCGGAGAGCTGGCACTAAACAAGCGACATCCCCAGTCCTGGTAGGGATACCCACGTCGACGGAAGTCGTCGGATAAGCTGGGGGAGTCTGGTAAGCCATCAATTGAGGCACCTGCTCCGCCTCTTGCCGCGCTCTGTCTTGGTCTGCTGCGTGAAAGGCTCCATTATGAGCCGGGCCATGGCCAGGGGGCGGGTCATGGCGTCGGACATTACTTGAGCCGGTCGCTGAGACCATGTGTCTGCTGTAACTCGGGCTCCGGCCTGGACGAGGGGTCGAGTGGACCCTGTCTCGGCTGTAAGAGTACGCCTCTTGCTGCGCCAGTGCTGTCTGAAGGAGTTCCCTGACCCGGCGGGTTTCAATAGCCATCAGAGAGTCGCCGTCAATTGGGAGGGCCGCCAGCCGTGCTGCTGTGGCGACCATGTTCTCCAGCGGGTTAGCATAATGGCCCGGTGGTATCGGCACATACTGAGGCGGGGCTGGGCTCACCCGGGGAGGCCCCATCACTTGTGGCTGAGCAGGGGTCCCAGACCCGGGCACTATGATCCCTGGCGGGTTACTAGACCCTGCACCTGGCGTGTTGAAGAGGTTTTGAGGATCGTAGACCGGAGGGAGTCGAGATTGGGCCTTTTGATGCCTCCTTCTCATGACCTCATTGGATGCGTTCTGATCCATCGTGAGCCGGAAGGACTGCGCCTGAATCAACTGAGTTTGGGCGTCGAGAGCCGCCCTCTCCGCAGCCATCCTGATCCCTTCCGCTGCCAGATCCTCCTTGGCTTTCACTAGATCTAACTTTAACTGCGCCACCTCCGCGTCATGCTGAGCTTGATCCGCCGGGTCAACCGCGGCGGTCAACAGGGCCGTCATCTTGTCCGTGAGATCCATCAGCACCTGAGCCGGCGAGGGCACCAGGTTTCCTTCCCCAGTAGCAGGGTTCTGAACAGGCTGCGCACCGGCCATGAAGATTCCGACCCGGCTCGGCGGCTCAAACGGGTCCGGAATACTGTCATCATCGAAACAACCCATGAGCCTACCATCTTGAAGTTGATACAACGAGTTTGACTCATCTGTGGACGACTCGCCGTCAGAGCCGGCGGTCGTCTCATCACCAGATCCAGATCTATCAGAGTGCCCTCCATGGACACATCCCACAAAAGCATGCCTCAAGGCAGGCAGGGCCCGGGCGGGTCGTGCGCGCTGAGCCGTCTCGATGAGATCGGCGCAGAGATCCGGCTCAGGGCCCAGCTCACCAATCTTGCCAATGAAAACATGAATTCCGCCGAAGGGGACCCGGTATCCGTACTCGATTGAGCCGGCGTCGGGGCCCCAGCTTGCATCGTCGATGTAGAGCTTGCCGCGACGACTCCTGGTCATCCGGCCCACAGCGTATCCCTTGAGCCCTTCGAAGCCGCCCTTCAAGAACTCAAATCCACCGTGTGCTGGCCCCACGGTGGGCGCCAACTGTCGTGGAATTGTCACGGCAGATGTCCTCAAGCTAGGACTTAGTCGTGGAGCCATCGCTGCTAGGAAGCTTGAAGGGGTTAAACGGGACAAGGAACACGAGGGTTTATACTAGTTCGGCCCCTTACGGTGAAGGTAAAAGCCTACGTCCAGTTGAGGTGGTATTGATTAGGGTTTGATGACCAGGGAGCTTAACTGCTATGCCTGGCTCTCGATCAGATCTTTCTTGTCCCTAAACCGCTGCCGGGTCGTCCCTTTATATAGAGAGGTTGACGCCCAGCAGCTTCTGAGAATCCCGGCCGGCTCATAAGAGTGTCCGGCTCGGACTCTCAACTACTCTTGCCTTATACTACAAGTTCTACTATAATGACGGTTGTAACTACGGGCCTTAAGCCATATCCGGGTCTTAAGCCCATCTTTGGCCCACCGTCTTCAAGCTTGGCGCCGGGCTTCTGGTGATGATCCTTATGTGTAACCCGGCTTCACCTGGCGGGTGACTCTAAGGTTTATATCCTCAACACCCTCGCTGTCTCCCTCCTCTCCACGCCGGCCGCCGCCTCTGCCCTGGCAAGAAGCTCCGGCCGCCTCGATCCCGCCTTGGCCCGATCCAAATCTGATCCACGGTTGACTTTCCTCCTCCCCCGAAATTCTCAAGTCCTGAGATTTTTGCAATCTGTTGCCCACTTGATCGCATCATAACTCATTGCATACTGCTCCGTTTCGTGCGTGTAATATATCGCAATGTTTGTCTCGAGATGCTCTTCATTTTGTTCCATTGTGCTATGCTCGTTTGAGTCCATCTTGATGCCCAAATCTCTGGTGCAAGAATGCTATATGATGTTTACTGCTGTTACTTATCAGAACTTGGTGTTTTGTTATTTTTGTTGCATTTAATGTGTGTACCTTATGAGTAGGAGTTCTACATGTGTTTTGATCTATACCATGCTATATTTACAGAGGTGTATGACATGTATTTTTGTGATCTATGTGGTGACTAGCACAAGCATGCAAACTAGGCTTCGTGATGTTTCTATTTTCACGGACTTAGAATTTTGCCAAGTCTGTGACTGCTGTTATTTTGTTGCCATGTATCCATGTGGCTACAGAGAGATCCATGCTCCTTTTGATGATGTTTAGTAAGGATGTTTTGTAGATGTGGTTGTGCTCTATCCATCCATGGCGCTGTTTGTAATTATGGTGTGCCCTAGCATGTCTTAATCTTACTCTACTTTTGCTATAAAATGTTCCTGGCAAATTGTTTACAAGTTATTCAATTTTGCCAAGGTTGTTGTAGTTGATCCATACATGCTATGAACTTGCTCTTGCCATGGTTTGCTTCATAAACATGCCATCTTGCTGTAGGTATGCTTGTTTTGTCATGCATTGCTTTATGGTGAGTGGATCAAGCTCACCAAGATGCCTTCATAATGCTGTTACTACCATGCTCTGTTTTCTGCTATGTCTGAAACCTGTTAACGAAACTTGCTATGTTTACATGGGTGCCATCATATCTTCTGATCCTTTTTAGCTCATGGTCAGTAAGGGACTTTTGTTCAATGCATTTAGTAGATTCATTCTATGCCTTGTTTTGCTATGTTAATTTCCTGTAGCATGTTGATTGCTTGCTCTGAACCTGGCTACCTGATGCTGTTTCAGCCATGTCCAGTAATTTCACCAAGTCTGTGATCCTGTTATCGTTTGCACTTTTGCCATGCTTGTTTGAACCTGTTATGTTGTGATCTAGCCGTAGCTCAGTGTTCATCTTTTGTCAAGCATCTCCTGTTGATTACTGCCATATGCATTGTTGCTATGTTGAGGTGCTGTAGCATAGTTACTTGTTGTATTCTTAGTGCTATCATGTTGTTAATCGCAGAATCGTGTCATTCTTATTTTGCTTGCCATTTGCAAACCGTGCATCCGTTTCCGGTGATCTTTATATTGATATCGACCGAAATCATCTCATCCTTCCAGTGGCATACTTGGTTTGTCAAGTTACTGCCTTGTTCATCCTTTTTCTTCCAGAGCACGCATATGCATCGCATACCACATCTCGCATATCATGCATGCATTGCATCATGCTGCTTGTGCTTTTCCCGTGATTGATTGTGGTTCCATTGCTTGTGTTCTTGCTGTGGGTAGAGCCGGGAGACGAGTTCGTGAACGAGGAACCTGTTGAGTACGCTTACGAGGATCAAGCTTTCGACAACTCTGAGAACCTTGCAGGCAAGATGACCATACCCTCGAAATCACTTCTATCTTTGCTTTGCTAGTTGTTCGTTCTATTGCTATGCTGCGCTACCTACCACTTGCTATATCATGCCTCCCATATTGCCATGCCAAGCCTCTAACCATCTTTCCTAGCAAACCGTTGTTTAGCTAAGTTACCGCTTTTGCTCAGCCCTTCTTATAGCATTGCTAGTTGCAGGTGAAGTGAAGTTGGTTCCATGTAGGAACATGGATATTTTGGAATATCACAATATCTCTTATTTAATTAATGCATCTATATATTTTGGTAAAGGGTGGAAGGCTCGGCCTTATGCCTGGTGTTTTGTTCCACTCTTGCCGCCCTAGTTTCCGTCATACCGGTGTTATGTTCCTTGAGTTTGCGTTCCTTACGCGGTTGGGTGATTTATGGGACCCCCTTCACAGTTCGCCTTGAATAAAACTCCTCCAGCAAGGCCCAACCTTGGTTTTTACCATTTGCCACCTAAGCCTTTTTCCCTTGGGTTTTCGCGAGCTCGAGGGTCATCTTTATTTTAAACCCCCGGACCAGTGCTCCTTCGGGTGCTGGCCCAAACTGGGCGATGTCCGGCGCCCCCTGGGCAACCAGGGTCTATGCCAACCCGACGTCTTGCCCATTCGGTGTGCCTTGAGAACGAGATATGTGCAGCTCCTATCGGGATTTGTCGGCACATTCGGGTGGCTTTGCTGGTCTTGTTTTACCATTGTCGAAATGTCTTGTAAACCGGGATTCCGAGACTAATCGGGTCTTCCTGGGAGAAGGTTTATCCTTTGTTGACCGTGAGAGCTTATAATGGGCTAAGTTGGGACACCCCTGCAGGATATTATCTTTTGAAAGCCGTGCCCGCGGTTATGAGGCAGATGGGAATTTGTTAATGTCCGGTTGTAGAGAACTTGTCACTTGACTTAATTAAAATACATCAACCGTGTGTGTAGCCGTGATGGTCTCTTCTCGGCGGAGTCCAGGAAGTGAACACGGTTTGAGTTATGCATGAACGTAAGTAGTTTCAGGATCACTTCTTGATCATTTCTAGCTTCGCGACCGTTGCGTTGCTTCTCTTCTCGCTCTCTTTGCGTATGATAGCCACCATATATGCTTAGTGCTTGCTGCAGCTCCACCTCTTTACACCATCCTTTCCTATAAGCTTAAATAGTCTTGATCTCGCGGGTGTGAGATTGCTGAGTCCTCGTGACTCACCGATTCTACCAAAACAGTTGCAGGTGCCGACGATACCAGTGCAGATGACGCAACCGAGCTCAAGTGGGAGTTCGACGAGGAACGTGGTCGTTACTATGTTTCGTTTCCTGATGATCAGTAGTGGAGCCCAGTTGGGATGATCGGGGATCTAGCTTTTGGGGTTATCTTATTTTCATTTGGTTTTGGCCGTAGTCGGTCTATGTGTGGATTCTTGATGATGTATGAATTAATTATTGTATTGTGTGAAGTGGCGATTGTAAGCCAACTCTCGTTATCCCATTCTTGTTCATTACATGGGATTGTGTGAAGATAACCCTTCTTGCAACAATACCACAATGCGGTTATGCCTCTAAGTCGTGCCTCGACACGTGGGAGATATAGCTGCATCGTGGGCGTTACAGCGTGATCCATGGACATAGCACTATGGGTGGAATAGAATATGATGATGGGGGTTATGTGGAGAAGACAAAAAGGGAGAAAGTCTCACATCAACGAGGCTAATCAATGAGCTATGGAGATGCCCATCGATTGATGTTAATGCAAGGAGTAGGGATTGCCATGCAACAGATGCACTAGATCTATAAATATATGAAAGCTCAACAAAAGAAACTAAGTGGGTGTGCATCCAACTTGCTTTCTCACGAAGACCTAGGGCACTTGAGGAGGCCCATTGTTGGAATATACAAGCCAAGTTCTATAATGAAAAATTCCCACTAGTATATGAAAGTGACAAAACAAGAGACTCTCTATCATGAAGATCATGGTGCTACTTTGAAGCACAAGTGTGGTAAAAGGATAGTAACATTGTCCCTTCTCTCTTTTTCTCTCTCTTTTTTGGGCCTTCTCTTTTTTTATGGCCTTTCTCTTTTTTTTATTCCTCACTTGGGACAATGCTCTAGAAAATGATGATCATCACACTTCTATTTATTTACAACTCGATACTAGAACAAAGTATGACTCTATATGAATGCCTTCGGCGGTGTACCGAGATATGCAATGAACCAAGAGTGACATGTGTAGGAGATATGCCCTAGAGGCAGTAATAACAGTTATTTTGTATCACCAAGTTTGTAATGAATGTTTATGATCCATGCTATAACTGCAATGATTCTCGAGTCTACAATATCCACGAGGCTCGGAGGGAACTCATATGCACGTGTGGTATAATAAACGGTAAAATCAATTCCTAGTCTTGCCTCTAAGACTAGCTCAAGTATTGCATGATGATCCTGTTTTCCTGATCATGGGCATAACTATGCCGACAATTTTGAGGGCACAATGTTGGTAGAACGCTTGTGTTGAATCAACCCGGATTGATGTTATGCTATGAGATACCTTCGTCACAAGTTTATGGTTAATATCATTGAGATAGTTAATGTTTGCATAATTCCTTAGACCATGAGAGTATCAAGTTCCTTCGTGCTTGCTTCGTGAACTTTGGGGTTTGTTAAACGTCATCCGTAACTGGGTGGCTATTACGGCAGCTTACGGGTTCACGGAAAAGTATAGGAAGTAACAAGATAGCTCAAGATTGGAGTTTTCTCCTCCGACGATGGAGAGATATACTCGGGCCCTCTCGGTGTAACGGTATCCATCATCGTCTGGCCAGACACATTGTGATTTGATCACTGGGATGCCGGAACACGAAAACGAGAAAAGAGAACAAAACCGGTAACGAGGTAACTTGCATGCTGGACAAATTGTTGATCCACAGGAATGCAATAAATCTCACCTCGGATGTTTGTGACATATCGCGAAGCAAAAGGAATAGCTCACTGCAACTGGAGGTTCACTCGAATATTTATTCGTGTGGGTATAGGGGTCAATATGGGTGTCCACGGCTCCGATGTTGATCATTGATCGGAAGGGGTTCCGGGTCATGTCTATACTTCACCGAACCTATAGGGTCACATGCTTAAGGGTCATCTATCTGCTGAATACTAGACAGGGAGTCTGAGAGAAAATCACCGAAAAAAGTTTCGGACACCGGAATGGTTTCAGACAGCGGAATCGTACCACAGAGAGAGGTCATCGGATAAGTTTCGATGATACCGAAAAGTTGTTTCGGGATATACCATTAAGTCAAATTGGTTTCGGCACATGCCTGATAATTCTTTGAGGGTGCCAGAATCATTCTGGAAGCTTTTTGGAATTTTCTGAGATAAAAACCGGAAATGTTCCGGAGCTGCCAGAGCCATTTCAGATCTGTTTCGCAGATGAAAATCACTAAAACCAGAATTGTTTCGGAACGCATTGAAAATCATTTTAGGGGGTACTGGAAATGTTCTTAGCCCACATAAATATTTTCAGTTCGATCAGACGCTGAAAAATGTCATCGTGAATAGTGAAAGTGCTTTTTGGGATATTTATGTAGAGCCACCTTTTTAGACTTGGTCAAAGTTCTAGAAGGTAGTGGCTTACAAGGGAAGGAACCCCATTTGGGGGGGGCTAGGGGTGGCCGGCCATGGGTGGTGGAGCTCCTTGGAGCTCCACATGGCATCCCATTTTACCTTAACACCCTCATGTGTGACCTAATGCATGGGGTTTTTTGGTAAAAATATGGAGGCACACTACCCCTTGGCTTTCCTATAAATAGTCTGTATAAAACTATATCCTTTGATCAACTTATCAAAGCATATATTCCAACTCCGAGATGCTTGCACCAGTCCATAGATGGATCGCTGGAGCTTGCATATTTTGTTAGCACTTTTAGGATTGACAAAACCTCCTAGTTGCATCATATACAACTCTTCTTTAATAAATCCATTAAGGAATGCAGTTTTGTTTATCCATTTGCCAGATTTCATAAAATGCGGCAATTGCTAACATGATTCAGATAGACTTAAGCATAGATACGAGTGCGAAACTCTCATCGTAGTCAACACTTTGAACTTGTCGAAAACCTTTTTGCGACAATTCTAGCTTTGTAGATAGTAACACTACTATCAGCGTCCGTCTTCCTCTTGAAGATCCATTTATTTTTTATTGCTTGCCGATCATCGGGCAAGTCAACCAAAGTCCACACTTTGTTCTCATATATGGATCTTATCTCAGATTTCATGGCCTCAAGCCATTTCGTGGAATCTAGGCTCACCATCGCTTCTTCATAGTTCGTAGGTTCGTCATGGTCTAGTAACATAACCTCCAGAACAGGATTACCGTACCACTCTGGTGCGGATCTTACTCTGGTTTACCTACGAGGTTTGGTAGTAACTTGATCTGAAGTTACATGATCATCATCATTAACTTCCTCACTAATTGGTGTAGAAGTCACAGGAACATATTTCTGTGATGAACTACTTTCCAATAAGGGAGCAGGTACATTTACCTCATCAAGTTTTACTTTCCTCCCACTCACTTCTTTCGAGAGAAACTCCTTCTCTAGAAAGGATCCATACTAAGCAACGAATGTCTTGCCTTCGGATCTGTGATAGAAGGTGTACCCAACTGTCTCCTTTGGGTATCCTATGAAGACACATTTCTCCGATTTGGGTTTGAGCTTATCAGGATGAAACTTTTTCACATAAGCATCGCAACCCCAAACTTTAAGAAACGACAACTTTGGTTTCTTGCCAAACCACAGTTCATAAGGTGTCGTCTCAACGGATTTTGATGGTGCCCTATTTAACGTGAATGCAGCTGTCTCTAATGCATAACCCCAAAAACGATAGTGGTAGATCGGTAAGAGACATCATATATCGCACCATATCTAATAAAGTACGGTTATGACGTTCGGACACACCATTATGCTGTGGTGTTCCAGGTGGCGTGAGTAGTGAAACTATTTCACATTGTTTTAACTGAAGGCCAAACTCGTAACTCAAATACTCTTCTCCACGATCATATCGTAGAAACTTTATTTTCTTGTTACGATGATTTTACGCTTCACTCTGAAATTATATGAACTTTTCAAATGTTTCAGACTCTTGTTTCATTAAGTAGATATACCCATATCTGCTCAAATCATCTGTGAAGGTTAGAAAATAATGATACCTGCTACGAGCCTCAATATTCATCGGACCACATACATCTGTATGTATGATTTCCAACAAATCTGTTGCTCTCTCCATAGTTCCGGAGAACGGCGTTTCAGCCATCTTGCCCATGAGGCACGGTTCGCAAGCATCAAGTGATTCATAATCAAGTGATTCCAAAATCCCATCAGTATGGAGTTTCTTCATGCGCTTTACACCAATATGACCTAAACGGCAGTGCCACAAATAGGTTGCACTATCATTATTAACTTTGCATCTTTTGGCTTCAATATTATGATTATGTGTATCACTACAATCGAGATCCAACAAACCATTTTCGTTGGTGTGTATGACCATAGAAGGTTTTTATTCATGTAAACAGAACAATAATTGTTCTCTAACTTAAATGAATAACCGTATTGCAATAAACATGATCAAATCATATTCATGCTCAACGCAAACACCAAATAACACTTATTTAGTTTCAACACTAATCCCGAAAGTATAGGGAGTGTGCGATGATGATCATATCAATCTTGGAACTACTTCCAACACACATCGTCACCTCGCCTTTTACTAGTCTCTGTTTATTCTGCTACTCCCGTTTTCGAGTTACTACTCTTTAGCAACTGAACCAGTATCAAATACTGAGGGGTTGCTATAAACACTAGTAAGTACACATCAATAACATGTATATCCAATATACCTTTGTTCACTTTGCCATCTTTCTTATCCACCAAATACTTGGGGTAGTTCCGCTTCCAGTGACCAGTCCCTTTGCAGTAGAAGCACTTAGTCTCAGGCTTAGGTACAGACTTGGGCTTCTTCACTTGAGTAGCAACTTGCTTGCCGTTCTTTTTGAAGTTCCCCATCTATCCCTTTGCCCTTTTCTTGAAACTAGTGGTCTCGTCAACCATCAACACTTGAAGTGGTCTTGTCAACCATCAACACTTGATGTTTTCTTGATTTCTACCTTCGTCGATTTCAGCATCACGAAGAGCTCGGGAATTACTTTCGTCATCCCTTGCATACTATAGTTCATCACGAAGTTCTACTAACTTGGTGATGGTGACTAGAGAATTCTATCAATCACTATTTTATCTGGAAGATTAACTCCCACTTGATTCAAGCGATTGTAGTACCCAGACAATCTGAGCACATGCTCACTAGTTGAGCGATTCTCCTCCATCTTTTAGCTATAGAACTTGTTGGAGACTTCATATCTCTCAACTCGGGTATTTGCTTGAAATATTAACTTCAACTCCTGGAACATCTTATATGGTCCATGACGTTCAAAACGTCTTTGAAGTCCCGATTCTAAGCCGTTAAGCATGATGCACTAAACTATCAAGTAGTCATCATATTAAGCTAGCCAAACGTTCATAACGTCTCCATCTGCTCCTGCAATAAGTCTGTCACCTAGCGGTGCATCAAGGACATAATTTTTCTATGCAGCAATGAGGATAATCCTCAGATCACGGATCCAATCCGCATCTTTGCTACTAACATCTTCCAACATAATTTTCTCTAGGAACATATCAAAATAAAACAGGGAAGCAACAACGCGAGCTATTGATCTACAACATAATTTGCCAAATACTATCAAGACTAAGTTCATGATAAATTTAAGTTCAATTAATCATATTACTTAAGAACTCCCACTTAGATAGACATCCCTCTAATCATCTAAGTGATTACGTGATCCAAAGCAACTAAACCATGTCCGATTAACACGTGAGATGGAGTAGTTTCAATGGTGAACATCACTATGTTGATCATATCTACTATATGATTCGCGCTCGACCTTTCGGTCTCTGTGTTCCGAGGCCATATCTGTATATGCTAGGCTCGTCAAGTTTAACCTGAGTATTCCGCGTGTGCAACTGTTTTGCACCCGTTGTATTTGAACGTAGAGCCTATCACACCCGATTAACACGTGGTGTCTCAGCACGAAGAACTTTTGCAACGGTGCATACTCAGGGAGAACACTTTTATCTTGAAATTTTAGTGAGAGATCATCTTATAATGCTATCGTCAATCAAAGCAAGATAAGATGCATAAAGGATTAACATCACATGCAATCAATATAAGTGATATGATATGGCCATCATCATCTTGTGCTTGTGATCTCCATCTCCGAAGCACCGTGCTCGTGATCTCCATCTCCGAAGCACCGTGCTCGTGATCTCCATCTTCGAAGCACCGTCATGATCACCATCGTCACCGGCTCGACACCTTGATCTCCATCGTACTATCGTTGTCGTCTCGCCAACTTATTGCTTTTACGACTATCGCTACCGCTTAGTGATAAAGTAAAACTATTACATGGCGATTGCATCTCATGCAATAAAGCGACAACCATATGGCTCCTGCCAGTTGCCGATAACTCGGTTACAAAACATGATCATCTCATACAACACATTATATCACATCATGTCTTGACCATATCACATCACAACATGCCCTGCAAAAACAAGTTAGACGTCCTCTACTTTGTTGTTGCATGTTTTACGTGGCTGCTACGGGCTTAGCAAGAACCGTTCTTACCTACGCATCAAAACCACAACGATAGTTTGTCAAGTTGGTGTTGTTTTAACCTTCGCAAGGACCGGGCGTAGCCACACTCGGTTCAACTAAAGTGAGAGAGACAGACACCCGCCAGTCACCTTTAAGCAACGAGTGCTCCGAACGGTGAAACCAGTCTCGCGTAAGCGTACGCGTAATGTCGGTCCGGGCCGCTTCATCTCACAATACCGCTGAACCAAAGTATGACATGCTGGTAAGCAGTATGACTTATATCGCCCACAACTCACTTGTGTTCTACTCGTGCATAGCATCAACGCATAAAACCAGGCTCGGATGCCATTGTTGAGGAACGTAGTAATTTCAAAAAAAAAATCCTACGCACACGCAAGATCATGGTGATGCATAGCAACGAGAGGGGAGAGTGTTGTCCACATACCCTCGTAGACCGAAAGCGGAAGCGTTATAACAACGCGGTTGATGTAGTCGTACGTCTTCACGATCCGACCGATCAAGTACCGAACGCACGGCACCTCCGAGTTCTACACACGTTCAGCTCGATGACGTCCCTCGAACTCCGATCCAGCCGAGTGTTGAGGGAGAGTTTCGTCAGCACGACGGCGTGGTGACGATGATGATGTTCCACCGACGCAGGGCTTCGCCTAAGCTCCGCAACGGTATTATCGAGGTGTAATATGGTGGAGGGGGGCACCGCACACGGCTAAGAGATCTCAAGGATAAATTGTTGTGTCTATGGGGTGCCCCCTGCCCCCGTATATAAAGGAGTAAGGGAGGAGGAGGCCGGCCCTAGGAGGGGGCGCACCAAGTGTGGAGTCCTACTAGGACTCCCTAGTCCTAGTAGGATTCCACCTCCCATATGGAATAGGAAAAGAGGAAGGGAAAAAGAGAAGGAAGGGGGCGCCCCCCTTCACTAGTCCAATTCGGACCAGACCAAGGGGAGGGGTGCGGCCACCCTTGAGGCCCTTTTCCTTCTTTCCCGTATGGCCCAATAAGGCCCAATACGTATTCCCGTAACTCTCCGGTACTCCGAAAAATACCCGAATCACTCGGAACCTTTCTGAAGTCCGAATATAGTCGTCCAATATATCGATCTTTACGTCTCGGCCATTTCGAGACTCCTCGTCATGTCCCCGATCTCATCCGGGACTCCGAACTCCTTCGGTACATCAAAACTCAATAAAACTGTCATCGTAACGTTAAGCGTGCGGACCCTACGGGTTCGAGAACTATGTAGACATGACCGAGACACGTCTCCGGTCAATAACCAATAGCGGGACTTGGATGCCCATATTGGCTCCACATATTCTACGAAGATCTTTATCGGTCAGACCGCATAACAACATACGTTGTTCCCTTTGTCACCGGTATGTTACTTGCCCGAGATTTGATCGTCGGTATCTCGATACCTAGTTCAATCTCGTTACCGGCAAGTCTCTTTACTCGTTCTGTAACACATCATCCCGCAACTAACTCATTAGTCACAATGCTTGCAAGGCTTATAGTGATGTGCATTACCGAGTGGGCCCAGAGATACCTCTCCGACAATTGGAGTGACAAATCCTAATCTCGAAATACGCCAACCCAACAAGTACCTTTGGAGACACCTGTAGAGCACCTTTATAATCACCCATTTACGTTGTGACGTTTGGTAGCACACAAAGTGTTCCTCCGGTAAACGGGAGTTGCATAATCTCATAGTCAGAGGAACATGTATAAGTCATGAAGAAAGCAATAGCAACATACTAAACGATCGGGTGCTAAGCTAACTGAATGGGTCAAGTCAATCACGTCATTCTCCTAATGAGGTGATCTCGTTAATCAAATGACAACTTATGTCTATGGCTAGAAAACATAACCATCTTTGATTAAGGAGCTAGTCAAGTAGAGGCATACTAGTGACACTCTATTTGTCTATATATTCACACATGTATTATGTTTCCGGTTAATACAATTCTAGCATGAATAATAAACATTTATCATGATACAAGGAAATAAATAATACTTTATTATTGCCTCTAGGGCATATTTCCTTCAGGTTTCACTAATGACTTCTCTCAAGAAAAATAGCAAACGGTGGGTGAACAAATTACTGTTGGGGCAATTGATAGAACTTCAAATAATCATGATGATATCCAGGCAATGATCATTATGTAGGCATCACATCCAAGATTAGTAAACCGACTCCTGCCTGCATCTACTACTATTACTCTACACATCGACCGCTATCCAGCATGCATCTAGTGTATTAAGTTCATCGAGAAACAGAGTAATGCAATAAGAACGATGACATGATGTAGGCAAGATCTATTTATGTAGAAATAGACCTCATCGTTTTATCCTTAGTAGCAACGATACATACGTGTCGGTTCCCCTTCTGTCACTGGGATCAAGCACCTAAGATCGAACCCGTACAAAGTACATCTTCCCATTGCAAGATAAATAGATCAAGTTGGCCAAACAATACCCAAATATCGGAGAAGAAATACGAGGCTATAAGCAATCATGCATATAAGAGATCAAAAAAGACTCAAATAACTTTCATGGATAAAAAGATAGATCTGATCATAAACTCAAAGTTCATCGGATCCCAACAGACACACCGCAAAAAGAGTTACATCATATGGATCTTCAAGAGACCATTGTATTGATAATCAAAAAAGAGAGGAAGCCATCTAGCTACTAACTACAGACCCGAAGGTCTACAAAGAACTACTCACGCATCATCGAAGTGGCACCAATGGAAGTTGTGAACCCCTCCATGATGGTGTCTAGATTGGATTTGGTGGTTCTGGACTCTGCGGCGGCTAGAATTGATTTTCGTTGACTCCCCTAGGGTTTCTGGAATATTGGGGTATTTGTAGAGCAAAGAGTCGGTTCAGGGGCACTCGAGGTGGGCACAACCCACCAGGGCGCGCCTGGGCCTCCTGGCGCGCCCTGGTGGGTTGTGCTCCCCTCAGAGCACCCCCAGGCGCTTCTCTGGCCCACTGGATGTCTTCTGGTCCAAAAAAATCCACAAAAAGTTTCGCTGTGTTTGGACTCCGTTTGGTATTGATTTCCTGCGATGTAAAAAACATGCAGAAAACATCAACTGGCACTTGGCACTATGTCAATAGGCTAGTACCAAAAAATGATATAAAATGACTATAAAATGATTATAAAACATCCAAGAATGATAATATAACAGCATGGAACAATCAAAAATTATAGATACATTGGAGACGTATCAGAGTACATATACGAGCAGTATGTTGAGTCCTCCGACGGCTCGTCGGACGAGGAGTACTCCGATGAGAAGGCGATGATGCAGGTGGTCCTTGAAGACACAGAGCTTGGGGAGGAGCATGTTCTCAATTTCAAGGGCTCGATCAAGGGTCATCGCGTGCTCAACTGCAACAGGGTGCGCGGGCATTTGCCGCTGATGGCCGACTACTTTGCCCTCGATGCACTCTCCGCTGACCATTTTCGCCGGGTGGATGCGCAAGATCGTCTTCGGGCGTTTGTACCATGGCGTCCGGTCCTACGATGACTACTTCATCCTGAAGATGGACGCCGTGGGAACAACTGGCTTCTCTAGTTACCAGAAGTGCATGGTCGCACTCCGGATGCTTGCATATGGCACGATCGCTGATTCGTGGGACGAGCACCTACGGATGTCTCAGAGCACTTGCGGAGATGCCATAGTCAGGTTTGCAACTGTCGTGGTTGAGGTGTTCGGCATGCTTTCTTTGGATTTGGCACGCTTTCTTTGGCATGCCCGGGTCTCACGATAACATCAATGTGCTGCAACGATCGTCATTGTTTGCGGGGCTGACTGGAGGAAAAGCTCCTCCTTGCCAGTATACTGTCAATGGACATGAGTACAATACGGGCTACTATCTGGTTGACGGTATCTAATCCTCCATGGGCTACCTTTGTTAGCACCATCTCAAACCAGTTGGCCAGAAAAAGGCTCACTTTGTCCAAAGACAAGAAGCGGCTAGAAAGGATGTTGAGAGGGCATTCGGAGTTTTTCAGGCCCGTTTTGCAGTTGTTCGTGGACCTGCAAAACAATGGGATCCGGAGACCTTGTGGGAGGTGATGACATGTTGTGTGATTATGCACAACATGATCATTGAGGATGAGGGTAACGATGCTGCTGCAACTCTGGAATTTGAGAACATGGGCTATCCTATCCAACTTCCGGACCAAAATCCGGCCACATTTGAGGAGTTTATTCAAATGCATCAACAAATTCGACATCGACCAACTCACGAGCAGCTCACCGTGGGGCTCGGGAAGCGTGGCAAACATGACCACGAGGCCGACTCCTTGTCAGGGCACTGCAGCGCGACCAACTTCACCATGGCGCCGCCAGGTGTTGAACCGCGGCCACGCTTTCGCCTCTATGTGTCGGTCCAACACATTTGCAACTCCACCTATTAAAGATGTAAAATTGGCGGCCGCGCGATAACCGTGCAACTGCCTTCACTTTGCTTCCGCCCGCTCGACCTCCGCCCGCCGCACAGCCGCCACCGCCCCATTCGCCTACAGAACTGCCGCCGCTGCCTGCCCGCGCCAGATCCGGCCGCGAGCCACCCCTGCCGCCTCTCGGCCGCTCCCCCGCCTCGAATCTCCGCTTCTCCGCCGATGCACCGTCACTGCTTCGCCGCCCCTACGCCGCTTCTCCTCCTCACTTCGCCTCGAATCGCCGCTCCTCCGCTGCCCCAATTTGCCACCCCCGCCGCCCCTCCGACGTTCCTCCACCTCTCTTTGCGTCGAATCGCTGCTCTTCTGCCGCTGCATCGCCGCTGCTCCGCCGCCCCGATCCGCGCCGCCACCGTCCCGATTCACCACCCCCCGGCGCCCCTCCGACGCTCCTCCTCCGCCCCCACGCACAGCCGCCGCCACCTCGACGCTGCCGCCGTCCCCACTGCCGCCGCCACGATTCGGCCGCTGCCCACTAGTTTTTACATCTTCATTTTGCATCATCTATTAGAGTTGCTCTTTTACATCTCTAATATACATCATCTGTCGGAGTTGTATCTTTTTTGAAGATGTAAAATGCATTTTGTAAAGCTGTTTTACATCGCCAAATTTCCATCATATACTAGACATGCTCTAATTATTCACTTGAGACAAATAAACTCCGTGGGGCTGGTCCATGTTGAGTAATTTGAGGAAATGCCACACTTTTCCTAGGACTTTGCTCCTATAGCACACCTTTTTTTTTATTGGACTAAATAGCACACTTTTCATTGCTAGCTGGATAAAACACCCCATATTGAGTTTTTTCCTACTTTTCCACGTCCAAGCCCATAAGTCATACTTTTTAGGACGGATTTGCGCTCAATCATTTCAAGCTCTGGTTGAGCTGGTTTGATCGTGATCAGCGAGGACACACCAAGCACCACGCCGCCGCCTACGCGTGCACCCTGCCCGGCGGCGCCGCCTCGCCGTGACTCCTCCCCGGCACGCCACCGCCTCGCCGTGACTCCTCCTCACGCCTACCAGTTCTCCCGCAACTGCCTCGTCCTGCTTCTTCTCCTTCCCGACGGTGCACATGTACGTTCTGTTGACTACCTCCTCTCTCTTTGAGCCATATGCTAACAACTTGAGCAACGAGCAGCTATAGCAAGCTCCAGCTAGCATGTACAGCGAGTCAGCAACCACTTCAAAAGTATACCAGCATGTACAGCGACCACTTCGGCCAGCCAGCCAGCAGAACAACGAGGAGCTACACATAGACATGGGACACGCTGCAGGGGACACTTGAAGGGCCGGCGCAGTCTCTTTTCTGCCAGGACGGAGGGAGTGGCTTTTTTCAGAAAAAAAAAATACAAGGGAGTGACTGGAGCGTGGCCGAGGGCGCAGCTTCATGCATAGGAACGGGGGCTAGGCAGTAGGCACAGCGAGGCGCGGCTCACCGGAGAGGAGGTACGGCGAGGCAGCGACGTCGGGGAGAAGACACGACAAGGCAGCAGCTCGCCGCGGTGGAGGTACGGCGAGGCGGCGACTTGGGGAGAAGGCACGGCACGGGGCACTGCTTTGTTTCTCTGTCTGCTGTGCGTTCATAAATGAAGGAAATATTTGATTGATCGAACGGGAACGAAGTGAAACGAACCGGAGGGCAAATCTGTCCTAGAATGTATGACGTCTGGGCTTGGGCAAGAAAAAGTAGGAAAAACTCAATATGCGGTGTTTTATCCAGCTAGCAATGAAAAGTGTGCTATTTAGTCAAATAAAAAGAAAGGTGTGCTATAAGAGTAAAGTCCCAGAAAAAGTGTGGCATTTCCTCAAATTACCCCGTCCATGTTGGCGACTCTCCGCCGGTTGCCGCCGCTGTCTTCGCCTCGCCTCCCGGTTCCCGCCCCACTGTTGCTCCTCACGCCTCACGGCGAGATGGGGCCGCATCTGCGCGGATCTCGTCAGGCTCGGGCGTCGGCTCCTCCGCCGGTCGCAAGTCGCCGGCCTCCGGCATTGTCGCGCCGCCTGCCGGGAACTCGTACGCTTGGCAGCGCATCTGATAAGTCCCTCTCAACTTTTGTTTGCTCTCTACAGATTCGAAGTCCATCTAATCCCAACTTTGTTGAATTGTTTTGACTGGTTAGCATCTGAAATCTCGCTGTCTTTCCTGATTTTTAGTGCGTATGGTTGCAACGAAAGATCCACCATATAATCACCAAGAAACGACAAGGCTCAATACTTCGTTTGGAGCATATAGCATATTATAGCAGCAACTGTGTGATGTGATGATACTAAATTAATTAGTCCATCTAGCTGGAGAATTAACTAATTGATTTGGACCAGGCTGATTAAAGATAAACAAGCTAGGAATGGAGAAGATGACTTTTCTCATTGGGGGGATACGACTCTGTACATAGCTGTATAACTACTCAAGAGTATCCCCATGTCGACCTGGGCAGGGCAGCCATCATACACCTCGCATCCAACTTGTGAGCAGTAAGTGGAGAAGAGAGCTTGCACGTAGTGGTGCTGATGGCGTCGAGGAGCAGCGGCGACGAACCTTCTAGCTTGCTCATGGAGGAAAATGCCGTGCAAGTGTCGGTGGATGCCAAACTGACGGTGGCCGCAGGCCGTGGCAACTGTCAGCAGTTGAAGGATCTGCTGAGCACGGAGGATTCAAAGACAATGCTGGTTGTGATGGCCCCGAGCATCCAGGCTTCCACGGTGAAGCCTCTCCCAGAGGTCATGAGCCCCCTTCTGCTATCATCGGCTTGCTCTGGCGCCTGGCAAGACTTGGAATTTCTTCTCAACAGGGGACACGGTCAGCCGCATCCTTCCATGAATTCTAGTACAAATATTCTTGACCTGCTCACGGCATACGGCTCCCACAGCTGCAGCGGCAAAGGCGCGTCGATGCAGAAAGCTTCTGATGATGTTGAAGCACTTCTGAACCTGCCTTCAGGTTCTACCGTGTCACTTCTGGATGGGGTCACCATTGAAGGGGGCACTGCGCTCCATGTGGTGGCCACATATGGTGAGAGTGATGGATTCTTGAGGAGTGCTGACATCATCCATAGCAAGGCAAACCACCTCCTGTTTGCGCGTAACAAGAACGGTGACACGCCCCTGCACTGTGCTGCACGGGCCGGGATGTCCCGAATGGTCTGTCACCTCATCACTCTGGCCAGAGGCGAGAATACAGGTGTTAACAGAGTGAAGGAACTCCTAGAAATTGAAAACATCCTTAAGGAGACAGCATTGCATCAAGCAGTCCGTATTGGAAATAATGATATAGTCAAGCTGCTAATGGAGGAACACTCGGAGTTGGCCAGTTTTCCGAAAGACGGCACTTCACCTCTCTACCTGGCCATCTTGCTGGAAGAGGACATCATTGTCGAGACACTTTATAATGCGAGTCACATGAAACTTTCCTACTCTGGGAAAAATGGACAGAATGCGTTGCATGCTGCGGTCCTCCGAGGCACAGGTACCAGACATCTTTCCATTCCATGTAATAAATCTAGATTAAGCTACAATTGTCTGCACATATTTTCCATGTTTTTCAGCATGGTTTTGCCTCTTATATATCTCCTAGTTGGATTGTATATGTGTAGTTTTTCCCAGTAAAATTTCTTGAAATTCATCTGAAGCAACAAGCATTGAGCAACATCTAGCATATGCCTTTTACTTACAGCTAACCAGTTTTGTTCCAGTGTGTACGGGAAAGTTTGATCTACAATCCCCTGAGATAACAAATGCTGCTCAAAATGGTCTTGAAGTATTCTATACCGTTATATGACTTGAAAACTTTCACTAGTGCATTCCACCTGGCCATAAATTTTTTATAACATTTTCTCTATACAAAACATCATCTCTTCATGAGAAACAGCAAGTAATTCTGAATTAATGAATAAAATTCACGAACCATGACAGGGGCCTCAAATTTCATAGTAGATAGGAGTAAATGGCTTATTACTCGATGTTCTTGTATGCTCTGCTAGTTGGGAAGTACTATATGTTAGTCTGGCCTTGTAAGAATTACTGAACAATGCAGTATGTAGTTACCCAAGTGTCGGGAAAGGTATGTACCAAGCCACAGTATTGCAGTTCAACTTCCTCCGCTAGGCAGCCTGTGCTGCAAATATAGTTCCGCTCCCAATGTATTCTATAATTCTCCCTTTCAAATAATACAATCCATTTCTCATGACTCGTATTTGACTCAGATAAACCAGCACCAGTTTGCGAAAAAGGTGAAACTATAATTTAGTACTTTGGCTAGTGCAGTTAGCAGAAGGAGATTTACAGGAAGTACGGACACTTGTAATTAGTTGAGTAGTTGAGTAGTGATAGTAGTATTGTTTCATTCCCACAAATAAATTAGGATATAGTATAAACTACTAAACAGAATACAGACACCTGTAAGTTTTACAGACACATGTAATTAGTATATGAGTTTATGGATTTACAGGAAGTACGGACACATGTAATTAGTTGAGTAGTGATAGTACGGATTTATGATTTTATGAGTATATGAGTTTATGAGTAGATTTACAGTAAGTGCGGACACATGTAATTAGTTGAGTAGTTGCGTAGTGATAGTAGTATAAACTATAATTTAAGTGTCCATGAATCGCGAACAAGATACGACATACACACAATGAAATTGCCTTCTGAAAGACTATTGAGACTATTTTGATATTTTTATTTTGCTTGCCGATTATAATTGAGTGTGTCATTTCCATAGTAGTTGTTCTTCTCTTCCTTGATGAACAGAAATCCCTATTTGCAGAGCTTACAAAAAAGCTCTTGGAATGGAACAGTGATCTCACTACACAAAGGGATGAAAACGGGAGTACGCCTCTCCATTTTGCTGCAGCTCTGGCACAGCAAAGTCAGCGAGGAAGTATATGTTGGCAAGTATTGGAAGCGAACTCAGCTTCATTGTATCAGTCAGATTGCAACGGATTATTTCCAATACACGTTGCTGCCTCTGTTGGTGAAAGTGGGACAATAACTATGTTTCTTAACAAGTCTCCAAGCAGTGCCGGTTTGCAGGACAGTATGGGAAGGACATTCCTTCATGTAGCTGCTGAGAAAAGGAAAGTTAGAATAGTCAGTTCTGCTTGCAGAAATCGATCACTCTTATGGATTCTTAATATCCAAGACAATGATGGGAACACTGCACTACACCTAGCTATCCAGGCACGGAGTCTTCGAATGTTTTGTGCTTTGTTAGGGAATCGACACACACATTTGAATTTATCAAATAATATTGGGCAAACTCCTCTAGATATATCACTATATGGGGTTTCCCCAGGAATTTTTGATGATCAGGTAATGTACTAAATTGTACTTTTAAGCACCGCGTTTGGTGTGAAAGCAAATAATGGAGATTTGTGTGGTTTGGCTTCACCTTCTTTTCTTTTTCGTTTTTTCAGATCAGTGAAGCGAAGATACACTTTGCACTGACAGTTGTTAATGCTAGGAGTGGTGGCAGTCGTCGTGATCACTTCGAAGAAAACTACACTCGCCAATTAAAATATGATGAAACAGAACAATTAGAGAAGTTGAAAGAATCAACACAAACACTATGCATTGGTGTGGCTCTAATTGCAACTGCGACGTTTACTGTTACTTTTGCCCTTCCTGGAGGTTACAAAGCGGATGAACATATTAATGGAGGAACACCAACACTTGCCGGGAGGTATGCATTTGATGCATTCATAATAGCCAGCACATTCTCCTTCGTCTTGTCTGTGATGGCTATGGTAGGTCTCATGTATTCTGGATACTCTATTTTAAACCCACAGACTCGTAGAATTTACTTGATCGCGGCCTTGTATTTTGGGTCAACATCGGGCACATGCTTCCTAGCAACTTTTGCACTAGGTTTATACATGGTGCTAGCACGAGTTGCTCACAAGTCCGCCATTGCTATCTGCGTCATTAGCCCTCTTGCTGTTATATGCAAACAAATGGACCTTTGGTTAAAGTGGGCTGTTCTGGCACAACCATTATGTACTCGAATTGGGCTAACTCGTACACTGGTAATGGTAACAACGAGAATCCTTTTCAGCCTGTTGATGGAATTTTGGCCCATAATAGTCATTTTTGTTTGGGCCACATATACAAGCAACCAGTTTTAGAAATGGAGCATATACAACTACCAGCACTCATGACTTGAAGATGCATCAAACACAGAACTTTTTCGGTGAGATGTTTTCATGACGTCCTGGGGATTTGGGATTCAGGATTTACTGTAGTCGTCAGTCTATTTTTCTCTTCGGAATCGTTTTGTATGTTTTGATACTGTTATGTTGTGATGTACCGTTTTGTTCAACAATTTGTGCTCATAATCATGTAAATGCTGATTACCTCTGCTATTAACTTCTTTGAATTATGCAACTGGTTTCAATTTTCCATGTATCACTTGTATTTTGGTGTGTAAAATGGTTAATATAGGGTAACAAATCCACGCGCAAACAAATCTTTCAACCTATCTAACAGTTTATAGTATATAACATCACTAGTGCCTTGATACTTGCCTTTGGTGTTATTACTCTGCTTTGCTACCTTAATGATTTGTTGTCGGATTTGGGTAACTGTTTGCCCTCACATATGAAGTTTCATCAGTATGTCCAATGTTGTGTCAATCGACTTATATGTAGAACATAATTTACACAATCCTGCTTTAGTATCGTGCTAGAATGTTTATTTACTATAACAATAAGAAAGGAGGCAATTTGCAAGCTTGGTGAATAGTGGGTAATTAACATGCTTAGGTTGAGTCAGAATAGGATTGTTTTGGTGAATGTTGTAATTGCAAGTTATGCTATTTTGCAAAATAAAATAAAATAATTGCAAGTTATACTACCCTCTTAAAAAGTGAGATCAGAGGGTAAACAAAGTGAAGGAGAGCGCTCCAGGACTTCACTGAATTTATAGCACTCCTTGTGGGAAATTGTATGTGCGTAACTCTCGTGTTTATGTTTGATAGTGGATGTACCAGGGTTAGTTGCTTCAACTCATCGGTATCTGACAAGTGAATATGAAACTTCACTGTGTTAGTATTTCATTAGTTGTCCCATTTAGAGTTTTCTCCTATTAAGTAACTGTGTGTGATACCATGTTTTTCTAGAATACCGTGTTTCTAGAATAGAAGTGCCAAGAGCAAATTAACACCTGACAGTGGGAAGAATAAGGAAGTTCTATGAAGCGGAGTCGATTAGTTTACTTGAAGCTTGTCTTCAACTTTGGGTGTTAACAGTTTCATTGAGGATAGTTACATATTGTTCCTCACTAGAATAGTTGAAGATTCATACCGACTCACCAATGAACCAAGAAGCAGTGTCATTGTAACATTTCCCACTTTGTTAAGATGATGAAGAAATTAGTCGCGAAGCGACACATCCTGCCTCACTTGTCAATTCTTCCGGCTTTAATCAACGAACTAGCCAAGTTTTAACACATCACACTATCTACTAATCTCTTAATGCCTCGCTTGTCGAACCTACACATAGTTTTGTTGTTGTTTTGGTTGTGTGATTTGTGACGCTGTGATTTTATGAAGAGTTCCCGTCTTGTAGTTGTTGTAGAAATTGTCGTGATCATGAGGCAAATTATCCTGTACGAGTTTCTATCGTGATGCAAATTTGTCCTATGTTAAACTTATACAAAATAGCTAATTCGAGACTCCAGTTCAACAATGAAGAGAAAAGCAAGCAAATTTAAATTAATACTATCGCTGAAGCGGAACCTTGTTGTATACGATTATTTTTGGATCCTGATAAATGCCACACGTGTGGCACGAACACATGGCAACTCTAAACCTTTTATGACAAGTTTAATGACGCGAGGATGACAACATTAATTGTCAGGCATGGCAACTTCCTTTTCGGATGGCAAGTTTTAGTTTTTTTTTGGGTTTGTTTTTCTTTTCGGATGACAAGTTTAGTAGTAAAAAAAGTCAGAGCCGGAATGCTTCGTGCCACAGGTGTGACATTTCTCATTTGGGTTATTTTTTGCACTGGCTATTTTTTTAATCTATACTTGGCTTGCCCCCCTAACCCAAATCTTGGCTCCCCCCTGCATCCAACAATGAGAGGATGAGGGCACAAATCATATACACAAACAGGTTCGCCAAAAAAACACACACAAACATATCAGGATTGAAGATTCATTAATTGGCCGTACGCTGAGAGTATCTGATCAAGAAGTTATGACCTAAAGGAAGATCACCGAAATAAGTTTTGATGAGCTTAGAATGAGGGTAAGCAGTGGCTTTCGAGTCTTCGAGATTGAAATATATGGTATACTTGCCCCGCCATGTTCTTGATCTGAACAGTTCTTCAAGAGAGGAGTTAGTGGAGTTGTTGGAGAAGATAGTATGTGAAGGTGGTACCAAAATAATTCACCACACCCAGTATGAAAAGGTAGGTAAAGAAACACCTCTATATATTCACCAAATCTCACGTCATTGCTAAGATACATATGCGATCATCCCAACACAGTTTGGCACTAGCTCGTGTCATGCCATCGAGGCATAGAACTTGCATACTTCTGCATGGTAGTTCAAACCATTGTAGTAGATTGTAGGCTTAGGAGACATTGGGATATCATGCAATCCAATGGCTATTTGGTTTCGGGTTAAGAATTAGGAAGAAGTTGACAAGTTAGATAGAACTCTGGCTACTTGAAGATGAGACAGAGCAATCACTCTCACGATGGACTTCTATTGCTTTTACAATTTACAAATTTAGGACATTACAACCAAGCAGTCTCGGTGCCTCTCACGTCATCAGTGATTTTAGCTGCCAAATCGCGCGTGTCCATCGTTCCGGGTGGTTGATGTATGCTAATACCTTTGTATCTGTACTAGCAAGAAAGCCTGTACGTTGCAACACGATAACAAATTGTTTCAAATTGAGCCACTAAAAACGTAATACTTACAAATTTTTACAATGATTATAAATAGTGTACCAGGGAAGGGAGTTATGTTGCCTTGACGTCTTCAATGTTGCCTTCGCCCCGTTCGATGTATTGCTCTTCGGCATCGGTGCAAGCAAAAGCGGCATCGTTTTCTAAGGTCACCAATGCTTGAAGCAATACTATAAGGCAGACTCTATCGATGCTTGGTCAAGCCAGAGTCGGTGATGTCCACGGTGATGAAGAAGCAACCTTGTCTACCCAGTCAGACACAATGGTCATACATGATGGTTTGTCTCTGACAATGGCATCTATGTGGAAAGTGTCTTATTCAGTGTTCTGCCAGGGCCTATCCGGCTGGGTGCAACGCTCAACATCAACATCGCCGGTCCATCGTTTGTTGGGCTTGAGTCGACAATGGTTCCGAACTTGGGCGTCTGAGAATCCAGAGAATCCACATCGAGTTCTCCCTAAACTGAAGCCAGTTGATTGCTTCATAGTTAGGTACTTCCTCCGTTCGGAATTACTTGTCTCGGAAATGGATGTATCTATACGTCTAGATACATCCATTTCCGAGACAAGTAATTCCGAACGGCGGGAGTAGCTTTCACATATTCAGCTTGTTGTCGCTGGTCATTACGATGGGAATGATCAGTCCAAGAGGTTGCTTGTTTTTGTTACATGTACTACATGTACTAGATCGATCGGGTTCTCACACATATATGTGTCTCTCCACGTGACCACTTATAGTCTTCATCTCAATCACCCACTTTCGTATATCTCTTTGACAGTAGTTCACATGGTCGAGCTGACGCCGAGTGCCCACTGCCGCGTCTGAGCCAGTGTCGGCCAGCTCGCGTGTGTTGGGCGTGGCGAACGAGAGAGAACGACGAGTCGAGCTCTGACCTGTCCGACCAGCCTGGCGCGCAGCCGGAGTTTGTTGTCTCCGTCGGCGGCGGCAGGGAGATACGACGCCATTGAGGCCGCTTGCGTCGCGAGGAGCGGCAGGCGAAACTGTGGTTTTGTTTTTAGTCGCCCCGTTCGTTCTCTTCCCTTTTTATGTACCCACGCACACACGGTTAAGGTTCGAGTCAGGATGGAATTCATATTTCTTTAGGATTGAGAATCGAACGGAAACACAGAGGCCAGACGCATGTACGAGCCATCGTTGTTGCTAAAATAGATTTAGTACCTTTATTAGCAAGCAGGTGTAGAACTATAGATAATGAGGCTAGTCATACTGGGAGTAACTTAGGTAGTAATATAACACATCACAAAACAAATTTGCTTACGTGGCATGGAGTTAATTAAAAGAGATGCTTGTGGTAACATAATATGTTACTGTAACACACCCCGAGGTAAAATGAGTCTATATCTCAATTAATGAACGCTTGCATGTTATCATCCATATATTACTATCCATTATGAAGGTAGTAACATAGACTAATAACAATAACATATGCATGTTACTAGTCTATGTTACTCTCCACTATGACCAGCCTGAGATGGTTGTCCTAAAGGGGCTATGCTGGTGGGGAAAAAAATTCGAAATATGCTACTACTTCCGTGTCGGTTTATCCCTCATTGTATTTTGGATCAAAGTTTGACCATATATCTGACTAGCAAAATATTACCGCATGTACCAAAAAATTAATATTGTTGGATTTAATTCTTAAGCACTTGCTCTAATCTTTTTAGCTTTGGAGCATTGCTCTTGTACATATCAGAAAGCTCTTTCATCTGAGTGAGGAACTGAGGATGGTGGTCTAAGCTTCTTCATGAGAAAACCTTTTTAGTGAAGCCCTTGAGCAAGGAGACAGTACATGCATTTTTTTCATTAGATTGTACGACGTAAGGTATATTTACCATAAAGATTGTACGACGCTGGGTTCCTCCGAAGTGACCCGCCGTCGGTGCAGCCGGTGACCGACAACAATAACAGAGAGAGAAGAAACGGAGACCGAGCCGGACTCAGCATACCGCACCGTCCCGATTCGCCGCTGGAGCTGCGAGCGTGCGAGAGATGCCGCCGCCCCGAAGAACGCCTTGGAGGAATTTCTTGGGCGACCTGCGGGTACGCGAGCAGGAGATCCAAAATCCAAATCCGATAGGTGTTCCTTTTTGTTTTTGATTCTATCTTTTCGTGGGCGACCTTTTGATTCTATCTTTTCTCATTGTTTACAGAGGTGGATCGACCTCTTGGGATTCCGGGGGCTGATCGCGTCGTCGCCAGGCGTCCAGGCCAGGCCATCTACAAGGTGAAGGAGGCACCACGGGGGCTCCCGGAGCTGACCGATGTCGCCCGGCCCCAGGGAGGTTCCGGCCCCGTGATCCTCATCACCCGCGCTACGCTGATTGCCTGTGCGGCGGCGCCGTCGCGTTCCGCCGCTGGCAACCGGCCGCAGCAGCTGCCACCTCCTAAGTGGTCCCTCAAGGAGGAGAGCTACGGCGATGCCCTCACGGAGATTTTCGAGGTATCTGCCAACTTCCCTCTCCGCGGCCAAGTACTGGCCTGGGATGGCATTCGTACCCAGATCATCTGCCAGAGCAAAAACGTGAAGGAGTTCTATTCACGAAGAGCAAAATGGGCAAGAGACAATCCCGGAGCTAAACTCGTCGATTTCAAGGTATGGCCGCTATCCTACTGACTACTAGCTCCTTGCTGGAGCATCCAATTTGGTACACTACAACGCTGAAATCTATCGCATACATCCATGCAGATGACGCTGCCTCCCACCGGACCATCTAGGTACATGTGTGCCTTATCTGGCGCTTACTTTGAAGTGAAGATCGACGCAACCACGAAGAAAGCCGCAGAGGAGCACGCCCGGGTGGTGGACTGGTGCTACACGCCCTTGTCCAACAGATGCAACACCGTCTCCATCGAAACCAGCATGGGCGTCGTGGACATCCTCTGCGCGATGATGAACGAAGCCGTGGAGGTCACGATGTGTGTCGGTCTGTGCATACCCACGGACCTATGCGTGGGTCGACTCTACGGCCGCATCACCGCACGCACCGACATATATGAACCCGAGATCACCGTGTTCACCAGAGGCGTTAAGTCGGCTGTAGACCCTCTTCGGCGTCTTGCCCACCCACTGCCAGGCTTTCTGTCTGCTGACTCATACCGCCATGTAACCCTTCCATTGGCGCGGACTGTCCTCACGGTGCCGATTCAAGCGTCACGCATAGAGCTCAAGGGGGAGCTGATGATAGAGGGATCTAACACGCTGAGTGTTAACCATTCTATCCATCTCGATGCTAAGAATATCTGGAGCCCGTGGGTCAAGCACGGAAACTGCTATGCTAGAGTGGCCCTAACCATTAGGTTGGAAGTGGAACGCTAGCTAGTGTACACATGCATGGTGACCAGAATGTGTCTGAAGATGCATGGATCATCGAACTGCATATCCTAAAGGCGATTTACTGCAGGCTGCTGCGGAAATTGATTGCAATTATTTCAATAAGATTAACTTGTGTGAAACATTAATAGTATTTACATTAGCAATATAAAAATTAAAACTAATAAAAAATAAAAAAAATCAGTTACATCTTCATGATTATATGGACAAAATAGCGCTGCAATTGAAGATTGCGGGAAAACAAACTACGATCTTAATAAAACAATAATATGCGGAGATGGGCCTTCTTCCTCTTGTCCTTGAATCAACCATGTTGCCATTGTCTTCACGAACTACACATGAGCAATGCTATGTCAAATAAATAATCAATGGAAGAAGGTATATTTATGCAGCTCTAGCCGCAAAACAAACACTACAGTGGTTGATCCTAAAAAAAAACACTACAGTGGTTCAACCTGTAGGTAGTATTTGGCGTACGCGACGTGGTCCAAGTTGCCGTGGCCGCACACTGCCACGAGGATGACCTTCTCCTCCCCTGTTTTCTTGCACTCCTCTCCAACGCTGCTGCCCAGATCGCCGCTGCGATCGTGTGTGTCGACTCCGGCCGGTGCAGGGATGATGCCTCCGTGCATGCAATTTGTAAGGCAGCCGCACTCCGGTTCTGCGTCATTCTGTCATCAACATTATCAACATTTTATTAGTACCTTGAAAGCATTCGGTTTGCTTTTAGGGAAACAGATGCCATGAACCCCAGCTTGTACACGCATGAGAGGTCAAGGAGTCAAGGTGCCATTCGCAAAGCCCGGCCGCCTGCAAAAGAATTAAGAGCATGGCCGGCATGAGTACGTAATAACAAGTTAACAACACGCGAATGGAAACACAAAGTATTCGGATCCTGCAATGATCGGCACCTGCATGGATGGTGTCAGGAACAAAGCCGTGGGCCGTAACAGAGGGCGTGCGTCTTCGTCAGCGGCGTCAGTGGTCAGCCCCGCGGTGTCGCTCGCCGAACTCGCAAGCGTACGAAACCGGCTCCACGGCCTTGTGCCGCGCCGGGTTCATTCCGCCGCGCGGCCTCTCACGCATGAAGGGAAAAACGAGCCCGCCGAAAGCTAGACCCGCCGCCGGTGCAGCTGAGCCGATGACGACAATAAGGAAAGAGAAGAGACGGAGAACGAGCCGGACTCGGGCTATCGCACCGTCCCGATTCGATATAAAGGGCGCGCTCGAGTCCAGCTAGAACACCGTCTCCATCCAAACCAGCATGGGCGTCGTGGACATCCTCTGCGCGGTGATAAGCGAAGCCGTGGAACTCACCATGAGTGTCGGTCTGTGCATACCCACGGAGCTATGCGCAGGTCTCCACGGCCGCATCACCGCGCGCACGGACGTATATGAACCCACGATCACCGTGTTCGCCAGAGGTGTCAAGTCGGCCATAAACCCTTTACAACATGTTGCCCGTCCGCTGCCAGACTTTCTGTCCGCTGAATCATACCGCCCTTAGTAGTACCCCTAAACCCTCAAACCCTCAAAAATAACCGCTTTTTTACGGGTTGAGACGAAAAATTCCTAAAGAATAGAACCCCTTAACCCTTAAACCCTCAAAAAAATTTAGAGGCTCAACCCCTATTCTCCTTCCCAGCCTGTAGAAACAGGGGTTGGCCAGCCCAACCCTTCCCCAACCCGGTTCCATCACCAACGACGCGCGGGAGGGAATTTTCAGTTCCCCTCCCCGGATACGGCCGCCGCCGGCCTCCGGCCGCCCTCCCGCCGCGCCGCGCCCCGGCGCTCCATCCCAGGCCGCCCCTCCGCCTCCCCGCCCCGCCGCGCACCGCCCCGCCGCCTCCCCGCCCCGCCGTGCGCCCTCCTCCCCGCCCTCCCGTCGGCCGCCCTTCCCGCCTCTCCTGCGCCGCCGCGGCCCGGACGCCCAGGAGCCGGCATCGAGGAGCCACGCCGCCGCCCTGCGCTCCCGCCGGCCGCCCTCCTGCCGGCCGCCTCCGCCGCCTCCTCCGAGGTGAGGTATGTGCTTTTTTTTCATTTTGTTTTATTTTCTTTATTGTTTCATTTTTTAGCACTAATTAGTGACTGTCCTTTGCAGATGGAAATGAACAATGAGGAGATTGTCATGGACTCGATGTCCGATTCGTCGGATTGGTCGACATCCGACGATTCCGACATTGATGAGTTGTTGCAAGACGACGACGTCGAGATGATGAGCCTCCTCATCGACGTGCAATCGTTTAAAAACCGCGTGAAGCTGATGAACCAGAGGAGAGGGTCGAAGATGGGGCGAGTCACCATCTACCGGAACCGCGCTCTCGGACACGAGCATTTGATGGAAGACTACTTCGTGGAGGTACCTACATACCCTCCTCGTCTCTTCCGCAAAAGGTACCGAATGCGGCGTAGTTTGTTTGTGAAGATTGTCACCGATTGTGAGGCCGCCTCCAATTACTTTAAACGTCGTAGATCCGCCGCCGGTATCATGGGGTTTAGTGCATATCAAAAGATATCGGCGGCAATGCGGGTACTCGCTTATGGCATACCCGCGGATTATACCGACGAGTATCTTCGCATTGGGCAAGATACAACTACGGAGTGTAGGAGATATGCCCTAGAGGCAATAATAAATGTTATTGATTATCTCCTTGTTCATAATTATGTTTATGTTCCATGCTATAACTGCTGTGGTTCCCGAGCCCGTATATCCATAAAGGCTCTGGGGAGAACCCATATGCACGTGTGGAATAATAAACGGTAAAATGTATTCCTAGTCATGCCTCTAAGACTAGCTCAAGTGTTGCATGATGATTATGTTTTCCCAATCATGGGCATGTCTATGCCAAGCAACTTTGAGGGCACAATGTCAGGAAGGACATTTGTGTTGAATCGACCCGAATTGATGTTATGCTATGAGATTCATTCGTCACAAGTTTATTGGTACATAACACAGAGATGGTTAACGTTTGCATGATTCCTTAGACCATGAGAGTATCGAGTTTCTTCATGCTTGCTTCATGAACTTTGGGGTTTGTTAAACGTCATCCGTAAATGGGTGGCTATTACAGCGGCTTACGGGTTCATGGAAAAGTGTGTCAAGTAACTTGATAGCTCAAGATTGGGATTTGCTCCTCCGACGATGGAGAGATATCTCTGGGCCCTCTCGGTGTTACGGTATCCATCATCGTCTGGCCAGACACTTTGTGATTTGATCACGGGGATGCCGGAATACGATAACGAGAAAAGAGAACAATACCGGTAACGAGGTAACTAGCATAGTGGACAAGTTGTTGATCCACGGGAATGCCAACATGTCTCACCTCGGGTATTTGTAACATATCGCGAAGCAACAGGAATAGCACACGGCAACTGGAGGTTCACTCGAATATTTATTCGTGTGGGTATAGGGGTCAATATGGGTGTCCACGGCTCCGATGTTGATCATTGATCGGAAGGGGTTCCGGGTCATGTCTATACTTCACCGAACCTATAGGGTCACACGCTTAAGGGTCATCTATCTGCTGAATACTAGACAGGGAGTCTGAGAGAAAATCACCGAAAAAGTTTCGGACACCGAAAAGTTTCGAACAGCGGAATCGTACCGCAGAGAGAGGTCATCGGATAAGTTTCGATGATACCGAAAAGTTGTTTCGGGATACACCATTAAGTCAAATTGGTTTCGGCACATGCCTGATAATTCTTGGAGGATGCCAGAATCATTCTGGAAGCTTTTTGGAATTTTCTGAGATAAAAACCGGAAATGTTCCGGAGCTGCCGAACCCACTTCAGATGCGTTTCGCAGATGAAAATCACTAAAACCGGAATTGTTTCGGAACGCGTTGAAAATCATTTTAGTGGGTACTGGAAATGTTCTTAGCCCACATAAATATTTTCAGTTCGATCAGACGCTGAAAAATGTCGTCGTGAATAGTGAAAATCAGCTTTATGGTTACTTTATGGAAAGCCACCTTTTGGGGCTTTGCTCCAAAAGATCTTGGGGATGACATGGATGGATAGGAGCCATTTTTTGGGCCCCTCATGGGGGTGTGGCCGGCCACATGGGGTATCCCCCCTTGGGGACCCTCTTGTTCCTTGGTTTCACTCCTAGGTCCTTGTGGAAGGACTTCATTCATGTGCATTTTGGGTTTTTTGTGAAACTACCCTACCCCCTTGGGATTTCCTATAAATAGAGGTGGAGGGGCAGCCCTCCACACTCATCCCTTGCTCTCATACACATGCCATGCATTATCTGGCTTCTTCTCTCCCTCCCACGAAAAGAGTTTCGTAGAGCCGTAAGGCTGTCTGGGTTCCGGCAGGAACTAGTTCTGGACGGCGAAGCCCTGCCGGATAGATGACACCGTATGTGTGCAACTCTGTAGAGAGATCGTAGTTTCGGTCTTAGTTCGTGAGTGCCTCCCGAAGGGCTGTCCGTGTGACCGTCCGAGTTTCGAAGGTCCTCCCGAAGGGCTGTCCGAGTGACCGTTCGAGTTTCGAAGGTCCTCCCGAAGGGCTGTCCGCGACACCGTCCGGGGGGGCTGTTCGACCGCCTCCCGGAGGGCTGTCTGAGGAGCAGATGAGGGTATACATCCTCGCGGTTGGGAGGTTGTAAATCCTAGCTGCGGGGATCTGCACCACCGATCGTCATCGACTCTACTTCCCGCTGCGCTACGAGTCAGTAACGAAAAAGATCAAACCATGTATGCAGTCTCCATAGTGGTCCTGGGCTGGTGCGTAGGTCGGAAAATTTTTGTTTTCTGTCGCGTTCCCCTACACGGAGTCAGTCCGTAGGTTTGCCAAGTTGGTCATCCGGTTGTACGGTGAGCAGTATCTTCGGGCACCAAACGAGGAAGATACAAAGAGATTAATGGAAATGAATGAAAAAAGGGGATGGCCGGGGATGCTTGGTAGTCTTGATTGCATGCATTGGAGGTGGAAAAATTGCCCAAAGGCATGGCACGGAATGTATTGCGGTAAAAGCCGTGATGCTACCATTGTGCTTGAGACCGTAGCATCTCAGGACACGTGGATTTGGCATGCATTCTTTGGGTTGCCGGGAACACTCAATGATATCAATATCCTCAATAGATCTCCTTTGTTCAAAAGATTAATTTCTGGGGATGCTTCAGCTTGCAACTACAAAATCATGGACAATGAGTACTCAATGGGATACTATCTCACCGATGGCATCTATCCCGAATGGGCAACTCTTGTGAAGTCCATCAAGGAGAAAAATGGGGTGCCCTTAACAAGAAAAGAGGCTCATTTCACCAAGGCATAAGAGGCAGCCCGCAAGGATATTGAGAGAGCTTTCGGTGTTTTGCAAGCAAGGTTTGCCATAGTTCGTGGTCCAGCTCGGTTTTGGGACAAAAAAACCTTGGTGAACATCATGAAATGTTGTGTGATTCTACACAACATGATCCTAGAGGATGAGAGAGGGTTAAACCTTCCTTGTTTCTATGACAATGTTGGTACCCGTGTGCAACCGGAAAGAAACCCTTCTCGCATACACGCTTTTCTTCAAGCACATCGTGAGATTGAGGATGCAACCACTCATGGTCGGCTCCGGGATGATCTAGTAGAGCACCACTGGCAGTTGGATGGGCGGCGCATTGGCCCATGATGTATCTTTGTTTTACTTTTCTATGTCCTATTTGATTCGAACAATTAGTGTAATTTGCTCAAACATTGTTGTAATAATTTGAATGATTATTGTTTTATTCGGTGTTGTAATAATAACTAGAATGATTATTGTTTTATGTCAAATGTGATGGAATTTGTGATATGTCATATGATGAAATGTGTGATATATGAAATGACAGTTTTAAAGGTTGGGGTTGAGGCAAAGACTAGAACCCTCAAATCCAACCCTTAAAGCAGTTTAAGGATTGGGTTTGAGGGTTCTAGTCTTTGCCCCTGTTTTTCAACCCTTAAAAATGTCAAAAACTAGCACTTCTCAACCCTTAAAAGTGTTATAAGGGTTTGAGGGTTCTACTACTAATGCTCTAAGAAAAGCCAAAGCGTCCTCGTTCCAGGCCTTCATCCCGGTTGCCATGCACGTAGGCCGTAGCAGCAGGAGGAAACTGGCGTCCCGGCTGGCAGGGCTCGCCCGTGTCCACGGCGCCGCCGCTCTCGGCTATCCGCCAAACCAACCAACCAGTAGCCGCTGCCGCTTCAACTTTGAATTTTGAAGGCGCTGCCAAACAGAGGGGCCCGTCAGCCGCGGCCGGTGCAACAAAGAGGCAAGGCCTCCCCTCCCCGTCCTAGCCCTCCATCGTCACGCCCTCAGAATCGAGCTCGTGGGATGTCCGCCCGTTCTTATCCATCCACGCCACACTGGCCAGTGGCATTTGGGGCGCCTTTGCCGGTTTCGCCGAGGCGCCATCGCCCCACCGCCGGGCCACTAGCCTCGGCCGTCGAGAACCATCATGGCCTCTCGCGGGATTTGGCAAAAATATTGGTGCCAGCCTGCTGCCCGTCTAAGGAAACATGGGGTTAATGTACGTAAAAGACTTGGGACGAATACAAGAATCCAAAGCTTGTCCATGAAACGGTGCAATTGCTGCTAGCTTTGGATCCGCTTTGATGGTTTCCCGAAAGCAGCTTTGGGAAAGCGACGAATTCAAGGGTAAGCAACTCCCCGGTAGTAACTTTTGGGAATGGGCATGGGTGATCCTTCGTCCAGAAGAAAACATGTGTGCCAGACAAGTGTAATGTGCAGACGGTTGAGAGGTCTTTCTTTTTTATATCTGCGTAATTCAACAGTTCCCGTAATGTATGATTGGGAATATAAATTTGGTTTAAGCGATAAGATAGATTTTATGCCAAGACAAGGTCAATGTGGAAATGATTGAGAGGTCATTTTGAGATGGACGTAAGTTAACATATCTCAGAATACTTAATCGTGCAAATTTTGGCTCGTCCAAAGCAGAAATGTAGAATTCAATGTTATTTCTTCGTTTTGTGTGTGTTATCTATGCACTCTCTCACACAAAATACACAATTTCAAATTCAATTCTCTTTTTTCTATTTATTTGCACCTACAACATCATCGTGTGCATCAAATTACATGGGTCAAACTAGGCAATTGCCGTCATTGCAAAAAGAAAGGTAAGCTCTTTTGTTACAAAGGGCACTTGTTTGAAATGAGGTAAACCACGCCTCTATGTTTCATACAAGAAAAGTAGGTTCATTCCAAGAAATATGGCCAATCTAAACTTTACCGACTTAGGGAAATGAGGTACATCTCATATCTCTGCTGAAAAAAAAGTTATTCTTTCAAAGTTTCTACCGTACAAAGTTTAGCCAACACATCATCTTTTGAGAAATTTCACTTGTGTATTTGTGGTGCAACCTAAACACTTGCTATTGCGTATTTATATGTTTATTTTAGTTTGTAAAAAGATCTCACGTCACATCCCAATTATTAGGTTTCTACTATATATCTATGCATCATTTGCATGCTGCTTTTTTTTCTAGCGGAACATCATTTGCAGGTGCTCACTATCAGCGTATCACACAAGACACAAGCTACTCCTCCAGAAACCCATCTGATAGCCCCCTCGCCTCACCTCCCCCCGGCGACGCCAGGGGCCAGGGGCCCCGAAACCCTAGCGCCGCCAGCACCCTCTAGCGCCTCCTCCTGCCGCCGGCGTGGGCCGCGGTGGCGGCGGGCCCGGTGCCGGACGCGCCGGATCTCATCTAAGGCGGCAGGGGCGGCTCCTCTTGTACAATCCGAAGGGGGCGGCTGGGGCGGCGACCCCGTGCGGCGATGGCCGAAGCACCATAGCCGGCGGAGCGGCGGCCCTCAATGGACGGCGGCGGTGGCAGCGCCCCATCCGGCGGGGTGGGCTGTTCTGGTCGGGATGGTGATGGCGGTGACTGCGGATCCAACGCCCCGATTGGATCCGTCACGGGGAGGCCTTCCATCGACCAGCGACGCGTGGAGGGGCCGGTGAGGAGATGCCGAATCTCTGCCGGAGTACCGACAGCGACGTACGTCTTCGCGGCAAGGTTCTGCTCGGTTCCAGCCAGCCGCGAGGTTGGGAAGACGTGGCTTCCGGTGAAAATCGCGCCTGGCTGCGGTCTTGGCGGACGATGGCGGCGTCTCGGACGTCGTTCCCTTCTCGAGGCATCCTCGTTGCAGGTCACGCCAACCTGATCGGGAAGTTCCGGGGGGGGGGGACCCTAGATCCGGGTCTACCGGATCGGACGATGACGGTGCCTTCGGTGTCGTTCTCCCTCCTGGGGGCATCGTTTTAGAGCAAGTGCTGGTTGCAGGGGACAAGAGGAGGAGCGGTGTTTCATCTTGCCCATTGATGACGGCGGATCTCGGCGGCGTGGCGCAGTGGAGACTCGGCGCCCGATGAGCGGAGATGGACTCGCGCAGGAGGGTGACGCTGCCTGGCGTCGTGGTGGCGTCGGCGGCAGCTAGACCGGGCAAGGTAGATGCAGTTGTACAACTCTGAAGATGGATTGGTGGCACGTGGCTGCGGCGGTCTCATACCCGGCAGGCGTCCTCGTTGAGGAGCACGCCGGACTAGTGGGTGCCCATACCCGGCAGGCGTCCTGGTTGGGACCTCAAGTCTTAGATGTTGGGTTTGGTGCAAGGTCTGTTTGGTATTAGGCCTAGACTTTCAGCCCCCCTTTTCAACTGGATAGGAGTAGCGACAGATGTTGCTTAGACGGTGGCTTTACTCTTACTGTTGTATGACTTTGTAAGGTCTTGTGTCAATAATTAATAAAATGGCTGTATGCATTGTCCAGATGCAGAGGCCGGGGATCTTCCTCCTTTAAAAAAAAAACTCCTCCAGAAGTTTCCTACTGCCTGTGTTATCTCAATCCAAACAAGATTATAGTCACTGACACGACACCCCAAAGACCAAACCGCTCCGCCCATCACACCCCAGTCCAATCCAAAATCTCCTATAAAAAGACCCCAAAACCCTCTCACTTGGCACCACTCCACCACAGTCCACAGTCTACTGACCAAGTAGCTAGCGCTCAGGATTCAGGGAGCCCACCACCATGGCTTCCCCTAAGCTTCTCCTCCTGCTCGCCACCCTCCTCCCGAGCTACGGCCTCCTCCTCGCCGACTTGGCCCCGATGACCCTGACCGTGGTGAACAACTGCGCGTACCCGATCTGGCCGGGCATCCAGGGGAGCGCCGGCAGCGAGGTCCTGGAGGGGGGCGGCTTCTTCCTCCCGTCGCTCTCCCACCGCTCCTTCCCGGCGCCCGCCCACGCCTGGTCCGGCCGCATCTGGGCGCGCACCGGCTGCGCGCCCTCCGCCGGCGGGCAGCTCCGCTGCGCCACGGGCGACTGCGGCGGGCGGCTCCAGTGCGGGGGCCTCGGCGGCGCGGCGCCCGCCACGCTGGCGCAGGTCTCCCTCCACCACGGCGGCGACGACCAGTCGTCCTACGGGGTGAGCGTGGTGGACGGCTTCAACGTGGGCCTCTCCGTGACCCCGCACGAGGGCCGCGGCAACTGCCCCGTCCTCGCCTGCCGCAAGGACCTCACACAGACCTGCCCCGGCGAGCTGCAGGTGCGCGCCGCGGCGCCCGGCGGCGGCGGCGTGGCCGCGTGCAAGAGCGGCTGCCTGGCCTTCGGCACCGACGAGCTGTGCTGCCGCGGCGCGTACAACAGCCCGGCCGCCTGCCGCCCCTCCAGGTACTCGGACTTCTTCAAGAGCGAGTGCCCGCAGGCCTTCACCTACGCCCACGACAGCCCCTCCCTCACCCACCAGTGCTCCGCCCCGCGCGAGCTCAAGGTCATCTTCTGCCACTAGAGTGAGTCCAGCGGCGCTCCAGCCGGTGGGACGCACGGCCGTCAGCAGCTATGTCTGGGTCTGGGATCGATGTAGTGCAGTGCGTGTCATCTCGTCTGTCATGTGTGAGTGAGTGTTCGATTAGGCTTTGGAGACTGCCAGGCTGAGCGGAGTGCTTGGAGTAGTTCGTGTTCTGTAGGCGTTCACCTCTCGTCTAGTAGTATGGTGTTAGCTGCTCAGATTCCAGTCTGAAATAACATGTTTAGACGGACATTGATCGACCATGTTTTCGGCCACTTCTTATGTGATTTGAGTTCAACTCCTTTAATTTTCCCTCTAGCAACATGTGCAAGGCAGATCTGCTGCTCTCACTCCACTGCTCTGCACAGCATATAGTGCTACGGGGCTGAACTTGAACCGAATTTGATGTCAATAAGCCAAGCCATGAACAATGCCCCTGGCTCTCGAGTACCGCATACCCTGTTCGATTCGATGTCTCTCGTCTCTGCTTCTGGTGACCGGTGTCCATTCGCCCCTTTCTCCTTTCAGTTTTCTCTGCGGTTTGGCCGTGTCCTTTTCGTCAGATCCTGCGATTGGCTTGTCTGTCTCTGCATCATGGCGCATTTCGGCTGCGGCTTGGCTGAGTAAGCTCTGAGATTAGGAGCGGCTTCTCAGTAAAAACATAAGCTCGTTAGTTTGTTTTCTACTCTACGTGAAATAAACAGAGTGCCTTCCATGACGGAGTAAATCACATCAGAAATATTTATATGTAAGCTATGGGGGGTTCTAATACTAGAGAAAAGAATCGTAAAAAATCTTGATAAAATCGCATCCCCTTTGGCTTTGTGGGTTTTCAGATGGACCCTCAGCTGAATCTGGACGGTTGAGAGAGCATCGATGTGATGCCGGTTTTTGTATAAGCTTGGACCACCCATGCTGGAGCCGGCCGGCATGCATACTGCATGGATGGGTAAAGGCATTGTAAAGGCAGCATGCATGGCACTAGCATGACTGCAGGACTGCACTGCACGCACAACTGGCTACTACCATGAAAAGTGTTGTTTTTCGATTTAGACTAGTCATGCTTCAAGACATCTTTCTATACATGTTTAACATTTTTCAAATACATGTATAATATTTTTTTCAAATATATGTTTTGATGTATATTTTGTCATACACATTATAAGTTTTTATATGCATCTAAAACTTTATTTTATGTACATTTAGGATTTTTTAAATACATGATTAACATTTTTTCAAATACGTGTTTTGAATTTTTTTTAAATATGTGTTAATTTTTTTAAATACACATTGAAACATTGTTATTAAAGTATAATGACATTTCTTTACATTGTATAAACATTTATGTAAATGTCAAAACATATTTTTTGAAATGCGTGAACATTTTTAAAATTTAATCTACTTCTACATTTTTTGAATTGTACAAAACAATTTTTTACTGCACGTCCACGAATCGGGGGGAAGTTGCACATCGACGGCTAGACAGTTGAACCAAACGGTGCCTAAATTGCACACAAAAAAGATTGTCAGAACAGACGCATATGGGATCTAGTTTCTAAGAGAACGTCGCGAGGAATCTAACGATGAAAACGGATCTTAATTTTGATATTCAATTCAAAAGTTATGACATTTTAAAAGAAATTGAACTCCAAATTAAATGCGTTACACATTTTCCATGGGTATTTTCTAATCTTTCTTTCAAAACATGTTGCATGATGCTTTTCCTAGCTAATAGGACATAACCTTTCCTAATTTGTTTGATGAGGACAGAAACTTACTAAAAGAGGAAGGCGGCCGCTCGCTAGACGCGTCCTTCTTTAGCTAAGTTGTAAATTGAAGGTAGAATTATGCATGTTTGTAACATATGGCAATTCATTAGGCATCATAAATGATCTTCTCCTCATATTGTATTCTCCGCTTGCCTAACTGTAGAAGGTAGGTTGTTGCCTCATAGATCTCGGCTGTTGATTAGATGAATCCCTCCCAGTGTATAAGATCATCACGGCAAACTTCACATATGCTTAGAGTTGAAAGGAAGTATGATCTGAGAAAAGCAAGACTATAAAGCTTTAGTGCCAGGTGCAATCAGCATAAGATTCTGTCACCTCTCATGTGACATGGAAATTCTGAACTGCACTGCAATAGAAGGAACCACAATGGTTTTAGGAACTCAATTTAGCATTTTAACGAGATATCCAAGAGAAGATGTGACTATAGGCTCTGGTATACAACCACTATTTGCATTGATGTTGGAGTGGATGAGAGAAAATTAGGATCAACATCACTTAGTATTTTGTCACTTGCTCTATACTTTATGGTGGTACTGTCTTCACTTCTTAGTTCCGGGTATGTGAAATTCCGTCATAGATTTATGATATATGTATTCTTGTATTGCATCGGTTTCAAATCTGTAAGGTTCCATCCTAATTTTTAGTAACTTTAGCATTATATAGAGGCGTAAATGTTGAATCTTTATTAGTAAGATACATGGCATTTTTGTAATCACTGTTCGATATTGAGATTATTTCCAAAATGTTGTTCCGTGCAACAGCTGCTTCCGAATATCTGACATTATAACATGGTTCCAGCCAATATTAGTGTTGCATAACTGTATTTATGCTAATCTGCTCATTAGTCAAATGTGCTCCCTCCGTTCCAAAATATAAGATCATAGTGTTAAAATGATCTTACATTTTTTGACGGAGGGAGTATCTTTCTCTGTTACGTGTTGTGCCATCATTACGGTTTATAAAATTATAGTTTCGGTGCATTGTATGCGTTTCAATATATGCTGATGCAAAATTTTATGTTTCAAACCAGTGCATCTCACAAAGTTTGAGGCCAGGTTGTGGTAGTAAAGTTTGTAAATTCTGAATATGATGAGGTATTATTTTGCTTTTTTACCTAAACATTTGTGTTACTTATATGTCAACAACAAAAGTTCATACAGGCGTGCGGCTGCCACCCAAGCAACAAACATGAATATGAAGACACACACACATGGCATCGAGGAGCACCCATCAACATCTAAAGCAAAACAAGGAAATTAAGTACTGTAGCTACACGATAACCAGCGATGAGCCAATATGGGAGCGGCGCTTCCACCCCTCTAGTTAATTAACAATAGTGTTATGAAGTATGGACTGTTTCACACGCAAGGAGACATCACAGAGTTGTAAATCGACATAGCACAAAGCATCAAACTTCCGGGAAACAGAGCACACACTGGACACACAGAGGATCACGTAGAGAACTTGAAATATGGGAACAAAGGGTACAAAGGATCATGCTGCGAACTAGTGTCACAGACCGAAGCAATGGATCTCCACAGCCAGGTGTGGGGTTGCATCTCCTCCGGCGTTTGCGTCTCCTCCTCCAGCGTTTGGGGCGCCTACTCTTGCGCCTCCTCCCCCGGCAGTTGCCTGCACAACAAGAGTGTTCCGGGCATCGAAGATGCTACTCAGCCAGCAGGAACCGACGAGAAGGGCACCGATCACCATGGCAACCATCATCTCCACAACATCTCTCACCTTCACTGCCGGCATTGGCTTGTCCTTCGAGACGGGTGGACACACACATGCCCCTGCAGCCACCACCGGCACCAAGAAGACTACAAGGGGTGGAGCCAGGAAGTTTTGCCAATGGGTTCACTAAGAATTTGGGCATGAACTAACTATTGTGTGTAGTGGCAGCTAATAAATCCAGGCTAAATCCGACAGTATGTACATATCTCTACCTGGGATTATTTTTACAACCTCATACTAACATGCCGCTGCAGCCACCACCGGTACCAAGAAGGCTACAGCCACCACCTTGCTCGTCCGAGCACCCATGACTTTGCCTTCCTAGCTATCACCTGATGGCTGATGTCTCTGTTCTATGGGTTATAAGTGAAAGTAGTGAGGTACGTTTTGGGTAGCCTTCATCGTGAAGGGTGGATCCACAGCCCCATACAAAGCCCTATTCCTTCACCATTCTGGTAGTTCCAAAAGAAAGAAAAACTACGCTCTTTGCTTCGTATACAATATATTATGTGTGTGATTTTCGTGAGATGGTAGTACAACGTATGGAGCAACTCCAATAGCTTCTATATCCGAAAAAGAATTTACTGTTTACAAAGAGCTGAGGCATAAATACTTCATCCAACAGCTTTCTTAAACCTAAAAGTTTTTTACGGCATCTCGTATAATTGCCCCCAACTCCCCTCACATTTACGGGAAGATGACTCTTCACCTATAATTTGACGGGCATCAAACCGCCAGAACTTTCACGAGAGGAAACCCTCACACCGCCATGCAGCCGCCACAGCACTGCGCCACCGATGCCACGCAACCGCTACATCAGGCCGCTGCCGCACCGCCCGACGCCACTGCTCGCCGACCAGTCACACATGACACTGACTTGTGGGCCCTAGGACATTAGCTGGGCTTGTTTAATAAAAATTAGGAGAAGATGTTTACGGACTTCTTCAAGAGCGAGGGCCCGCACGCGCACGACAGCCCCTCGCTCACCCACCAGTGCTCCGCGCCGCGCGAGCTCAAGGTCATCTTCTGCCACTAGAGGGAGTCCAGCGGCGCTCGAGCCGGTGGGACGCGCGCCGCCGCCGCCGTCCGTCGGTGGTTATCTCTCGGATCGATCATGTAGCGTAGTGTGTGTCATGTCTGAAGTGTTCGAGTACCTTTGGAGACCGTCAGCCCGGAGTACTCGGTGTAGTAGTGGTTGGTTGTCTGTAGGCGGCTCTCGTCTTGTCTAGTGCTATGCTGCAGTGATGTTGTTGACTGCTCGGATTCCAGTCTGAAATAACATGTTTAGATGGGCATTGATCTGGTCACTTGGTCGACAATGTTTTCAACCACCTCTGTGTGCATTTGAATTCAACTCCTTTTCCCCAATTTTCCCTCTAGCAGCATGTGCAAGTCTGAATCCATATTTTTTCAAAAATTGAATCGACACTAACAGGAAAGATTGGCACCAACTCTGCCCCGGCCACTCGAGTACCGCATACTCTGTTCGATTCGACGTCTCTCGTCTCTGCTTCTGGTAACCGACGTCCACTTGTTCCTTTCTCCTTTCTGTTTTCGTCTGCGGTTTGGCCGTGTCCTTTTCGTCCGATCCTGGGATTGGCTTGTCCCGCTCTGCATCATGGCGCCCTTCGTCTGCGGCTTGGCTGAGTAAGCTCTGAGATTAGGAGCGGCTTTTCAGTAAAACGTAAGCTTGTTAGTTTGTTTTCCATGATGGAGTAAATCACATCAGAAATATTTATATGCAGGCTATGGAAGACTTGTTGGGTTCTAACAATAGAGAAAAAAATCATAAGAAATCTTGATAAATCACATCCCCTTTAGCTTTGTGGGGTTTTAGATGGACCTTGAGCTGAAGCTGGACAGATGGGAGAGCATTGATGTTGATCATCTGATCGAACAAGCCGGTTTTTGTTGTTTTATACTCCCTCCGTCCGAAAATACTTTTTCTTAAATAACCGGGGGGGGGGGGGGGGGGTTCCCACCTGAATATATTATTCAAAGTGGCCAAAATGCCAGAATGGTGATTCAGTTTATAAGGAAAACCGGATCAAAAACCTTAACAAATTGACCCCGTTTATAAGGGAAACCGGCCGAAACCGTACAAGGCACGGCCTAGCTGGTAGACATAAGACCATCACCATGAGAGACACAAGTAGATGTGGGGTGTCGTTGAGAGATCACAATACCAGGACTTTACAAACAGCCGAACGCATCGGCAGGCATACCGGCCCCATGACACAACTCAAGAGCATCCACAATCAACGAGTGTCATCTCAGACACGAACCTTGACTGGGGCTCCGCCACAGAAAAACGGAACGAATAGCAGTTTGAGAGGCATCTTGCGCCATCCTTGAGCAAAGATGAGTCGAGACCACACCAAGAGCGCCAAGCTCGCCGCAACACAATGGTAACCATGAGAGGGTCTTGAGCAACCATTACCAACCTGAGCCGCACGAGAACACCACCACTGTAGACGAAGAGCTCCAATCAACTGAGACCATCCATGATGCCTCAAGGCCATTGGTGCAGCCGAAAGGCAACGAGCGACCGAGTCCACACCCGGACGAAGAGTCGCACGCAGCCGAGTCTACATCACAACTGCGGCACTGCCGGCGAAGCCGAAGAGCATCAAGGAGCCGAGTCTACACCCGGATCGCTTCTCCGAACACATCAGCGCAAGCCGGCCGCGCCACCACCACCGTCCAACCCGCAATGAGCAGCCACCACACAATCCACCAAGCTGATGCCTTCAGGAGGGAATGCGACGCGAAAAGGGCCGCCATCGGCTGTTCCGGACGGACCAGGAACATGGGTTTCCCCAGGAGCCTCGAAGGGGAAGTCACCATGACAGTGATGCCTCCAAGAAGGTAGGCGGCACCCGCGGGCGTCATCATCGCCGGCTCCGGCAGGAGCAGTGGCTTTCGCCCAAGTGAGCAGACCACCTCCGAGGAGCACCGGTAGACTGCAAATCGCTGCTCCCTGCACCACCACAGAGCAAGGGTCACTGCAGCCCGCTGCCGCACGTGACCAAATCCAGTCCACCGCAGGCCAGATCCCGCCTGCCCACCCCGCGCCCCGCCGTAGGGGAGGGCAAGCGCCACCACGCGCGCCTCCCAGAGACAGCTCCCCTGCACCTGGACCCACACCAGTCGAGCTCGTAGCCGCAACACCACCTCGCCGACGGCAGACGCCGACGAGCCGAACCCGGCCAGGACGACCAGATCCGGCGACCCCCAGCTGCAGCATCGTCGCAAAGGCCACCCGAGGCCGGCAGCAGCCGGCCCGCCCGCGGAGGAGTCACCCAAGGCCGGAAGGGGGGGCCGCCACCCCGCCCAGACGCGCCGACAGGAGCACCGGACCGCAGCCCAGGAGCCCGACGACGCTGTCACGACGGCTGCCACCCGCCGGAGACGCAGCCTTGAAGATCCCAGCTACCGTAGCCTCCGCGGAGCGCCGCCGAAGAGGGGCGAGCCTCCCTCCATCGCGCGAACCAGCAGGGACCGCCGCCCAACCGCCGCCTCGCCACGCCAGATCCACCCGCGGCCGCGGCCGCCGGCGGAGCTGCGACGCCAGGGTAAAACCGGCCGCCACCAGAGCAGTCCCACCGCCGCCGGCACCGCACGGGCTTTGCCCGGCGGCGGCGGGGGAGGGAAGGGGAGGTGGGGCCGAGGGTTTCTAGGTTTTGGCGCCCCGGTGCCGCTCGGGAGCGGCACGGGAGCGAGAGCTCTATATCACTAACTAGTTACCATCCGAGAATACTTGTCCGAGGAATGGATATATCTAGATGTATTTTAGTTTTAGATACATCCATTTGTATCCATTTCCACGACAAGTATTTCTGGATGGAGGGAGTATAAGCTTGGACCACCCTCCCTACCGTTCATGCTGGAGCCGGCCGGCATGCATAGTGCATGGATGGGCAAAGGCTTTGTAAAGTCAGCATGCATGGCACTAGCATGACTGCAGGACTGCACTGCACGCACAACTGGCTACTACCATGAAAAGTGTTGTTTTTCGATTCAAACTAGTCATGCTACTGCATGGGAGTGGTCTGCCACTTTTCTCATGCCAATATTGTGTTGCTTATATTGAAAGTGGCCCCTACAAAATGAGGTAAACATCGATCACCCAGTGATCATGATTTGGTCTCCGAGAGAGAGGAAGCCTAACCAAACGGATGCTTGGCCAACACCACAGCAGAGGACCTTTTTTTTTTGAGGATCACAACAGCAGAGGACCTACATGCTCACTCAGAATACTGGGCCTGTTGGCACCGTAGCAGGCTGCTGAAGAGGTGTTCTTCACGCAAGGGCCACACCAAGCGAAGAAGAATACATGCCTCTTAATCATGGGAGCTATGTCTCGCCAGTAGCGAGACCTGATACGTATCACCTACAGCATGGTCCATTGGGCGGGCCCAACACAGTAGCTGAGCGCATTTTTAATGGTCTTTTGTTTGTTTTTCAATGTTCTGCATTGGGTGTTTTGGGGGTTTTCTCTGTTTGTTCCTTTTTCTTCACTTTTCAACTTTTTTTATTCACACACATTGTACATTTTTCGTATGCATCAAGACATCTTTTTATACATGTTTAATATTTTTCATAAACGTTATAAATTTATATATATATATACAAAACATTATTTTATATACATTAAGAATTTCTAAAATACATGATTAACATTTTTTTAATACATGTTTTGAATGTTATTTAATTGTTTAAGTACACACTGAAACATTATTATTAAAGTATGATAACATTTTTTACACTGTACTGTACAAACATTTTTGTAAATGTCAAAACTTTCTTTTTCAAATGCATGAACATTTTTTAATTCAATGTACTTCTACATTTTTTGAATTGTACAAAACATTTTCTTTTTGCTGCACATCCATGAGTCGAGAGAAAGTTGAACATCGACTGTCAGTAGTTGCACATTGATGGCTAGACAGTTGCACCAACGGTGCCTAAATTGCACACAAAAGAGTTTGTCGAAACAGACGCATACGAGATCTAGCTTCGAAGAGAACGTCGCGAGGAATCCTATGGTGAAAGCGGATCTAGATTTTGATATTCGGTTCAAAGTTATGACATTTTAAAAGAAATTGAACTATAAATTAAATATGTTCACACATGTTTCATCGGTGTTTTCTAATCTTTCTTTCAAACCACATTGCATGATGCTTTTCCTGGCTAATAGGACGGAACCTTTCCTAATTTCTTAGTGGGGACAGAAACTTACTAAAAGAGGAAGGCTACTTTGGAGTGCTAGCAAGCGGACGGCCACTCGCTAGACGTGTCCTTCTTTAGATAGTTGTAAATTGAAGGTAGAATTATTGAGGTTTGTAACATATGGCAGTTCATTAGGCATCATAAATGACCTTCTCCTCATATTGTTTTCTCCGCTTTGCCTAACTGTAGAAGGTAGGTTGTTGCCTCATAGATGTTCGACTGTTGATTATTGATGAATCCTTCCCAATGTAAAAGATCATCACGACAAACTTCACATATGCCTATAGTTAAAAGGATGTATGATTTGGGCAAAGTAAGACTATAAAGCTTTAGTGTCGGTGCAATCAGCATAAGATTCTTTCACCTCTCATGTGACATGAACTAACTATTGTCTATAGTGGCAGAGGCTGCTAATAAATCCAGGCTAAGCTCTCCCAAAATCCTTCACAACTTATCCAAGGTGGGGGCCGGTGCCCCCCCCCCCACACACCATATGTACATATTGTACCTTGGATTATCTTTAAACCTCATACTTACACTCAAAGGACAACATACGAAACCTACCACATATAATTGTTACATAAAACTACACGATGAATAAATATCAGTTGAATGAAAACGTAAAATCATTTTTCACATGTTTCAAATAAAGTAGTCAAACGCACAACTTTATACTTTTATGGGCAGTTAGATTAGGTATTCCTTGTAAAAAAGCAAAATAACATGTTAATTTCTTAAGTTGTAAATAAGTACTATTAAGCGGAAGATGTAGAGTCATTATCATTTCCAAGTTTCTTTAATCGATCTTTCGTGTTCTTAAAAATATCGGTAATCTCATTGTTACTACTTACTAATGGTAGAAAAAAATCTCACCCGTTAGCAAATTAGAAAATCACTCTTGGATTGATCACCCATTTTATTACATATTTTATTGACAGCAATTATATATCAAAAGCACCGATCAATTAATTCCATGAAACACTACTAGAAATCCACGTTTTACCTAGAGCCATATACCCTAGGTGAAAGGCAAAAAACCATAGGGAAAGTCTTTACCTAGAGCTTGCCCTAGGTAAAGAAACCTAGGTATAGTATAGTCGGGAAAGAGCTCTTTCCCTAGGGTGCATGTGGCAAGCTCTAGGGAAACTCTCTTTACCTAGAGGAACATGCCCTAGGGAAAGATTGTGGGGTCCATCAAAATTATGCCACCCCACAACTTTCCCTACAATTCTTTCTCTACCATACGTTTCAATAATACCCTAGGGATACATCATATACATATCTCCATATACAAATATGCAATTTGAATTTAAATCTATATCCAGCAGAATTAAAATAATCAAATTTAGAGCCATTATTCAAATTTATAAATTGCATTCAAAATTCATCATACAAATCAGATTATCAGCGAACACATGCACACTTATGGTCAATTTTGAGCCTGAATTCCTCACAACAAAAACATATTACAAGAACTACAACTTAGAAGTTGTTCACATTCTGCTAAACTATGCTCACTGTGTTTGATACACAGAACTAGCCTGCTGTCCATTTGCATGTCATCGTCACCCTCTATCACTATAGTTTTCGATCTCTTGTGGTCAAACTCAACATTATCTTCACGTGTGTGCTTCAGCGACTCAACATAAACTCCAGTAGCTCACAACATACATTTGATGATGAAGCCAAACCAAAGATGCCCTGCGTTGGATGTAAATTAGAGCACCAAAAGAAACAGAACCATCAAGCTGAGTAAGAAAGACTGATCTCGCGCCAAATACTAACATGAGCAGTTACCTTAAACCAGGCTCCTGTCCTTTTTCCTTTTAATGTTGGAAACGTTTTATCGCCTTTGCATCATCTTCTCTCTTACCTATACATAACGTATTTCAGTAATACTTACAGTAGAACAAATAACATGACGTACAACATATCAACAAGTCTCAATACTTAAAAGAAAAATAAACATGGAACTGACAACCAAATAAAAGTTATCTCGTTATTAAAACAGAAAAAGGATGTATACAGATAATGCAGTAATGTCACGCATGGGTTTCACCGCTTGTACCAGCAGTGATCCCCTACTCATCAATCCTACATCAAACATGCGTGGAACCTCGCTCCACCTAAGCAAAAGCTACTCCCAATGACAGTAAGATCCTGCCCTCATATGATAATTAGATGTTCTATACATTTATGCTTAAGATCATGTAACGTTAATGCTAAAGAATTAAAGTCTAACATGCCTCACACAAATAGGATTGATAAATGAAAAGGAAGCACACTGCATTTACAAAAATCTGAACTGATCAAACCCAAAATCAGGTTTTATCAGAGTAATAAGCTATCGGTTGGCAACAAGTACTTTCGTTGATAGATTTTGCTGCAACTCAAATTCTTTGATCACTATGGCGTCCAAGAGACAACCTATACATGACTTAATAGATCATGTTAGAAACAACCTGTTCCTGTCAATCTGTACTTAATGGCACGGACACAATTGAGCATTGTTCCCGCGAACATTGAAGTTTGATGTCTGACTCTCCATTTAGCTTCAAACATGAAGATAGCTGGATTTCTTGGCTATTTTCGAGAATCTGCAAAAGAAGAGTTAGGTTCAAAAATTTGTCTTTCCAAGGGAAAACGACAATTGATTGATTACTTCTCACATAAGACAGAAGAAATAAATATGTATCGGCAATGGAACAAACCATATGTTGCTTTGCTTATAACATGTGTAAAAACGTATGAAATTCCTAATAGTTTTGGGAGTAATAGGAGAAACACAATATTTAAGACAAGTGCATGGGCATGTGCATCAGTGTATAAAATTGAAAAACATGGATATCTCCCTAAAATCCAAAGTTTCAGGATATAGATTGTATTATTATATACTTTCTAACAATTGGTGTAGATGATAAGGATACCGTGTCCCACAAATACCTATTAAATTTCTACATCCTAAATGTGTGAACCTAGAGGGATAATACAATATCTAGCTTGTAGAGAATCTGAGGCTACTATCGGATTTAGCGAAAATAAGATGATGAAGAGCAGCTTTCAAGTATTTAGTCTATAAACAGCAGAACCCTCTGATTGAGCTAATAATCTAAAGGAAATTAAACATAGATAAGACTATAGAAACAATTATGAAGATAACTGGGGGTATATACTAAATAGCTTCATCAATAAGAATCCCATAGGGTCTACGTCGAGGCGCTTTTAGCGGGCGCCTCTGCTGGAGTGTTAGCTAGTTGCTCTTTTGTGTCCGGTTTTGTAATGAGATTGAACTAGTTGGTGCTGTCAGGTTTTCGCCCCATAGTGCTCGTTTTGATGGCGGACGAGCATAGTGGGTTTCCTGGCAGTGCGTTGAACTCACTACCCTCTTTTCCTTCTTCCTGGTTATGTCTGGCCGCATTTGTAATGCGAGGGTCATCGGTTCAAATCCGATAGTCGGCTTTTTTTTCTCTATCGATGTTCTACGAACAAGAATCTCTTTTTTTCTGAATTAAATGGAGAATCCAGGATCTTTTATGTTTTTTACCTTACAATTTGTATTTCCGTTTAATGCAAATGGAAAGGGGTACGCCCAGTTCAAAAAAAAAAATAAGAATCCCATAGTGCAAGACAAATATAAAATTATCCTTTAACCAACAACATTTTCTACTAGAACAATCACCAACATAGATTAGAAAAATGCAATTGAACATTGCATTATCTAATAAGGTAATAATATATAATTTTTTTCCATTCAAAAATAAAAGGAGCGCTACTACCTGAAGGTTCTAAAATTGTACTTACAAATGTTCTGGGATCCTGACCTTACTTTTATATCTCTTGGAATGTATACAGTTCTAAAGGAAATCACTCCTATGCCCAAGGTTGGGAAACCAGAAAGTATTCTTTAGTTATAACTATCCCCAAAAAGAAAACAATGTCATCATTATATATAGGAAGTTGACATGATGGCCTTAAATATAAGATTCTACAAACAAACAGAGGTCACGAGAATTTAAAAACATTACACTTCATGTCCTGAGCTCTACATGAAAGAAGAAACTACAAAAGCCTATAAAATCCTGAAGTTGTAGAGCGAGGGAGCTCTCAAACAGTTCACATCTAGTATGTAGCTACAAACTTTGAATGAACCTCTCATGTGTTTCTACTGCTTCTAATTAGTTCCTATAAATCTACACTATCATCCAAATCCAACATCTAGTTGAATGCCTCATTTGGCAAAATAACTAACTCACAGTCAAGGCAATGCAATGCACACACCAATTTGCAGCAAAGGCAACAACGATTTGTGCAGAAGTGTAACATTATACTGAATCTGATACGCTTTACTGGTCATGCATCAAACAAAAATGCCAGAAAGTACGAGACAAGTGCAGCATCACCTAGGCAGTTGGGCGTCACGGCGTCATGACCGGTGTGGAGGTGGAGGTGGAGGCGGGAGGTCATCTGGATGAGTGGATGACGGTGTAGTCGTCTGAGCCGAGCGGCCAGCAGTGACGGCCGTTGAGCGGCGCTGCCACCGGCAGCTTGTCCTCCACGGCTAGCACCAGTAGCCTGTCCCCCACGGCCTCGATCTCTCCATTCAACATCCCTCCCTGGAAGCTACATCACACACAAAAAGGGGTATGCCATGAGATTCAGGTTCTAGAGCACAAGATAAAATGCTCCCGACCAAGAAGTGGCGAATGGGGCCGTGGATCTGGATCTGGAGCGGCCAAGCGTGGGGAGCAAACAGGGGCGACACCGGGGAGCAGGGGGCGATGAGAGAAAGAGCAGGGAGTCACCGGCGGTGAGGGGGGAGGCGGCCGGGGTAGGAGGGCAGCAGTTAGAGGCCATGGATTGGGGATCTGGATGGGGCTGAGCACGGCGGCGCGGCGATGGGGCATGGCTCGGTGCCTGATGGATGTTTCAGGGGGAAAGAGGGAAATGTTTGGGCTTTTGGCGGCACTTCAAGAGGGAAGAGACCTAATTAGGCCCAAATTTTGCATCCCGCCCGCGCCTTTCACGCTGCGCGCCGTTTGTAAGTGGGCCATTTGACTGAAAATCTCTTCCCCTAGGGTCTACTGTTCCTTTGCTTTACTATCCCTTGAGCAGGTCAATAAGCTCTAGGTAAAGAACTTGGCCCTAGGTAAAATATGGATTTCTAGTAGTGAAAACTGGCAATATGAGTACTAGCTTCCACCCCTCGCAAACTAGCACCGATCTAAAGCAAAAAAAGGAAATTAACTACTGTAGCTACACGATAACCAGCGATGTGCCAGTATGGGTGCGGCGCTTCCACCCCTCTAGTTAATTAACAACAGTGTTATGAAGTATGGACTGTTTCACACGCAAGGAGACATCACAGAGTTGTAAATCGAAATAGCACAGCGCATGAAACTTCCAAGAAATAGAGCACACACACCGAACACACATAGGATCACGCAGAGAACTTGAAATATGGGAACATAGGGTACAGAGGATCATGCTGCGAACTAGTGCCACAAGCCGAAGCAATGGATCTCCACGGCCAGGTGTGGGGCTACGCCTCCTCCAGCATTTGGGGCGCCTACTCTTGCACCTCCTCCCCAGAGCCTGTGACGCCAGAGCATTCTGGGCGCCAAAGATGCTACTCAGCCAGCAGGAACTGACGAGAAGGGCGCCGATCACCATGGCAACCCCCACCTCCACAACATCTCTCGCCTCCACCGCCAGCATTTGCTTGTCCTTCGGTGGACACGCACACGCCGCTCCAAGCACCACCGGCATTGTCTGTAGTGGCAGAGGCTGCTAATAAATCCAGGCTAAGCTCTCCCAAAATCCTTCACAACTTATCCAAGGTGGGGGGCCAATGCCCCCCCGACAATATGTACATATCTCTACCTTAGATTATTTTTACAACCTCATACTAACATGCCGCTGCAGCCACCACCGGCATCAAGAAGGCTACAGCCACCACCTTGCTCGTCCAAGCACCCATGACTTTGCCTTCCTATCACCTGATGGCTGATTTTCTGTTATGTGGGTTATAAGTGGAAGTAGGGAGGTACGTTCCAGGTAGCCTTCATTGTGAAGGGTAGGTCTATAGCCCCATACAAAGCCCTATTCCTTCACCATTCTGGTAATTCCAAAAGAAAAAAACTACGTTTTTTTGCTTTGTCTACAATCTATTCTCTAGGTGATTTTCGTGTGACGGTAGTACAACGCATAGAGCAACTCCAATAGCTTCTCTATCCGAAAAAATTTACTGTTTACAAAGAGCTGATGCAAAAATACTCCATCCAACACCTTCCTTAAAACCAAAAGTTTTTTTTACGACATCTCATATAATTTCCCCAAACTCCCCTCACGTTTACAGGAAGATGACTCTTCCCGTATAATTTGACGGGCATCAAACCGTCAGAACTTTCATGAGAGGAAACCCTTGCACCGCCATGCAGCCGTCGCAGAACCACGCCACCAATTCCACACCACCGCCACATCAGGCCGCTGCCGCACCGGCCGACGCCACAGCTTGCCGGCCACAGCCGCACGTGACACTAACGTGTGGGCCCTAGGACATTAGCTAGGCTTGTTTAATAAAAATAAAAAAAATATTTTAGGAGAATATGTTTACGGGTTGAGAAAAGTAATCATCGGACAATTTCCCCTAAATTAATAGGCATCCCATAAAACGATTCTGACAGAAAGTTTTTTAGGGGAACTATTAAAGTTGCTCTTATAGAATCTCTAGCTCGTCACCTAAAAAAACTTAATCCATAAAGAAATTGGGCCAAGCTAGTGTGATTTGTTGGTATGTGGACAAGCTACTGTTCAGGAAGCTAATGCTATGGCCAACATTATCAATCATTTTTGTTCTGTGTCAGGTCAAACTACAAATTGGGCCAAGTCTGCTATTATGTTTAGTGCTCATGTTAGTCAGGTTGTTATTCAAGATATCGAGCATATTTTTTCATCTTTCTAACATGGATGCTAATTTTTCTTATCTTGGTCATGCTCTTATTCTTCCTGCTAATAATAGATTTGTGGCCTACAATTTTGTTTTGGATAAATTCATGAATTAGCTTCCTGCTTATAAGGCCAACTTGCCCTCTCATGCAGCTAGGCTTGAATTGATTAGATCAGTTTTTTCCGCTATTCCTGTTTACTATATGGCTAATATTTTATTTCCTAAGATGTTTATAGCCAAACTCACTGCTAGTATTAGGAACTATTGGTGGACAGGTATTAGAGAGAATAATTCTAGCAAAAGCTTGTGGCTTAGGGCTTGGAAGGATATTTGTAATTCTAAAAAAGAGGGTGGTCTTGGTATTAGGAACTTACAAGCCATTAATGAAGGCCTGATGCTTGCAGCTGCTTGGCGTGTAGCGAAAGATTCTTCTTCCCATCTTCATCTTGTACTTTAGTCCAAATACTTCCATGATGCTTCCATCTGGACTGCTAGCCCTTCCAATCCAAAATCAGCTTTTTGGTCCTCCATTCTCAAAATGTTGCCCAAGCTCAAAGCTCATTCTTTTTATCAGATTACTCAAGGTAATATTTCTATATGGAGCACCCCATGGTGCTCGCGTTGGAATGCTATTTATGATCATCTTATTATTCAACCTTCAGGATATAGTTACCCTTCTCTTGTTAAAGATCTTTGTTTTCCTGATATGAAAGAATGGAATTCTACCCTCATTTATTCTCTTTTTCCAACAGCCTCTTGCTTCTACTATTATGCAGACTGATATTATTCAAGAGGACAGTCCAAATATTCTATGTTGGGACCTTACTCCTAATGGTATTTGTACTTCTAAATCTATTTATAAGCTGTGTTTGCAGGATATTCATGCCAATCCTAGATTTGCACCTTCTCAGGTTTCCTCGCATGTCAAGAATCTTCTAACTGTGGTCTGGAAACAAAAGATGATGATTCCCAGGGTAAAAACTTTTGCTTGGAGGCTCCTTCGAAAAGCTCTTCCCACGGGTTTGAGAGCTAGCCGCTTCTCTGTGCACATCTCTCAACTTTGTAGCAGATGTGGTCAGCCAAAGGATGAGATGCATCAATATTTCCTTTGTGATTTTGCTAGAGCTGCTTGGTTTCTAAATCCTTGGTGTGTTAGAATGGATATTTTAGTTCAAAGTAATCCTAATATTCATAGTATTTTCCTTGCTCTGATTAATATGAATTATCCACATGCTTCTCTGCCCAACATTCTCAACTTTATGTGGTGTCTTTGGAAAGCTAGGAATGATTATCTTTTTAGTAGGAAAAGAGCTCTTCCTTATCATATTAACAATGCTGCTATAGCTCTGTTTAATGAACTCAATGATTATGTACATATTTCTTCTCAGCTCCAATCCAATAAGATGGTCGGTGCTTTACCTCTTACTAATCAGACTCCTATGCAGGGAAAAACAATTAAGTCTGATCTTATAGTTACAGGACCAAGAGTATACTCTGATGCAGCATTTAGGTGCAAGAAAAATCCAGGCTTGACTCAAGGATCTGTTGCTACTGGAATTGGAGTTTACCTTTCTTTGACACAAGACCAATTGAAAGTCAATGTGCGGATCCAGACTTCTACTGTTATCACAGATACACCTTTACAATCTGAAGCTTTGGCGCTTCTTTTGGTGGCTCAAGTGGCCAAACAGCTATGCATTTCTCAACCCACTTTTCTCGCTGACAATCTGTCTTTGGCGTCACGGGCGACTAGCAGGAAAAATAAGGAACCTACTACTTCTTGGACTATTAGAAAAGTCCTGGTTGATTTCTTCTACTACTCCTCAGATCTTCAGTCCCAGGTGTTTCACATCTCTAGGAAGATCAATCGTATTGCGCACAATGTAGCTCACCAGGTTCTAACATCAGCGGTGGAACCTGACATATGTTGTTTCGCTTCAGCTTATTGGAATATGACTTGCTTTGTAGTTTCTCTTCTCTCTAATTCTCAATGTCAGGGCTTTGTAATTCATGTTGTACGTTGTTACTGAGCTGAAATGGAAAAATTTGGCGCCCTCTGGTCCACCGGCGTCGCGTAGACCGCACTACTGGTGTGGCGGAGGAGACGTGCGACCGCGTGCGGTTGCATAATAGTAGTACGTACTATGAGACGAGCAGCGGAGACAAACCTACAGTGCTCCGATCGTTATCCCCATCGCCATCGTCATCGCCATCGCGGCGGCCGCGCGGGGGGGCCGGCCGGTGAATGAATCGATATGCATGGCCCTACGGCCGTCTCCGAGCGCGGAAGATCTCCCGAATCTGTTTCAGCGGGAGTCTGGGTACGCTAACGATGGTTAGGTGCTGACGACCGGGCCTCGTGCCGGACGAAGGGCGTGGCAGCCGGCGACTCGTCCAGGCCAGTCCGTTCCGTTTCCTTCCTGCGCGCATCGGCCACAAGGGGGTGAGGCGTCGCACGGGATGGCACTGTTTCAGTCGGCGGCTGCCTGGCTCGTCCATCGTCGTCGTCATCATCTCGCGGTCGGTGGGGGGAGAGAAGAGAACGCGAACACCAACGCGAGCTCGCGCGGCGGCAGCGCCGCTACGCAACCTTTGTCGGCCCATTTGCGCGTCGCCGTCAAGGGGTCGCGTACCCGTAAAAAGGACGAGGGGCCCCGCGCCCCCGCGCAACTTGCTTGCGGTGGGCCCGGGTCCGGCTGTGTGGCTCCGCCGGGTCCAAGCGAGGCTCCTTTGTAAACAAATGCATGAGAATCCTCCGGTTGGTGCTTTGGTTCGCCGCTCAATTCATGGTCCAGAACGACGGCGCCATACCGGGATTGTTGGTGGTCAGTCTGTGCATCGTGATAGCATCTATTTCGGTCTCATAAAGTTGCACATACTGTAGTATGAAATAATTGTTCTTTCAATCGTGATAACCATCAATGCAAGTCTTATAATTTTTCGCCCCAAAATCAAGTCTTATATGAGCATCTACGGTCGGGCCTTTTATATCCGTCTTAAACATCCGAACAGGCCGTCCGGTCATTAACCGGTAAAAAAAAATTGATCCAACCGGACCTTTCAAACCACAGACAAACGCCGGTGCTGACCTACACCCCTCATATCCAGCCCAAATATAGGACGGATATGAGGCGCGCCCGGGCGCGTCAACCCGGCCCACCCTGACCCACAAAATCCCCCTCCGGAACAACCCCTAGCTCACTTCACTCCGCCCCGCTCCGCTCTCCGACTCCCCTTTTCCCAATCCCTAGCGTCGGCGAACATGTCAAGCACCGTTAGCCACTCCGACGACATCTCCGATGAGGAGTATGAGATGGCGCTCCATATCGCGCTCGAGCGCTCGCCATACCGGGATTGTTGATGGTCAGTGTGTGCATCGTGATAGCATCTATTTCGGTCTCATAAAGTTGCATATACTGTTGTATAAAATAATTGTTCTCCAATTGTGATAACTATCAATGCAAGTCTTATAGTTTTTCGCCCCAAAATCAAGTCTTAGAAATTGCAAATATACTTGAAAATTTTGTTTTATACCACATCCTTTTCAGAATATAAAGTGTATTGCTATTTTCAAAAAGTCAAGCTTTTCTATGTTTGACTAAATTCATAGAGAGAAACATTAACTTCCACATATAAGATGCGCATGTTGAGATGGATGTGTGACCACACAAGGAAGGGCCAGACCGGGGTGATGATATAGGAAATAGAGTTGGGGTAGATATGGACATGGATATGTGAAGCTTGTTATCCATGTATCAGAACCATGGGTTGATTGCGAGATATTACGGAGTTTACTCTAGCCTACCACAATTTGTTTGCGGTTAAAGGCTTTGTTTTTGTTTTTTGTTGTTGTTGTTGTTGTTATTAGGATGTTTTTGTAATTGTGGTCAACTTTTTTGACATGGAATGTGGCCTTTTTTCTAAAAATCTATAAGAAAAAAAAGTCAATATTGGAATGAACTTCGAAATTAAACACGCAGTGAAGATTAAAAACTCGAAATGAACTCCTTCACCTTTGCCCGAAATGGACTTGGCATCTACATCAGCGGCCACCGGACTCTCCCCACTATAATTGGCTCCGCTGGCTGCTGCTGCCACTCATCAACAACCTCCCCGCTTTCTCCTTCCCGTCTCTCTCCTCTCCTCTGGTCCCGATTCCCTTCTCCGAGCTTCCTCCCTATAAATAAGGCGGCCCGCGGCGGCCATCAATTCCCGTCACCGCCCACCGAGGCCGCGAATTATTCCTCCGCCCCGCCCGCCGCGAAAACCCTAGCCGCCGCCGATCCCATGGCCACCGCCTCCAGCCAGGCGAGCCTCCTCCTCCAGAAGCAGCTCCGAGGTGCGGATCCGGCCGCCGGCTCCCGCTTGATCCGTCCACGCGCCTCGCTTTTCTCCCCCCGCCCGGTCTCGGCTGATCTGGGTTACCGCGGTTTTATGCAGATCTCGCGAAGCACCCCGTCGATGGGTTTTCAGCCGGGCTCGTCGACGACAGCAACGTCTTCGAGTGGCAGGTCACCATCATCGGCCCGCCCGAGACCCTATAGTGAGTCCGGATTCCCCTCCGATTCGCATCGCCTCTCGATTTCGCATCGCCGTGAATTATGCCTGTTTTGTGTGTCTGTGACTGGCTCTGAAATTCGTTAGCCCTCAGGTAGCGTAGCATGGGGTCGAATTTTCGTTGTCTCTAGATTGTTGTGGCGTGTTGGCATGGCTATCCTGCCCGTAATACATGGCCGGTTGAGTTCCATTTGCGCTGTGCGTGTGGGAGCGCGCAGCCGCACAGGCAACTCTGTTTATTGGGCAGATACATCTGGTGATGGTGTGGAATTGGGGCTGCCGCGTTGCGGTGTGCAGATTAAAGGAAATTTGAGTTGGATCGTTCTGCATCATGTTAGTAGGTTGAGATGTATGTATCATCTGGTTGGAATTTTTAGTATAATATGCAGATAGGGCAGATTGGGCCGCTCACCCCATTCTATGCAGGTAAGGTTCATGGTGGTTCGGGGGTTGATTCTTCAACTTCTTCCGTAGCACTCTGCTTTTGTAATTTAAATGCCGGGCAAGTTTGTGAGGCTTCTCTCAAGTAGTGACTAGTGACGCCCTGAAGTTTTATTCTAGTTTCATCGGGTGATTTGGTGCATGAGGGGATTTTTCATAGCAATAGTAAAATTCCCTTTCTGATGAAAATTTAAGTTGAGAGTATAAACACATCCAAGTGAAGTAAATTGATCCTTGCTGTTACTTAATGTCCAGATAGCGAGCTGAGACTATACATTTTTTAAGCCAGAGTTGTACAGATACTAATAAGTGATAATAGTGTGGATCAATGAGTTCAATGTGCATATGCACCGCCGAACACCTCTCTTCCGTTCAAAACCTGTGCTCTCATTCATAGAGATGGGCTTGGGTTGTAAAGGGAGCATGTCAACCACTTTAGTTTAGACCATCACTTGTACTCCCTGCCATTTGTTTGAAGTGTACCAAGCAGCAATTTGAATTGCTTTGTTGGTTTGTTCTCTTCCTGATTGAAATTGCTTGTAACAATTTGGCATATTTGGTAAAACATGTTTGTATAAATATTAATTTATTTAACAAGCATACACTATCTGATCATTTTTACAATGCTGAAATTTTCTGTTCTCTTTATCTGGAAGAGAACTGGCGATGATCTAAGGAGCTTTGTTGTTGTTTTTGGATAGCTTAGATATTGTTTTCTTGCTTTGGGGCTGTGTTGTATGGATCTTGGCCTCTTCTTCTAATACAAAAGACATGCATTTGGGTGTGGTGGTTGAGGGGGGGGGGGGGGGGGGGTTTATCATATCCTTTGATCTGCTCGGTAACGCTGAGTTTCTTTTTGCAGTGATGGAGGCTATTTCAATGCAATAATGAGCTTCCCACAAAATTATCCGAACAGCCCTCCAACAGTCAGATTCACTTCTGAAATGTGGCATCCTAATGGTCTGATTTTCACAATTAGAACTTCATGTACTTGCACGATCCATCAATCTGACATTATGCTATTTTTTTCCAGTTTATCCGGATGGGCGGGTATGCATTTCTATTCTTCATCCACCTGGTGATGATCCCAACGGATACGAGCTCGCGAGTGAGCGTTGGACACCAGTCCATACGGTAGTGCTTCTTATTTAGTGTCTACCGTGCTAAATTTTTGCTTCTGTTCCATTTCTTCTGCTTAATGCCCTTATTTGCTACATTTGTCGCCATACATCATCAAACATCATTCAAAAAGAAAAAGGACCCTGTAATGCAATGTAATGCCAACTGGTAAAAAACGCAAAAAATTAAGTTCATTGATAATATCTGCATTATCATCACTACGACAACAACTAAGCCTTTAGTCCTAAGCAAGTTGGTGTAAGCTAGAGCTGGAACCTGTAAGATCTCAGAACGAACTCATGGTTTTGGCACGTGGATTGCCAACTTTCACCCATCCCTATCCATGGCTAGTTCTTTGGTGATATTCCAGTCCTTCAGATCTCTCTTTACAAACTCCTCCCATGTCATGTTTGGTCTACCCCGACCTTTCTTGACATTAGCTACACGCTTGAACCATCCACTATGCACTGGAGCTTCTGGTGGCATGTGTTCTATATGCCCAAACCATCTCAGACGATGTTAGACAAGCTTCTCTTCAATTAGTCTACCCCAACTCTCTCATGTATACCATCATTCCGGACCCGATCCCTTCTCGTGTGGCAACAAATCCATCTCAACGTGCACATCTCTGCTACACCTAACTGTTGAACATATCGCCTTTTAGTCGGCCAACACTCAGCGCTGTACAACATTGCGGGTCAAATCGCTGTCCTATAGAACCTGCCTTTTAGCTTTTGTGTCACTCTTGTCACAGAGAACGCCAAAAGCTTGGCGCCACTTCATCCATCCGTCTTCGATTCCATGGCTCCCATCTTCATCGATATCACCATCCTTCTTCGGCATGATCCCAAATATCGGAAGGTGTCCTTCTGATGTACCACCTGCTCATCAAGGCTAACCTCCTCCTCGTGCCTAGTACTAGTAGTATTGAAACCGCACCTCATGTACTCATTTTTAGTTCTACTAAGCCTAAAACCTTTCGATTCCAAAGTTTGTCTCCATAGCTCTAACTTTCTATTAACCCCTGTCTGACTATCATCGACTAGCGCGACATCATCCGCAAAGAGCATACACCATGGGGTTCCTTGTATATCCATTGTGACCTTTATCCATCACTAAAACAAATGGATAAGGGCTCAAAGCTGACCCTTTGTGCAGTCCTATTTTAATCACGAAGTCATCACTGTCACCATCACTTGTCACAACATCATCGTACATGTCTTTGTAAATCTACTAAAATGCGTTATCATCACTATTTCTTGTAAATTTTAACTAAAATTTCAACTGAGAACAACCTGAGCGTAAAAAATGTAACTATTTGTCATTGTATTATAGAACAATGGCGATGCCTTTCTCGCGCATGTGTATGTGTTTATGATGACCTTTTATGTCATGTTTTTTTACTTGTATAGCATATTTCTTTGTCCTTTTAATAAGAAAGATGCTCAAATACGGTGTTATAATCATTGGACTAAAGTGTTGTCATGTCTTATGGTTAGAGTACTACATCATTGTCTACGTATGAGCGTTGACAGTCACAATTTCGTATCAGTTTAGTTTGTTCATTTAATAAAGGTTGGAAAGCATGAAGAGGCTTTGACTGTTTTGGTCTTCCAGGATTCTGTTTTCTTGTTGTACGAATGAACACCATCTTCTGAAAATGCTCACACTCCATGTGCTGATTGTTCTAAATGCTTGAAAAATACCAGAGGACTTGATTTTTATGCATGCTTTTGAACCCATCATCAGAAAGGGATAGTCATCTTATTAATTACACTCCTACGATGGCACTTTGAAATGCGGTACATGTTTCACTGTTCTCTTCTCAAGCATATATATTTCTTTGGGTTAATTATGAGCTCAAGATTGAGCATTTTCCACTTGATTGGAGTGCTCCTCTTGACCAGATTTTCCGTTTCCTTTTTTGTTTCTGATCTGAAGGTGAATAGTTAGCAGACACATGCCAATGTTTGTGTATGCTTATAATAGTTGTTAATTTAAACTTTGGTCTCCATTTGCAGGTTGAGAGTATAGTATTAAGCATCATTTCGATGCTTTCTAGTCCAAATGATGAATCACCGGCAAATATTGAAGCAGCTGTAAGTAAACTTTAATAATTCCCAAGAAAATTTCATTTTCCTTGTGATCTGTCTAGATGACAAATCATCCCATCCCCGTGTTTTCATGAGTTCAATGATCTTTAAGGTGCAGCGGGTGCTGCTATCTATTGATATATTGTAAAAAAGAAGCAATTACAGTTGCTGTTACTCGCCAATGCTGAATATTCAGTGCTGACAGTTCTAAAAAAGTTAATTGTCGTGCATGTAAGGTCACATTACGTAATATCCAATGTACAGAGACCAGACAGCAATGTCTTGAAGTAGCAGGCTGCTTGGTGATGGAGGGTACTGGTTGGGGATGAATGGATCTAGGATATAGCCGGTCAAGAAAGACGACAATGCGGTTTTAACTGGAGATTTTGTTTATTATCTCTGAGAGCTGAGCCTAAGAGACGAACTAGTTATGATAAATCTCTACTAGTCAACTGGGTATGTTAAGTATCCAAAAACGGCACATGCAACTAAAATACGAATCATGGAGCTCACCAGTGCTATTCAGCAAGACATGCAGCCAGAAGACATATAGCTAACCTAACTATGCATCTAAGCGAACCCAGAATGTAACTGGGACTTGTTCTTAATTCTTTTTCAGAAATCATTGTTAATATTATCATCCACACCATCCTGTTGGGACACAGATCTCCACCTGTTGAGGTTACCTAGAGCCCTTGAGGCCTTGTTTGGATGCGGGGGTAACTATTTCCAGGGAAAAGACGACCTGGGTGGAATATTCTTGGCAAAGTAAAAGCCCCGTGGAAAATGGTGTGACCATTTGGGAGAGAGAAGCGGATGCTAGCGTGTAGCGTCTTATTTCCTAGCCGCAGCAGAGCAGGTCGTGAGGCGGAGGACACCAGAACTTCCCGTCGCGGGCAGTGGCGCATCATCAGAAGGACGGGGATAACGTTTCCGGAGTGATGAGGCGAGGGTTTCCTAGCCAGGGAATTGGGGTGGGTTGGGGATGGAAATGCCTCTCCCTCTCGACACCAAATGGGCCTGTGTAAAGACCGGGGCGAAATTAACTCGTGCTCTTCCCACCCAGGCAAACGACGGGGATACAGGGGGGATCCCTTGCTACCAAATTAGGCGTAAAGGTTCCATCAGATACTCTTGCAGCCAGCTCTTCAGTGTCTTATGCTAACTTTGCAATATTTGTAATTTGAGCCGTCTTTTTGCTGAATGGGAAGTTATCGCTATAGTACCCTTTTCCACTTCGTAATGGATGTTTCTTGTGCAGAAGGACTGGAGAGAGAAGCAGGATGAGTTCAAGAAGAAGGTCAGGCGCGCCGTACGGAAATCCCAGGAAATGCTCTGAATAAAATGGGAGTACTGGGGAAGTTAGCCATGCCATTTCAGGTGTGGAGGGTTTTGCTGTCGATCTCCAAATGTCCATCCGACACTAGCAATTTCACTTCTCCCCTGTATATTTTCCATTAGCCTGTCTCCTGTGGAGGTCTTGGTTTTGACTCTGAAAACGCAACGCATATTCTAAGGGTCTGGTTGTTGTAATTGTGTGGCTTCGGCTATCAATATTGAGAAACTTGGGAGAGCTGCTACTTACCATAATTCTTTAACGAACCTGATATAAACGGACACCTGCCTGATCAGCTAATGTTGAAGTCTGCTCTCATCTGGAAGCGATTAAAATTGTTTGACCTACCAGTTTACTACCTCCATTCCTAAAAGTAAGTCGTATTTTGTTTCGTTAAGACATACTCCCTCCGTTCCATAATATAAGACGTTTTTTGACACTTAAATACAAGCTTGACAAGAAATTTGTGCTACTAGATTCATTTTTAAAAGTACTTTGTTATGATTGTGATTTTGTATCACATAAATTAAATTTTAGAAGTAATTGTTGGTCAAAGTCTTGTATTAACGAAATGAGATATGCCTTATTTATCAGAACGGAGGGAGTATATAGAAGATAATATTATCATGGAACTGAAATCGTTCCACCGACGGCACAGGTGCAACTCCACGTAAAAAAAGGGTACAGGTGCAACAAACCTGCGCTTAGTGTCCTATCATCGTGTGCGGATTCATTCAAATTACATCGGAACGATACTATGGTTGAACCTGAACTGAATAATATAGATCAGCCCTCTTTCAATTTGAACTGAACTTGGCCAAATTGCTCACGACAAGCCATAGTACATTTTTGTTCAAACATTGCTTTCATAAAAATCCAGCAAAACTGGCAAGACAGCAGACACATCTGCAAGATAACTGGATATTATGTACAACTTATTCTATGGAAAATGTTCGACTTAACTGTGCTAAAACCAATCCAATCTCTGTACTACATGAAATACACAAAATCAACTTCATAAACAACAACATCTTGACCGCGTGTTCTGGATAATGATGGCCAATTGCCAACCAAGTCTTCCCTGGGATGGAATGGTCACATCCCCAACAAGTAGGACAAATTACATTTACAGCAACAGTCACCAAAGGGTTACATGAAGCAAATGGATAAGCCATTTGGGGTAAAAATGGCTGATAGGGATGCATGAGCACCGGCGAAATTCTGCACTCTGTGACAATACTCTTGGCAGGAAGCTGGGGCCTTGGGACCAATCATGTTCACAAGAACCTTGAATACCTTGTGGGCGCTGCCACTATGTCACTGTCTGCTGAAAAACACAAGAAACAAAACAAAAGGCCAAGGCGAAATTTCCTGTGCAAAAACCCAAGACAAAATTGATCATAGTGGGATTCGAACCCACGACCTATAGATTCGGAATCTAACGCGATATCCACTTCGCTATATGACCATTCTTGGTTTCCATACACAATTTTTGATACATAGGGGTACCCACATCCATGTCCTAGCTTCAAAGAGGGCAGGGCACCAGAGACAAAGGATAAGGTTAAGGCACACACATAACTAGTATCAGTAACATCAAAGACTGAAACAAAGGTATGGTAAATCAGAACTGACATCAAATTATCAGTAAGTAGGGGAAGCACACTTGACTGATACATCTATAGAACTGGTTAAATCGGTTAATTCGTGTGAAGGTTGTTATTGCAAACGGGTTTTAGAGTTTGTGGGTGAAACTAGGAACCAAAACAGAGGGTTGTAAAGTAAACCCTAAGACATGTTCAGTGGGGTAGTCTGCACTGCCATCTCATCTGTAGAATGATAACCACAGCACGGCAGATTTTCCAAATATGCAATATATACAGTTATGGGTGATTTATTATTAACTCCTAAATGGTGGCTTTACTAACAATATTGTACTGTCACAGACTTCTGTATCTAGGAAATGCATGCTAAGAGCACTTCCATTGCTTCCACTGTCAGTATCTCGACGATGCCACATAAGACTGAATATGATGCGGAAGATTAATTAAAGAAGAGAGAGGGGGAACCCGTATTTTAAAAGAGATACTACTAAATGGGGGAAAAAACGATGCCTATGTGGGCCAATTTAGTGCTGGATGCATCCCCTGCGCCTCTACCTCCAAAACAAAGCTCCCGTTTGCCATCTTTCTTCCTCTAACCTTGCCCCTGCTCCCGTACAATTTCAGCGATTGTGTTCTCTGTCTAGTTTCTTTCTGTTGTGGCAACCGACAGGGGAGACACCACCGCTGCCCTCAGATAGCATCCTGCTCTGGCGTCGGAGGTTGCTGCCCTCCAGCGGATCTGAACGGGCTGCTCCAACACCGGTCAGGGTTCTTTCGCCAGTGAGGGTGCGGCACTGCCTGCTCATCTTGAGCACCATAGTTTTCCGTCTCCGGTGATGTGCGCTGAGATTAAGGTGTTACTTTTGTTCAGGTATGGCTGGCAGTCGGGGACATGGAGCAGCTTTCGGACAAACACTAGAAGCAAGTTTATGTGATACTACCGTTAAATGATATCGTAGCTACATGTGCAGCGTATAACAACAGTAGAGATAATCTCAGCTGATTCATACACTCTGTGTATCCCTGTCTTTTGCATTGCAGGTTTACATGTTCCTCACCGCAATGACAGTACAAATTTGGATTTAAATGCAGTATCTGCTTGCTTTTGGCCTCTTATGTTTATTCAGCAGTAAGTTTTTTCTATTTGCCCATGAATGTTAAGTGAACTTAGGGTGAGGTGTTGTACCTGCCAGGCGTTCATTTCTATTATTTTTGCAGAGAACTGTGTATTGGCAAGCCTTGCTAGTAGTTCAACCTATTTATTCTATTTCACATGTTCCACAAGTTGGCTGGCCACAAAAACAATATGCTACTTCTGATCATATGCAACAATAGAGGCTTGTAAATACAACACAAAGGCACAACCCATTGAGAAAGCTGTATCTATACCTCTATTATATGCAATGCACCGGGAGCGCCCCAATGGTACATTAGGAACAAATGAAAGGAAAATGTGAGGCACACCCAAGACAAGAGCACATCTGATCTTGTTAACAAATTAGGTGTATGTGCATAATAATATCAGAAACATCAATCACTGCTCTGACTCCATGCTAATAGCAATCATAGCAGCTGGGGAAATTCATTCATAATCCTGCCTCTAAGGAGACTGCTGAGGGGGAACCAGCGAACTGTCAAATGACATCCGGGCGGCACGAATCAGGCAAGGGTGCGTCCCTATCTTCGATGTTTCGTCCAGAGATGCCCGATGATTCATAGGTTCCCAATCCTAATCGAGAGGGGACGCGCTAGGAAAGCAACCACAGGTCACCAAACAGTACAAAGTACTCCATGACGCAAACTCTAAGACCAGCTTGGTTACAACATTTGGAGTATCTGCTAAGCCTGAAGTGAGCTAAGCATACGATAAATTTCCAATAGATCTGAACTAGGAACTCCCTGCTTCCCAAATGGTTGATCGATTGAAAAGGATCAAATCGTGTCAGGCAATTCCAGATCAGATCGCGGCTACGGAGAACGAACCTTAGCGGGCGGGGATCATCTGCCAATGGGTGGGGTCTTGGCCGTGTGCATGGGGGGATGGGCCATGGGGGGTGGGAGGAGATGGAACAGAGCGTACCGGCGATCCATCGGGGTAAGCCGGCGACGACGTGGACGATCACACGGGCTCCTGGAGCACTCGGGATCGACCTCGCTGGAAGCGCGCCGGCCACCGCCGGCTTCGCGCGTGCCGGCGCCGCGATCCGAGCGAGGGGGGAAGCAACGGCGGCGGAGAAAAGGTCTTCCCCGCGAAACGCCGCGCTCCCTGCGGGGAAGTCTTAAGACGTGTCTAATCGAACTCTGAAAAGCGCTTATAACTCCTTAAAAGATTTTCTTTGATTTTTTTCAGGGCGCTACGGGTCGGGCATACTCATCCTATGAGCGCACCTGCGCATCTTCGAGAGACTAAGCCGGCATGTCATCTTAAAATTTTACAAGTGCCTGTTTGGATTGTGACTATCCTTACCATACTATTTGCCATACTTGTCTCACTTGAGTTGCTCAAATTCTTAGCCACACTTTGACTTGTCTAAAGAAATCTTATCACACCTTTTGTATCTATGAGATGTGGGGCTTAGAGCATCTACAACCGGACCTCTCAAATCCGTCTCATATGCCCGGGCGGGCTGCCCGGTCACTTATGGTCATTTTTTTTGACCTAGACGGACGCCTCAAACGGGCCTCAAACGCCCGGGCTGACCGGCACCCCCCATATCCAGCACAAATATGGGACGGATATGGGCGCCCGGGCGCGCCCGGGCCTGCCCACCCGTCGGACCCAGCCCATGCTGGCCCACCTGGCCCCACTTATATTTGTCCCCATCCTCTCGCCGGAGAAAACCTTAGCCACTTCACTCCACTCCCCTCCGCCCCCGAGCTCACCTCCGGTGATTTCCGGCCTTCTCCACCATGGCAGCCAGCGGATCGGACTCCGACCAGTCCGGATCCGTCGATTGGGTTGTCATCCCGTGTGGGTTGGAGGAGGCAATGGCAGTCCACATTGCACTCCGCCGCTCCAGGGAGGACAGCGCCCGACCGACGGACGGATCCGTCCGCCGCGACACCATAGCGTCGGCTTACCGGGTGCTTAGGTCCTCTGGTGCCAGATCCTCGCGGTCCCGGCCGGAACACCTGTCCTTCCCCATCATCGGTCGGGTAGAGTGAGTCCCACCGGGAATGGGGCGGCCCGCCATGGGAAGGAGAGGATAAGGGTCTTCGAGGCCCATATCGCGGAGGAAATGACGACGACGGAGGCGGCTGATGCAGCGACGCGGGCGGCCGCAGAGGAGGAAGCCATCCGCGCCCGCATTGTGAAGAAACGGCAGCGGAGGAACACGCGCGCCCTTGCCCGAGAGCAAAATCGGGCGGTCCGTGTCATGGCCGGACTGCCACCGAATGAGGACAGCGACGGCGAGGACAGCTCCAGCAACGAGCAGATCCGGCTCGATCCGTACTGCGTCTTTGACCGGTACTTCCGCGAGAAGGACGGCAATGGCGTCAGGAAGGGTAAGGGCAGCCGTGGATGAACTTCACCATAACAAACATGCCAAATTTGGGTAGTCCGATGGCATGTTTAGTGTAGTGTGATGGAGTAGCCGGACAATGCGTGTGCGTCGACGTAGTTGCATGAGTTTGTATGGATGTGGTTTGCATTTTTTTAAGGAGTGCCCGGTCAGTGCCCGCGGACGACGGTCGTCTCATACCCGTCGCGTCAACAGGCCATGTCTCCAGCCGTTGGCAACACGGCTCTTGTTGCGCTCGGGGGTTTGTGACATGGGGAACGTATCCGGTGCACTGGGGCAATTGGTGCTACCGTTGCACCGGACTCCGTTGCACATTTAAAAATGTTCGAAAAAATCCAACAAAAATTTAGTGCATTGACACAACATCTATGTAAGTTGTCACAAAAATTTGAATCAAAATTCGAAACATTGCTCAAGATACAAAAATGACAAATTTGACATCAATGTGCTGATGGGCCAAAACTGAAGCCCAACTTGTGTTATGTACTATTCAGTGTCAAATTTGTCATTTTTGTATCTTGAGCAATGTTTCGAATTTTGATTCAAATTTTTGTGACATCTTACATTGATGTTGTGCCAATGCACTAATTCTTTTACGGATTTTTTTGAACATTTTTGAATGTGTAACGGGGGATCGGTGCACCGGTAGCACCAATTGCCCCGGTGCACCAGATACATTCCCTTGTGACATGAGGCGTGTTGCGCTTCAACAACGTTTTGCGCTCGGGGTTTGTAACATGAGTTAAGCGTTTTGTGTTTGGGGGTTTGTAACATGAGACGTGTTGTGCTTTGTACTGAAGCGTTTATTTATCAATGCAACATGACATGTATTGGCGAACCAATCTGTGGTTGGATGGTTAGAGGGACTATGGTATCCCCAGCCTACCAGGGTTTAAATTCTGATGCTCGCATTTATTCCTGAATTTATATCAGTATTTCTGGCGAGAGGAGACATTCCCGTCGACCACGAGGTGCCTACGGTGACTTCGTAAATTTCAAGATGATATGCCGGCTCAGTCTTTCGGAGATACTCATAGGGGTAGGGTGTGCGTGCATGCGTGCGTTCATGGGGTGAGTGTATGTGCGTGTATATGAGCGCTTGCGTCTGTACTGTGTTCAAAAACATGACATGTATTGTGACTGCAGGAAGTTCCTGCATTTGTCCCCCATCTAGATGCAAGACGGGTCGTGTTGTGCTCGGGGTTTGCAACATGAACTATGTTCGTTCCTAAGATTTTTCACCATTGTGATACGAGTCATGTTGCGCTCAGACTGTCCGAAACGAGTCGTGTTGCAGAGCCCATCGTCAGCGCCTCTCTCTCTCTCTCTCTCTAGTCGACCTATCCACAACAGACCCCATGTTATGCTTGGCCAGTCTGCAACATGAGTCGTACCGCAAGACGTATGTGACATCGGGCATGTGCTAATGGCTGCCCGATAAAACTCGGATCAGACGGCTGTGGAGACGATCGACGCGCGTGAAGTAATCAATCGACTGAGGGACATCGTTTCGCTTCCTTTTAAGGGGTTAAGCAACTCTCAAAACCTTTTAACTCCTATAAAAAGGGGAGTGCTCGTTCGCTGGCTGATCTTTTAAAAAGACCGGCTGGGTCGCCGGCCATCCAACCTGAGCTCATGATGGAAAGAAGACCCTTGTTGCAGAAAAATATCTTGAAACAAAAGCCTTGTTGCAAAAAAATGTTGCGAAAAAACACTGTAGCTCGCTTGTGTCCATCGAGATTGCAACAAGAGTTATGTTGCAATTGCAACATGACCCCTGTTGCAGGGTGACAAGGCTGCAAGGGAGGTAGGGCACGTGGTAATGATGACCGGAGCCGGCCGTGACGGCTGCCGTGGTGGCCGCGACGTCGCAGGGTGAGATGATCCGACGACGGCGCGTCGTGGGTGGTTGTGCCTTGCCAGATTCAGCGATGGTGCATCATCGGCGGTCGTGTCTGGCCAGATCTGGCGACGTCCCATTGTCGGTGCCGTAGTCCGTGATGGTCAGAAGATGAGGTCGGCCATGGCGGCACCTAGCGTTTGTGGTTGCCTGCAAATGTGAGGAGAAGAGAGGTGGAGGAGGAAGGGAAGGGGCACAACGGCGGACGCACGGCTCGCTGGTGATGACGCTCCCGGCGACTGGCCAGATGGAATAATGCTATGTGGAGTACGTTGCTTTCGATCCGATCGGGGGCATGGAAGACGCTAGGTTGACTTTGTTTACCTGTATGCAACAAACCCTCTCTTGCGCTCCGTAGAATTGCAACAAGGGCCATGTTGCAGAAAGCTAGCCTATGGTGATATTCCCACCGCTCCATATCCTAAAACCCTCAAAACTCAACAAAAGTCGGCACCCCCCCTCGTGCAGTTCTCACAAGAAAACTCTAACCTACATACATAAACCGAATCATGTGACTAAAAATTATTTGTTGTTCAAAAGTTCACGTCAACTTTGGTTACTAGGTGATTCCCCGCGCGTTGCTGCAGAATAGTTTTGCTTAAATTTATAATGTGGAGAAGTAATCCGTGTAAAGAAAATAGCTACTTTCCTGTGCATCAAAACATTACCCTTTTGTGGGGAAAACATATCTTTTTAGGGAAGGCCTTCATGCCTAGCTTTATTACTCAATAATACGTACATCGTTCGCTAAGAGTTTTACAATAAAATCCGGGGTGCATCCACCCATATAGAGGGAGTGTTTGCACTACCCCATCTAGCTAGCTCATGAGCAACAACATTCGATTCTCTATTACAATGCTCAATAGTAACCTTCTCGAAATCTTGTAGTAATACTCTGCATTCTTCTAGAATGGGGACTGCCACCATACCTTGACCTTCATTTAACCGTATGTGCATACAAAAGCACTGCTTTCCTCGAATGGTAACAGTAGTGTTTATACAAAGAATCTAAAACGAAGAAAATGATAACACTTGCATGTTATATACATGAAAATAGTGCATCCAAATCAGCACAGCAGTAGTCAAATGTAAAAGGTATAAATTTGGATGTTCGATCAATGCCTGTCCGGTTATCGTCAAAATGACGGTAATTCATTAAATATCTTCTAGAACAAAATAACTATTGGAGCCAAAAAAAATGTTGCCGCATACACAAAACTTGTATAGGAAGGTCACCAATTCAGCAGTCCAGTAGTGTTTAACTGAACTAAAAATCTACCAATTCAGCAAATCCAACAATCAGTAACCTGCAAGTATCAAGAACAAACAAAAGACCATTATTGAGGTGCAAACTAATGGTTAACTATATAGCACAAATGAAAAGTCAGACAAAGAAAAATTATTCCATCAGGAAATACGTATATACATGTCCAATGTAAATTTGAATATGCGATAATGAAAACCTTCAACCAGAAATAGAGGATGATCATTAAGTTAGCATCAGAAGTATACTAATGAAAAAGTAAAAGCAGACGGTCCACAAATGAGACTACATCCATGGCGCTTGGCTCAAATCGCGCACATCTCAGTTACCATGCAGTATGGGGGAGCTGAGACACCGACACCCAGATCAGCTGTGAAGGTAGAAAGGGAGAAGTGGCATAAGCAGGTCCACCAAATTGTAGCTGTCCCTGCTCGTACACTGATCACCGAGAACTGAGCAGCCTAGATGGCTTCCTCCCTAGCTGCATAGTTAGCTAACTCACCAAAGAAACACTACGATTACCATGCTAGAAGCCGACGAAGAGGTGATTGAATGCATGAAGGAAATATGCCCTAGAGGCAATAATAAAGTTATTATTTATTTCCTTATATCATGATAAATGTTTATTATTCATGCTAGAATTGTATTAACCGGAAACATGATACATGTGTGAATACATAGACAAACAGAGTGTCACTAGTATGCCTCTACTTGACTAGCTCGTTGATCAAAGATGGTTATGTTTCCTAGCCATAGACATGAATTGTCATTTGATTAACGGGATCACATCATTAGGAGAATGATGTGATTGACTTGACCCATTCCGTTAGCTTAGCACTCGATCATTTAGTATGTTGCTATTGCTTTCTTCATGACTTATACATGTTCCTATGACTATGAGATTATGCAACTCCCGTTTACCGGAGGAACACTTTGTGCGCTACCAAACGTCACAACGTAACTGGGTGATTATAAAGATGCTCTACAGGTGTCTCCAAAGGTACTTGTTGGGTTGGCGTATTTCGAGATTAGGATTTGTCACTCCGATTGTCGGAGAGGTATCTCTGGGCCCTCTCGGTAATGCACATCACTTAAGCCTTGCAAGCATTGCAACTAATGAGTTAGTTGTGGGATGATGTATTACGGAACGAGTAAAGAGACTTGCCGGTAACGAGATTGAACTAGGTATTGAGATAACGACGATCGAATCTCGGGCAAGTAACATACTGATGACAAAGGGAACAACATATGTTGTTATGCGGTCTGACCGATAAAGATCTTCGTAGAATATGTGGGAGCCAATATGAGCATCCAGATTCCACTATTGGTTATTGACCGGAGACGTGTCTCGGTCATGTCTACATAGTTTTCGAACCCGTAGGGTCCGCACGCTTAACGTTTCGATGACAGTTATATTATGAGTTTATATGTTTTGATGTACCGAAGGTTGTTCGGAGTCCCGGATGTGATCACGGACATGACGAGGAGTCTCGAAATGGTCGAGACATGAAGACTGATATATTGGATGACTATTCGGACACCGGAATGGTTCCGGGGGTTATCGGATATATACCGGAGTACCGGGGGGTTACGGGAACCCCCCGGAGGCTATTGGGCCTCATGGGCCCAATTGGTGGAAGAGGAGAGGCGGCCAAGGGGCAGCCGCGCGCCCCTCCCCCCAAGTCCGAATTGGACAATGAGGGGGGGGGGCGCCCCCCTTTCCTTCCCCCCTCTCTCCTTCCCTCTCCTCTCCTAGTCCAACAAGGAAGGGAGGGAGTCCTACTCCCGGTGGGAGTAGGACTCCTCCTGGCGCGCCTCCTCCCTGGTCGGCCGCACCTCCCCCCATGCTCCTTTATATACGGGGGCAGGAGGGCACCCCAAGGACACAACAATTGATCGTTTGATCTTTTAGCCGTGTGCGGTGCCCCCCACCACCATAGTCCACCTCGATAATACTGTAGAGGTGCTTAGGCGAAGCCCTGCGTCGGTAGAACATCATCATCGTCACCACGCCGTCGTGCTGACGAAACTCTCCCTCAACACTCGGCTGGATCGGAGTTCGAGGGACGTCATCGGGCTGAACGTGTGCTGAACTCGGAGGTGCCGTGCGTTCGGTACTTGATCGGTCTGATCGTGAAGACGTATGACTACATCAACTGCGTTGTGCTAACGCTTCCGCTTTCGGTCTACGAGGGTACGTGGACAACACTCTCCCCTCTCGTTGCTATGCATCACCATGATCTTGCGTGTGCGTAGAATTTTTTTTGAAATTACTACGTTCCCCAACAGTGGCATCAGAGCCAGGTTTTATGCATTGATGTTATATGCACGAGTAGAACACAAGTGAGTTGTGGGCGATATAAGTCATACTGCTTACCAGCATGTCATACTTTGGTTCGGCGGTATTGTTGGATGAAGCGGCCCGGACCGACATTACGCGTACGCTTACGCGAGACTGGTTCTACCGACGTGCTTTGTGTTGGGGAACGTAGCAGAAATTCAAAATTTTCTACGCATCACCAAGATCAATCTATGGAGTTTACTAGCAACGAGAGGGAAGGAGTGCATCTACATACCCTTGTAGATCGCGAGCGGAAGCGTTCGAGAGAACGGGGTTGATGGAGTCGTACTCGTCGTGATCCAAATCACCGATGATCCTAGCGCCGAACGGACGGCACCTCCGCGTTCAACGCACGTACGGAGCAGCGACGTCTCCTCCTTCTTGATCCAGCAAGGGGGGAGGAGAGGTTGATGGAGATCCAGCAGCACGACGGCGTGGTGGTGGAAGTAGCGGGATTCCAACAGGGCTTCGCCAAGCGCTGCGGGAGGAGGGAGATGTGTCACAGGAGGGAGAGGGAGGTGCCAGGGCTTAGATATTGCTGCCCTCCCTCCCCCCACTATATATAGGGCCAAGGGAGAGGGGGGGCGCAGCCTTGGCCCTTCCTCCAAGGAAGGGTGCGGCCAGGGAGGAGTCCATCCTCCCCAAGGCACCTCGGAGGTGCCTTCCCCCTTATCTCTTGGCGCATGGGCCTCTTGGGGCTGGTGCCCTTGGCCCATATAGGCCAAGGCGCACACCCCTACAGCCCATGTGGCCCCCCGGGGCTGGTGGACCCCCTTGGTGGACCCCCGGACCCCTTTCGGCACTCCCGGTACAATACCGATAATGCGCAAAACTTTTCCGGCGACCAAAATAAGACTTCCCATATATAAATCTTTACCTCCGGACCATTCCGGAACTCCTCGTGACGTCCGGGATCTCATCCGGGACTCCGAACAACTTTCGGGTTACCACATACTAATATCTCTATAACCCTAGCGTCACCGAACCTTAAGTGTGTAGACCCTACGGGTTCGGGAGACACGCAGACATGACCGAGATGACTCTCCGGTCAATAACCAACAGCGGGATCTGGATACCCATGTTGGCTCCCACATGCTCCTCGATGATCTCATCGGATGAACCATGATGTCGAGGATTCAATCAATCCCGTATACAATTCCCTTTGTCTATCGGTATGTTACTTGCCCGAGATTCGATCGTCGGTATCCCGATACCTTGTTCAATCTCGTTACCGGCAAGTCTCTTTACTCGTTCCGTAACACATCATCCCGTGATCAACTCCTTGGTCACATTGTGCACATTATGATGATGTCCTACCGAGTGGGCCCAAAGATACCTCTCCGTTTACACGGAGTGACAAATCCCAGTCTCGATTCGTGCCAACCCAACAGACACTTTCGGAGATACCTGTAGTGCACCTTTATAGCCACCCAGTTACGTTGTGACGTTTGGTACACCCAAAGCATTCCTACGGTATCCGGGAGTTGCACAATCTCATGGTCTAAGGAAATGATACTTGACATTAGAAAAGCTCTTAGCAAACGAACTACACGATCTTGTGCTAGGCTTAGGATTGGGTCTTGTCCATCACATCATTCTCCTAATGATGTGATCCCGTTATCAACGACATCCAATGTCCATGGTCAGGAAACCGTAACCATCTATTGATCAACGAGCTAGTCAACTAGAGGCTTACTAGGGACATGGTGTTGTCTATGTATCCACACATGTATCTGAGTTTCCTATCAATACAATTCTAGCATGGATAATAAACGATTATCATGAACAAGGAAATATAATAATAACCAATTTATTATTGCCTCTAGGGCATATTTCCAACACTTTGCACACAGGTGGCTGGCGGGTGTCAGTTTCTCCAACTTTAGTTGAACCGAGTGTGGCTATGCCCGGTCCTTGCGAAGGTTCAAACAGCACCAACTTGACAAACTATCGTTGTGGTTTTGATGCGTAGGTAAGAACGGTTCTTGCTAAGCCCATAGCAGCCACGTAAAAGTTGCAACAACAAAGTAGAGGACGTCTAACTTGTTTTTGCAGGGCATGTTGTGATGTGATATGGTCAAGACATGATGCTAAATTTTATTGTATGAGATGATCATGTTTTGTAACCGAGTTATCGGCAACTGGCAGGAGCCATATGGTTGTCGCTTTATTGTATGCAATGCAATCGCCCTGTAATGCTTTACTTTATCACTAAGCGGTTGCGATAGTCGTAGAAGCATAAGATTGGCGAGACGACAACGATGCTACGATGAAGATCAAGGTGTCGCGCCGGTGACGATGGTGATCATGACGGTGCTTCGGAGATGGAGATCACAAGCACAAGATGATGATGGCCATATCATATCACTTATATTGATTGCATGTGATGTTTATCTTTTATGCATCTTATCTTGCTTTGATTGACGGTGGCATTATAAGATGATCCCTCACTAAATTATCAAAGTATAAGTGTTCTCCCTGAGTATGCACCGTTGCGAAAGTTCTTCGTACTGAGACACCACGTGATGATCGGGTGTGATAGGCTCTACGTTCAAATACAACGGGTGCAAAACAGTTGCACACGTGGAATACTCAGGTTAAGCTTAACGAGCCTAGCATATAACAGATATGGCCTCAGAACACGGAGACCGAAAGGTCGAGCGTGAATCATATAGTAGATATGATCAACATAGTGATGTTCATCGTTGAAACTACTCCATCTCACGTGATGATCGGACATGGTTTGGTTGATATGGATCACGTGATCACTTAGAGGATTAGAGGGATGTCTATCTAAGTGGGAGTTCTTAAGTAATATGATTAATTGAACTTTAATTTATTCATGAACTTAGTCCTGGTAGTATTAGCATATCTATGTTGTAGATCAATAGCTCGCGTTGTTGCTTCCCTATGTTTATACATGTTCCTAGAGAAAACTAAGTTGAAAGATGATAGTAGCAATGATGCGGACTGGGTCCGTGATCTAAGGATTATCCTCATTGCTGCACAGAAGAATTATGTCCTTAATGCACCGCTAGGTGACAGACCTATTGCAGGAGCAGATGCAGACGTTATGAACGTTTGACAAAAGCTCGGTATGATGACTACTTGATAGTTTAGTGCACCATGCTCTACGGCTTAGAACCGGGACTTAAAAAATGTTTTGAAACGCCACGGAGCATATAAGATGTTCCAAGAGTTGAAATTGGTATTTCATACTCATGCCCGTGTCGAGAGGTATTTGACCTCTGACAGTACTTTGCCTACAAGATGGAGGAGAATTGCTCAGCTAGTGAGCATGTGCTCAGAATGTTTGAGTACTACAATCACTTCAATCAAGTGGGAGTTAATCTTCCAGATAAGATAGTGATTGACAGAGTTCTCTAGTCACTATCACCAAGTTACTAGAACTTCGTGATGAACTATAATATGCAAGGGATAACGGAAACGATTCCCAAGCTCTTCGTGATGCTGAAATCAACGAAGGTAGAAATCAAGAAAAGCATCAAGTGTTGATGGTTGACAAGACCACTAGTTTCAAGAAAAGGGCAAAGGGAAGAAGGGGAACTTCAAAGAAGAACGGCAAGCAAGTTGCTGCTCAAGTGAAGAAACCCAAGTCTGGACCTAAGCCTGAGACTAAGTGCTTCTACTGCAAAGGGACTGGTCACTGGAAGCGGAACTGCCCCAAGTATTTGGCGGATAAGAAGGATGGCAAAGTGAACAAAGGTATATTTGATATACATGTTATTGATGTGTACTTTACTAGTGTTTATAGCAACCCCTCAGTATTTGATACTAGTTCAATTGCTAAAGATTAGTAACTTGAAACGGGAGTTGCAGAATAAACAGAGACTAGTTAAGGGTGAAGTGACGATGTGTGTTGGAAGTGGTTCCAAGATTGATATGATCATCATCGCACACTCCCTATACTTTCGGGATTAGTGTTGAACCTAAATAAGTGTTATTTGGTGTTTGCGTTGAGCATGAATATGATTTGATCATGTTTATTGCAATACGGTTATTCATTTAAGTTAGAGAACAATTGTTGTTCTGTTTAGATGAATAAAACCTTCTATGGTCATACACACCAATGAAAATGGTTTGTTGGATCTCGATCGTAGTGATACACACATTCATAATATTGAAGCCAAAAGATGCAAAGTTAATAATGATAGTGCAATTTATTTGTGGCACTGCCGTTTAGGTCATATTGGTGTAAAGCGCATGAAGAAACTCCATGCTGATGGGTTTTTGGAATCACTTGATTATGAATCACTTGATGCTTGCGAACCATGCCTCGTGGGCAAGATGACTAAGACTCCGTTCTCCGGAACAATGGAGCGAGCAACAGATTTGTTGGAAATCATACATACTGATGTATGTGGTCCAATGAATATTGAGGCTCGCTGCAGGTATCGTTATTTTTCAGACCTTCACAGATGTTTTGAGTAGATATGGGTATATCTACTTGATGAAACATAAAGTCTGAAACATTTGAAAATTTCATATAATTTCAGAGTGAAGTGGAAAATCATCGTAACAAGAAAATAAAGTTTCTACGATCTGACCGTGGAGGAGAATATTTGAGTTACGAGTTTGGTCTTCATTTGAAACAATGCGGAATAGATTCGCAACTCACGCCATGTGGAACACCACAGCGTAATGGTGTGTCCGAACGTCATAACCGTACTTTATTGGATATAGTGCAATCTATGATGTTTCTTACTGATTTACCACTATAGTTTTGGGGTTATGCATTAGAGACAGCTGCATTCACGTTAAAAAGGGCACCATCTAAATCCGTTGAGACAACACCGTATGAACTGTGGTTTGGCAAGAAACCAAAGTTGTCGTTTCTTAAAGTTTGGGTTGCGATGCTTATAAGAAAAGTTTCATCCTGATAAGCTAAAACCCAAATCGGAGAAATGTGTCTTCATAGGATACCCAAAGAAGACAGTTGGGTACACCTTCTATCACAGATCCGAAGGCAAGATATTCGTTGCTAAGAATGGATCCTTTCTAGAGAAGGAGTTTCTCTCGAAAGAAGTGAGCGGGAGGAAAGTAGAACTTGATGAGGTAACTGTACCTGCTCCCTTATTGGAAAATAGTTCATCACAGAAATCTGTTCCTGTGACTACTACACCAACTAGCGAGGAAGCTAATGATGATGATCATGTAACTTCAGATCAAGTTACTACCGAACCTCGTAGGTAAACCAGAGTTTGATCCGCACCAGAGTGGTACGGTAATCCTGTTCTGGAGGTCATGTTACTTGACCATAACGAACGTACGAACTATGAGGAAGCGATGATGAGCCCAGATTCCGCAAAAATGGCTTGAGGCCATGAAATCTGAGATGGGATCCATGTATGAGAACAAAGTGTGGACTTTGGTTGACTTGCCCGATGATCGGCAAGCCATAGAAAATAAATGGATCTTCAAGAGGAAGATAGACACTGATAGTAGTATTACTATCTACAAAGCTAGACTTGTCGAAAAAAGGTTTTTGACAAAGTTCAAGGTGTTGACTACGATGAGATTTTCTCAGTCATAGCGATGCTTGAGTCTGTCCGAATCATGTTAGCAAATTGCCAAATTTTATGAAATCTGGCAAATGGATGTCAAAACTACGTTCCTTAATGGATTTCTTAAAGAAGAGTTGTATATGATGCAACCAGAAGGTTTTGTCGATCCTAAAGGTGCTAACAAAATGTGCAAGCTCCAGCGATCCATCTATGGACTGGTGCAAACATCTCGGAGTTGGAATATACGCTTTGATGAGTTGATCAAAGCATATAGTTTTATACATACTTGCGGTGAAGCCTGTATTTACAAGAAAGTGAGTGGGAGCACTACAACATTTCTGATAAGTATATGTGAATGACATATTGTTGATCAGAAATAATGTAGAATTATTCTGCAAAGCATAAAGGAGTGTTTGAAAGGAGTTTTTCAAAGAAAGACCTCGGTGAAGGTGCTTACATATTGAGCATCAAGATCTATAGAGATAGATCAAGACACTTGATAAGTTTTTTTTCAATGAGTACATACCTTGACAAGATTTTGAAATAGTTCAAAATGGAACAGTCAGAGAAAGAGTTCTTTCCTGTGTTACAAGGTGTGAAATTGAGTAAGACTCAAAGCCCGACCACGGCAGAAGATAGAAAGAGAATGAAAGTCATTCCCTATGCCTCAGCCATAGGTTCTATAAAGTATGCCATGCTATGTACCAGATCTATTGTATACCCTGCACTGATTTTGGCAAGGGAGTACAATAGTGATCTAGGAGTAGATCACTGGACAGCGGTCAAAATTATCCTTTGCGGAATAAGGATATATTTCTCGGTTATGGAGGTGATAAGGAGTTCGTTGTAAAGAGTTACGTCGATGCAAGCTTTGACACCGATCTGGATGACTCTAAGTCACAATCCAGATACATATTGAAAAGTGGGAGCAATTAGCTAAAGTAGCTCCGTGCAGAGCATTGTAAACATAGAAATTTGCAAAATACTTACGGATCTGAATGTGACAGACCCGTTGACTAAAATTATCTCACAAGCAAAACATGATCACACCTTAGTACTCTTTGGGTGTTAATCACATAGCGATGTGAACTAGATTACTGACTCTAGTAAACCCTTTGGGTGTTGGTCACATGTCGATGTGAACTATGGGTGTTAACCACATAAAGATGTGAACGATTGATGTTAAATCACATAGCGATGTGAACTAGATTATTGACTCTAGTGCAAGTGGGAGACTGAAGGAAATATGCCCTAGAGGCAATAATAAAGTTATTATTTATTTCCTTATATCATGATAAATGTTTATTATTCATGCTAGAATTGTATTAACCGGAAACATGATACATGTGTGAATACATAGACAAACAGAGTGTCACTAGTATGCCTCTACTTGACTAGCTCGTTGATCAAAGATGGTTATGTTTCCTAGCCATAGACATGAATTGTCATTTGATTAACGGGATCACATCATTAGGAGAATGATGTGATTGACTTGACCCATTCCGTTAGCTTAGCACTCGATCATTTAGTATGTTGCTATTGCTTTCTTCATGACTTATACATGTTCCTATGACTATGAGATTATGCAACTCCCGTTTACCGGAGGAACACTTTGTGCGCTACCAAACGTCACAACGTAACTGGGTGATTATAAAGATGCTCTACAGGTGTCTCCAAAGGTACTTGTTGGGTTGGCGTATTTCGAGATTAGGATTTGTCACTCCGATTGTCGGAGAGGTATCTCTGGGCCCTCTCGGTAATGCACATCACTTAAGCCTTGCAAGCATTGCAACTAATGAGTTAGTTGTGGGATGATGTATTACGGAACGAGTAAAGAGACTTGCCGGTAACGAGATTGAACTAGGTATTGAGATAACGACGATCGAATCTCGGGCAAGTAACATACCGATGACAAAGGGAACAACATATGTTGTTATGCGGTCTGACCGATAAAGATCTTCGTAGAATATGTGGGAGCCAATATGAGCATCCAGATTCCACTATTGGTTATTGACCGGAGACGTGTCTCGGTCATGTCTACATAGTTTTCGAACCCGTAGGGTCCGCACGCTTAACGTTTCGATGACAGTTATATTATGAGTTTATATGTTTTGATGTACCGAAGGTTGTTCGGAGTCCCGGATGTGATCACGGACATGACGAGGAGTCTCGAAATGGTCGAGACATGAAGACTGATATATTGGATGACTATTCGGACACCGGAATGGTTCCGGGGGTTATCGGATATATACCGGAGTACCGGGGGGTTACGGGAACCCCCCGGAGGCTATTGGGCCTCATGGGCCCAATTGGTGGAAGAGGAGAGGCGGCCAAGGGGCAGCCGCGCGCCCCTCCCCCCAAGTCCGAATTGGACAATGAGGGGGGGGGGCGCCCCCCTTTCCTTCCCCCCTCTCTCCTTCCCTCTCCTCTCCTAGTCCAACAAGGAAGGGAGGGAGTCCTACTCCCGGTGGGAGTAGGACTCCTCCTGGCGCGCCTCCTCCCCGGCCGGCCGCACCTCCCCCCTTGCTCCTTTATATACGGGGGCAGGGGGGCACCCCAAGGACACAACAATTGATCGTTTGATCTTTTAGCCGTGTGCGGTGCCCCCCTCTACCATAGTCCACCTCGATAATACTGTAGCGGTGCTTAGGCGAAGCCCTGCGTCGGTAAAACATCATCATCGTCACCACGCTGTCGTGCTGACGAAACTCTCCCTCAACACTCGGCTGGATCGGAGTTCGAGGGACGTCATCGGGTTGAACGTGTGCTGAACTCGGAGGTGCCGTGTGTTCGGTACTTGATCGGTCGGATCGTGAAGACGTACGACTACATCAACCGCGTTGTGCTAACGCTTCCGTTTTCGGTCTACGAGGGTACCTGGACAACACTCTCCCCTCTCGTTGCTATGCATCACCATGATCTTGCGTGTGCGTAGGAATTTTTTAAAATTACTACGTTCCCCAACAATGCACACCTCAGATATGCCAAGTGAGAGCCGACGTACCTACAACTTGAGGACGATGGGGGCTAGACTGAGGACTCGTCCAAGCAGTCAGAATGCAGCTTCACTTTTCCAACTTCTTGATACCTAAAGCACATTGTCAGGTAGAAAGCAAAATCACTATGCACTAATTTAAATTAAGGGGTATTAGACCGGTTACACCTACTGCATAAAAGATAGTAGTATATACTGAAACAAAAAATAATATTTATTTTTTGTGAATAAAGAACAAAATAATTTAACGGGATATGATTATGTGGGTAGTACATACTAAGATACTAAGATGAGCATGTAGTCATTCCCAGCCAGTAAAACAACCGACCATAACGCTCCACCTGAACCCCAAAAAGTACACAAAGGCAAACCCATCTGTGCATGTTCGAAACCAAAAAACAATCAGATTCTCCTTGGTTCATTGGACCAGAAATCAACAGGACCAACACACACAGAAAACAGGGGATAATCTGACCACACAACAGTCATGTACATATCCGCAATAGCTGCAAATAAACTCACCGTTGCTCGGATGTACTCCTCAACGGACTTGCAGTACTGGTCGTACAGCTGTTGCGAGTATATCCCGCTGCACAACAAAAAAGACAAACAGGAGGGGCGCATAAACTCTAGATCAACACGGATCAGATCAAATCGGGCCAAGCCTAGGCATGGCCGGAGGGAGGTGGGGAAGGAGGCGACTTAGTGCAGAGCATCATCTATTCCTTGGAGCTGAACTGTGGCTCCAGCTTACCCTCGAGGATGTTGATGCCCTTCTGCATGAAGTTCCATCCATACCCCAAGATAGATCATGTTCCCAGACGTGGATGTGAGCAGGCGTTCGTGGTCGATGAGTATGGCAGTACAGAGGGTTTATAAACACAACTTTGCACGCATTTGCAGGGTAATTAAGCAGAAGATAACGAGGGCCGTAATTTGAGTGCTGCGAGGCGGTTTCATGGCATTTGTGGCACGGAGGTGGAAGAAATTGTGACATAAAAGCGGAGAAGACGAACGAATTTGGAGTTAATGCTCATCAATGGAGCAGCGGAAAGGCAACGCGCGGCGGTCACTGGAAGGGATGTGTGCGGCGGTGGCTTGATGAAGGTTTTTTAGCAATCCTTGACGGAAGGGGGCGGGTCGTAAGGCTCGTAGCATCCTGAACGATAGATGCCTGTGGGCTTCGAATGGGCCTTTTAGTGTCCAAATCATGTACGCCCATCCCAAGAAATGGAATTGGAGGCCAGCAGCGAGCGCTATGGCGAAGTACGAAACGGTATGTTCACTTAGCGGTGACAACTCTTAGTAAATTTGGCAAACACTTAATCAAACGGCTGTAGACCACCGATCTATGCTGCATCAAGGACTAGAACAATTTGGATGATGTGGCTTCATGAGAAGGCATGCAAATCAGCTAGTGGGGAGCCCCTATTTAGATATAGAAGATTATCGAAACCAAGGCAAAATTAAATGGTTATTATAGGAACCGAGCCGTGTCTATGTATAAAACCATAAAAACCAAAAACCGAATAAACCGAATCGAATCAAACGGAAAAATACTGAATGCACACCCTTTACCCAATCCCGATTCCACTTAAAAATCCCCAGCAAATCCAAATCACCACACAGTCCCCGCGACCCCCCCTTCGCACTCCAATCCATCACAAAGCACCCAAAATAGACCTTCCCACTCGAATTCCACATCCCAAATTTTTGGTTACCGTGTAAACTCACCACAAAAACACAAGGTTACACCTACCCACACAGATCCACCCCATCCGCGCGCCCAAATCCGGCGGTCCATCAAATCCAACACCCCACACCCTGCCACCTCAACGATCCGAACCCCAGCCCTCTCCGCCAATCATGCCCTTCGCGCACGCCTATATATTCCCAGCCGCCCGTCCCCTCAAACCCACACCTCAAACCCTAAACGCAAATCTCCCACCTTTGCGCCGCCAATCCAATCTCTCGCCTCTCCTCCTAGAAACCACCATGGCGCCCAAGGCCGAGAAGAAGCCAGCCGCAGAGAAGAAGCCCAAGGCGGAGAAGCGCGTGCCCGGGAAGGAGGGCGACACTAAGAAGAAGAAGGCCAAGAAGAGCAACGAGACGTACAAGATCTACATCTTCAAGGTGCTCAAGCAGATTGACCCGAACATGGGTATCTCCTCCAAATCAATGTCCATCATCAACTCCATCATCAACGACATCTTCGAGAAGCTCGCCGGCGAGTCGGCAAAGCTCGCACGCTACAACAAGAAGCCCACCATCACCTCCCGGGAGATCCAGACTGCTGTGCGCCTTGTCTTTCCAGGCGAGCTTGCCAAGCACGCCGTCTCCGAGGGAACCAAGGCCGTTACCAGATTCACCGTGTATTAGATCGCCATCAAGACTTTCTTAGTCTGGCTTGGTTTCTTCATTTGTCAACAAAAATATGGGGTTATGTTTCCCTATGCAAAAATGTAGAATGAGTTGGATTTGCTAATCAATGAATTATCCAGTGTTTGTTTGAAATTTGCCTTTCTTTAATTTGATCTCATCCCTTTAATTTTTACCTCTTATATATTATTTGGTAATATAACCCTTTAATTCTGCCTTGGATGATTTTCTTGAATTAAACCTCCGTGATTAATCCGTTAATAGAGGGCCCCCCTTGTAGATGTCGTGAGATATATCGGCTACATATTGTTGTATATGCGAAAAGTTTTTATTTGACCTGATATGTTAACATTTTACTATTTATTTTCAGGGAAAATATTTATGTGTGAGTTTTTAATACCATTAACTCATTCTAATAATTTTAAACATCAAACCATATAGTAGTCTATATCTTTACCTGATAATAAAGCACCGATCCCTTCTGCCCGCTCACCGGCGCGACATTTTTGCAAAAGTTTCCTTGTACTTTTTGGTAACTAAACCCACAATCCCTTTTTAAGTGGATTATATGAGAAAACTTCTATTTTCACAAAAAGACCCTCTACTTTGGTTATTCGACCCGCAGTCATTTCTAGAGTGGCTAATTGGTAAACACATGGGTCTCCTTCCCTTTGATCTGTGCTCTGCTCGATTCGCACGGGCATGGCGCCACCGCCGGCGGCCGGTCTTCTTCTCCGGCCATCCATAGCCGGAGACCGGTCTTCTTCTCCGGTCATCCGCCTCCCTGTCCTCCTTCCCCTCCTCATTTGTCCCTAATCTTCTCCTTCTTCCTCCCGTGCCGCTCGGTTGGCCACCGTCGAGCCACCACGCCCCAAGATCCTCGCTCGTGCTGATTCGTCGCCGTGCTCTCCCTCAGAGGTCACTCGCTGAAACAATCCACCACGGGCGCGTGGACAGTTCCTCAAAAGCGAGCCCGTCGCGATCCACCACGCATAACCCGTTCCCCGCCTCCCTCTCCGTGCAAGCTTGACTCATTGGTCGGGTAGCTGGATCCTTGGCGGGGAGCGCCCCTGCGCTCGCCGGCGGGGTGGACGTAGCTCTGGGCCAAGCGTGTCATACACCGCCACACAAGTTGTGCACCACCATGGATGCAGACGCCGAGTCCCGGGCTTCCCCTCCAGGCTGCAATCGACAGAGGCCGGCCTTGGTTATCTCCCCTCGTGGCCGATCAAGGAGGCGAACAATGTCAATATGTCATCGACACCTCGGGGTATGACCGCCACATCTGTTAAAAAATTGACAAAAATACTATTGATTGACTGAATGATAAGAATGCTTCTGTTTTGTCTGTTTAATTCAGTCCTTGGGCTACCCGTGGAGAACACACACTCCATGGTCCAGACTTGTGACTATACTTAAGTGGAATTATTCTATGGTCTCTTCATGATTGATCACGGGGTTGTGAGTGAAATTTGTGTATGGAGCATCAGTATCATGGTCATAGAGTCGGCAGGCTTCAGTTATGTGTACTTGGTTGGAGATATATGAAGCGTAAGGGACCGGCTCATTCATGCTTGAGATTCAGTAATGTTCTTGCAATCATTTAGTTAAGATCCGCAGGTCTAAAAAACAAGCACCGCATGAATCAGATGTCAATGAGGCAGCACGACTCTGCAAGAAGCTGAACATAAAAGAAACAAAATGGAAACAACTCGATGATTTATGAACAACACGTCATTGACGACAGACACTTTTCCAGTCAGGGGAGAGGATTTTTTTATGCCGCGCTAGAACTTTTCGTGCTACGGATTTAAATAGTCCAGTGTCCAGTATTATGGGATCCACTCACTCTACAAGTACTGCAGCTCTTAAAAGTGCTAAGTTAATGAAAAGGGTGTTCCACTAAAAAATAACAAGAATGGATCGGTGCTTTTCTTGAATCCCCTCGGTTTGAACTAATGCCACGTATTTTTAAGAATAATTTGTGAATCAATTGTCAATATAAATATGGTTGACAGATTGTGTACGGGCGGAAATTTGAAGCAGATTAGGCAGGGGTCTTCGTCGGAGAGGTTGCGGAGTGGATGAACTACACTCCTGCGTCCACTATGGAGGCAGGTAATGCTTATCCTAAATTTCCTCCTCTAAAATAAAAACAGTTTTTAGGTCTATATTGGCAACAATACTCTTCACTGGATTATGAGCCAAATGAAGGGAACTAGGGAAGGAGGTCTGATTTGCATCTCCTGAAGCGGCACACCACAAAATTATTTCATTTGGGATGCGTTCCTTCCATCGGAGAGTAAAAAACCAAACAATAAGGTCACTTTGAGGACAGCTCACACTGATGATTACGTGAGGCCTTAGCAATTTTTTTCCATTTTACCTGAGCTAATATTTGTTGACCGAGTGTTAGCCAATGACATTAGTTGATGTTACTCATGGAGAGGATTTGGATGTTGTGTGTTATTTCTTTATTACACACGCTATAAGCCTCAGATTAGCTTCATAGTATATCTACCCCTTTCCGCCTCTCAGAATTAAGATGTGTAGGTTCTGAATATTTCTTGGATTTATGACAATAGACTGTATGATTATCTATGGTAATCAGAACTTAGAGCTATACAAGACTTGAATTACAATGTTCTTTTATACAGCAATAAGGCTACAGATTTTCAGTAAGTTTGTTTCATTTTTAAATGGTTCAGATGATGTCATCAATCCATTGGAGTAGAAGGGAAGAAAGATCTGAAATTGCTAAAAACATGGCAAATACAGTTGCGTTTCATATCTTAAAAGTAGGAGATGCATATTAGTAGAAACTTAATAGTTGACATCCAAACTCAGGTACATCTCTGATCTGATCTCTTTGTATTGATATGTTGGTAATTACATGATTGATTAATGGAGAAACAATGAATACTTTAGGTAAGTGAAGGCATACACAAATCAAGGGAGCACACTGTAAGAGCCATCGCTGCAGAGTTTGACTCCACATTTTCTTTGGATGATTGTTCGCCTCTTTGAATCTAGATTTTTTTTAACGTGACCACTTCGATTGAATTGCTTATTTTGCATTACACATAGTGACCAAAACTAATGCTTTGTCCTGGCTTTGGGACACACTTTGCTGCATATAGGTGTTCACATGCTTCATGCTTTTAAGTATCTGCTTTCACGGGATAACTCAGTCCATATGTTTCTTGAGAAGTTAGGACTAACAGAAAAATATTCTATGTCTCGCAACATGAAGAAGCACGCGATAATTTATAAGTTTTGGTGTCTACTAAACTCCAGTTCTGATTTGAAAGATGTATACATTTTTTTTTGATTGGCTTTACTTGGTCAGTTTGTAAACTGATGCATTTCAAAGATGCACGTTCATGCTCAAGATTTAATTGTATTAGCTTTAAGAAATGAGTAACTGTATTATATGTCATTTGTGCTTGGACCCAGGGGATTTTCAAACGTTGTGCTATTTTTGATAGACTAATATGGTTAGTTTGCAAAGTTCTTGGATAAATTAGGAAGATATTGTAAATCTTTTTTCACATGTTCGACCGTTTCATGCTGCTAACGGAGCCCTGTCGATGTTGTTCTTAACTTGGTGTGCATATAAATTGTTCTTTCAGACAGGCTGGGCAGTCTTCATTATCATAATGGTGTCCCATTGGTCGGTATACACAATTGCTTTGTGTTGTTTGCAAAGATTAAATAAGTAAGGTTCTAATGATGGTTTTGCGGTGAGTATATATATGACCAATCTGTGTGGAGTTTCACTCCATCTGTATGAAAGTTTCTATGTCTGCATCTCTACTTGCACTTCGATGGCGGTGCGGAGCTGAAGTAGATGTCGACGGAGGACATGAGGGCGGGACTTTCCAAATACAAAATCCATGATCCAAAAATCGACAATCCAACCCGGTGCAATGCAGGGGCACTTTTACTAGTAAGTTTAAAATGTGCTTTGCTTCAGTTCTGAATATGCCCATTTTTTAGTCTGCTATCTGCTCAGGCAGTTTTTTTGTTTTGGTCCTTGCTTCTCCCTTTAAAATATGATTGTCATTGTGCTATGTTTTATTTTCTATAGAATTAGTTTGATGAGATGATTGGCTGCCAACTAAGGTTAGGAGGTGTACTCACTACAGATGGTGTTCTGTAGATGGAAAGTTTGTATTGACCAGATTTGTTTGCTCGTACTACATTTTATTTTCAGATCCAAGATCTTATTGCGAGCTTTAATAACATTAACTCATTCTAATGGCTAAGATGTGCATGAAATTCAAGTTCACATCCAAATGCACAGATTTAAGAGCTTACCCTATGTATGGTAGTTGCAATAACTACTCCGGACCCAATATGTTTGGGGACCAGGTTATAGTTAAATGTGTTTTAGGCTCATTGGAGACGCATTGTAAGCTTAGCTTATTCATGTAGAAGGTGGTGACACCTTGAGAAAATTAGAACCAAGTTTAGATGATTCATAGATATAATACTTCATACCGATGCTATCTTGGTAACATTTATTTACTTAATGCATATATATATATAAATGGAGTCAACCTTGTAAAGATTGCATCATGCTATGGATTGTATTTATGGAAGTTATGTTTCTTGCAAGAGCATAAACCTCCTAGTTGCATATTTGAAACATTTGTGAAGAAGCCTATCATGGGGATCTATAAAATCATGTTCATGATTAATTTATACCAAATATGCCAATCAAGCAATCCATCACATATCCATTCCTTGAAGTTGTCTAGCATGCAAATGAAATTGCAAAAGCACTTTATTTGCTCGTGGTTAGTGCTCTCTTACACTGTAATTCAATTGTTATACAAATTATATCAATTTGTGCCATGTATCTTGTCCCATGTGCTATGTGCCAAAGCGTTCATGCTAAGATTAAAATTGTATAGTAATGGATTCACTCATGGATATCATGTTCTTATATTTTTGTGACTATTTTGCATGTGCAGTTCTCTTTGTGAATGCACATCTTGATGATTATCGATCACATAAGAGACATATACACATGATAAAGTGCATATCCCTCTTTGGCATCCTTACTTCCTTGTTGGTTACTATTTTCTTTGACTGTTTGGTGGATTCGTAAGATGTTGAGAATTGAGTGTTTGTTTGTATTGCATATATCTTTGCACACTCATGACTTTTGGATGCATTTTGTGCCCATGCTGTAGGTGATGATCTTACTAGATATGTCTCTTATCGCTTATTTATGATATGTACTTTGTATCTTTTGAATGCATGCTTCTCATGTTTGATGCTTATTGTCATATCATATCATATTGCTACATTCTATGGATCCTCAATATAGGTTGCTCTCTGTCGTGGATTTGTCACGGCAGATGCCCTAGTGAAAGGACTTAGGTGTGGAGCCATCGCAACTAGGTTAGCTTGAAGGGGTTGAACGGGACAAAGGACACAGAGAGTTTACCCAGGTTCGGCCCCTCACAATGAGGTAAAGGCTTATGTCCTGCTTCTAATTGTATTGCTTGAGTTTCGATTACAAGGGAGCGAATACGCTTGACCTAGTTCTCGATTGCTTGTTTCTTGAGTTAACCTGCCGCCGGGTCTCACCTTTATATACACAGGTAGAGACCCGGAGGCTTATAGAGTCCCAGCCGGCTCACACAGCGTGTCCGGCTTGGTTTCTAACTAATCCTGCCTTACAGAACAAGTCTTCATACGACAGTTCACAGGCCCAGGTCTTGGGCTTTTACTAGGCCTGCCTCCAAGAGCCGCCATCTTCGTACTTCTCCTTGGGCCTCCTTGGACCTTCTTCATGTTGAGTCGCCAATGGTGTAACCCGGCCCCTCCTGGGCGGGTCACACCTAGGAGCTATATCCCCAACATCAGGCCCCAGGTTGATTTGAAGTTGTTCATATCAATCTCCACTATTTAACTTAGCATAATGTATCAGTGTCGAATCTTCATCAGACCGATATAACCCGCCATGACATCACATAAGCAGAAATATTGTAACCCGCCATGACGTCATGTGCATTGATTCCGCACAAAGCCCAGGATATCTCAATGGATCTTTATCTTAATGGACCTCCTGAGAATCGAGGCACCCACGTCGTTTAACATAATCATTTTGCCTCCTCAATTTCCGTGCAGGCCATCTTTTCACCTCCTTATAAATAGGGACAGGGGGTCCTCTTCTTCACTTTTTACCCCTGCCTCTGCCTCTTCTTCTTCCTCGCAACGACCGACGCCTCCGGAGCTCCGCCGCCCCCGTAGACTGCATCAACCTTGGCCGCTGCATCAACCTGACCTCGACCAGAAAACGGCGGCGCCCCTCCGCTGTTCATCAGCATCTCCAGGTACCCATCTCCTTTTTCCTCACATCTGCATTAGGGTTTCTGTAGTTCTTCGGAGTTCATCGGTGTTCATCACCCTTGTCTATAGTTCATCGACCATGCCACCTTAGTAGGACCAAAATGCGATGCTAAAGTCACACCTTACCCCCCTTTAATATCTGCTATCAAATATGGATCCACTTGCTGCTGTTGAAATTCACTCCCCACACCCGTGGTTCGTCCATTGTTTTTAGGGCTAGTAATTTTCTCCTGTTTCTGTAACGGCCGTAGATTTGAAATTATAGGCAGAATCTGTGAAACTTGTTTGTCTAGCACTTAGTGAAATTCTATCCAATCCCTAGATCTTGTAACCATCGGCTCGACCACTGTTGTATGAGCGGCTCAAATAATACTTTGTAACCCGCCAAATACCAGCCGACTTACCTTATAAGTTGTTTAAACCGCCAGTACTTATCCAGGCTTGACATTATCCAGCTCATACCTCGCCGGTTTAACCATGATATTTTCTTTTCTGCAACCATTAAGCAGCTTACCAATCCTTGCATATAACCAATTTTGCATAATAACTTTACTTTGTTCAACCATCGGGCGGCTCATCATCACAAATTTGACCCGCCATGATTTCCTTTCTAGGTTTTCACCTGATCAAAATGACTAAGACCGTCACCTTGTGCGACTGGGTCGTTTTCCAATGTCATAGAACGGACTCTCCAAGAGTTTGTTGCCATGGGCGTTTTACCATCTAAGGATGTCATCCATTGGCGGGTTCCAGGGGCTGAGGTTCCACCTCAACCAAAAGAAGGAGAAGTTATAGTTTTCTCTGATCATATGCTCTGAGGCTTCTCACCGCCCGGCTCAAAATTATTCCATGACGTCCTGAATTTCTATCAACTTCACCCTCAAGACATCGGACCCAACTCAGTTTCCAATATTTGCAATTTTCAAGTCTTTTGTGAAGTATACCTTCAAGAGGAGCCCAACGTTGACCTCTTTAGAGAGTATTACTATTTGAACCGCCAAACAGAGATGACAGACGGGCCCAACCTTGAACTTGGTGGAATTTCTATCCGGAGGTGAAGAGACGCCGTCTTTCCTTCAGCTGCACTTCCCAGTCACCCCAAAGACTGGAACCAGACTTGGTTTTATTGCCAAGACACCTCTCCGGCGGGTGAAAATCCTCTGCCGGGTTTCCGTATTCACCGGCTCAACCCCAAGCACCCACTTCCAGACCGGATCAGCTCTGCTGAACGAGCCAATTATGGACCCACTTTTACTAAGATAAGGGCCTTGATGGCAAATGGCTTGACCGGTATTGACCTGGTCCGGTGCTGGGTTAGCTGGAGAATCATGCCTTTAAGCCGCTGCCCCGGCTTAATGTGCACATACACAGGCGATGTGAATGACCCCTTGCGGTATAACTCAACATTCCTTGAAGAGAAGGACCTCAACGAAATGACCAAGTCTTTACTTGGAGAAACTCTAGAAATCTACAGCAAAACGGGGCTGAGCCCCTTCTATGTTCTTAACCCGGCTCCAGCTGTAAGTATATGAAGCCCCTTTTACTTTATTCATTATTCTCATATGTTGCACTGGCCTTATTATCCTGCTCTCTTCAGGCCGACTCTCCTTTTTGGAATAAGAAGCTTCAAGATAAACCGGCTAAAAGGCCAGGGGAAAGACCAAGGCTCCCAAGAGACCCGCCAAGAAGAAAACAGATGCAACAGACTAATTCCAATTTACTCTGGATGATGAGTCGGAGGTAGAACTTGATTCCCTTGGCTCCTTTTTTGTGCATCTTATTGACGCCGAACCCTCTCAGGATGACGCGGAGACCAGCCAGGCAGATGCTGTAGAGGTAACTATTATTTCCTCCGATTCGATTAGAGCCTTTGCCAAGACAGAAATTTTGGCACGTGACCCGGAAAGTAAGGTTTTCTCACCCTTTAGCTTACTTGGATCCAAACTTTATTTTAAAGAAACAACAGCATGAAGCTCGGCGTACAACCCGGAATAGCGGAGGGGGAGACCTTCATGCCGGCTTACCCAACACGCCGGCCCCTCGCAAACGCCGAGCAGAGGTTTCTCAGGACTCAAACTTCTCTTTTCCAAAGGCGGGTCTTTTTCATCAACCGCTTAATCCTTCCAACTCAAATTATCATGGAACCTCTCACTCCTCCTCCGGCAACTCTACTGGGACTCAGATTCCTCTGTTCAAAGTCGCTCCTGGGTGAGAACACTTAACCTCTTTGTTTTTGAACACTTTACAAACTGATATATTAAATCTTCATATGTCTTACTTTCAGCGGTATAGCCAAACCCAGCAAGAAATTGAAGATAAACAAGCCGGCCGAAGACCCCAAGGTTACTGAGCCGGAGAAACAAATCATATCTGAAGCTTCTCATCATACTCCGGAGGCTGCTGCTGATGACCCACCACCAGAGACTCACGACGTCATAGTTGATCCAATGGGTGTTGACCCATCCAGCACTAAGCCGCCCAGTCCCATAAAACCTGCTGAAGAGCCTCCTTCGCAACAAACTGCTGAGGATGTCATCATTACTAGAACTGGTTATGCTGAACCCGGGAACCCCACCATTCTGGCCAAGCATTCTGTCAAAGAAGAGTTAATTGAAAAAAGCAAGGCCAGATTTGACGTTGTAAATTATTCACACTTGGGCGTTAGCGAATTATACTCTGGTTATCTGAGCCAGCTGCATACTAGTCGTGATCTGGAGGCGGATTTAGTAAAGTAATTGTGCCAGAAATATGAGGTATGAACATCTGTTTCCTTTGCATATATAGTCATCTAGCCCCCAAGTCTTATCCGTAGGAAAATATATGTCTGAGTAGGGTTAAGACTTGTCCATATGTTACTGCAATCTCTAAAGTCATAGCCCTCATGAGCCGGCTTATCTTGATAAAAGATGAACCAGATTATTTTCATTACTTCGAAAGAAAAGCTCCAAACCATAGCCCTCATGGGCCGGCTTATCTTGAGAAGGATGAGCCGGATCACGGACAATATAATGCAAAAAAGAGCTTCCGCACACATTAGCCCCCAAGTGTCAAGTGCTTTGCTTGCAACATGCTTGAGACTTGTATGTAGATTGTGACCTGGCAAATATGTTTATAACTGTTTAACTCTTACTTGCAGGATGCTTTAACTCAGGCCGAGTCCTAGGTGGTCGATTTAAAGACCAGGCTTGAGCAACAAGAAGCTGAAACACGCCAAGCTGACTCCAAGCTTAAGCTTAGTTCGGAGGAGAGCGAGAAGCTCAGAGCTGGGTTTTCCACAGAAAGAAACGCTTGGGAGAAAGAGAAAACCGCCTTAGTACAAAGAGCAGAGACTGCCGAATCTTCTTTGAAAGAGACCACTGCAGAACCGACCAGCTTAAAGCGCCATATCTCACAGATGACAACTGCTATCTTTGGTAAGGAATTCGGGATGCTTTAATGATAACCCACAAGTATAGGGGATCGCAACAGTTTTCATGGGTAGAGTATTCAACCCAAATTTATAGATTCGACACAAGGGGAGCCAAAGAATATTTGAAGATATTAGCAGCTGAGTTGTCAATTCAACCACACCTGAAGATTAATTATCTGCAGCAAAGTGATCAGTAGAAAAGTAGTTTGATAGTTTTGATAGTAGTGACAACAACAATAGTAACAGTAACAGTGATAGCAGTAATTTTGTAGCAAGTGTAACAGTGATGATAGCAGTAGTAACGCAGCAGAAACAATATAAGATAAATTCGTAGGCATTGGATCGGTGACTTGTTGGATGATATTCATCATGTGACGGTTATAACCTAGGGCGATTCGGCACTAGCTCCAGTTCATCGATATAATGTAGGCATGTATTCCATAAATAGTCATAAGTGCTTTATTAAAAGAACTTGCATGACATCATTTGTCCTACCCTCCCGTGGCAGCGGGGTCCATATTGGAAACTAAGGGATATTAAGGCCTCATTTTAATAGAGAACCGGAACAAAGCATTAACACATAGTGAATACATGAAGTCCTCAAACTACGGTCATCACCGAGAGTGGGCCCGGTTGTTGTCACTCCGTGGTTGTCGGATCATGACGCGTAGTAGGTGACTATAACTTGCAAGATCGGATCTAAAACATGGATATAATGATGAATTCATAAACGGTTCAGATCTGAGTTCATGGCACCCGGGCCCAAAGTGACAAGCATTAAGCATAGCAAAGTCATAGCAACATCAATCTAAGAACTTAGTGGATACTAGGGATCAAGCCCTAACAAAACTAACTCGATTACATGATGAATCTCATCCGACTCCTCACCGACCAGCGAGCCTACGAAGGAATTACTCACTCCCGGTGGGGAGCATCATGGAATTGGCGATGGAGAAGGGTTGGTGATGACGAAGAACGAAGATCCCCCTCTTCGGAGCCCCAAACGGACTCCATATCTGCCCTTGATACGTCTCCAACGTATCTATAATTTTTGATTGCTCCATGCTATATTATCTACTGTTTTGGACATTATTGGGCTTTATTGTTCACTTTTATATTATTTTTGGGACTAACCTATTAACCGGATGCCCAACCCAGAATTGTTGTTTTTTTGCCTATTTCAGAGTTTCGCAGAAAAGGAATATCAAACGGAGTCCAAACGGAATGAAACCTTCGGGAACGTGATTTTTAGGAAGATTATGATCCAGGAGACTTGGACCCTACGTCAAGAAACAAAGGAGGAGGCCACGAGGTAGGGGGGCGCGCCCTCCACCCTCGTGGGCCCCCTGTTGCTCCACCGACGTACTCCTTCCTCCTATATATACACACGTACCCCCAAACGATCAGATACGGAGCCAAAAACCTAATTCCACCGCCGCAACCTTTTGTACCCACGAGGTCCCATCTTGGGGCCTGTTCCGGAGCTCCGCCGGAGGGGGCATCCATCACGGAGGGCTTCTACATCATCACCATAGCCTCTCCGATGAAGTGTGAGTAGTTTACCTCAGACCTTCGGGTCCATAGTTAGTAGCTAGATGGCTTCTTCTCTCTTTTTGGATCTCAATACAATGTTCTCCCCTCTCTCGTGGAGATCTATTCGATGTAATCTTCTTTTTGCGGTGTGTTTGTTGGGACCTATGAATTGTGGGTTTATGATCAAGATTATCTATGAACAATATTTGAACCTTCTCTGAATTCTTTTATGTATGATTGGTTATCTTTGCAAGTCTCTTCGAATTATCAGTTTGGTTTGGCCTACTAGATTGATCCTTCTTGCAATGGGAGAAGTGCTTAGCTTTGGGTTCAATCTTGCGGTGTCCTTTCCCAGTGACAACAGGGGCAGCAAGGCACATATTGTATTGTTGCCATCGAGGATAACAAGATGGTTTTTTTTATCATATTGCATGAATTTATCCCTCTACATCATGTCATCTTGCTTAAGGCGTTACTCTGTTTTCATGAACTTAATACTCTAGATGCATGCTGGATAGCGGTCGATGAGTGGAGTAATAGTAGTAGATGCAGGCAGGAGTCGGTCTACTTGTCTCGGACGTGATGCCTATATACATGATCATACCTAGATATTCTCATAACTATGCTCAATTCTGTTAATTGCTGAACAGTAATTCGTTCACCCACCGTAAAATACTTATGCTCTTGAGAGAAGCCACTAGTGAAATCTATGCCCCCCGGGTCTATCTTCATCATATTAATCTTCCAACACTTATTTATTTCCTTTGCCTTTTACTTTGCTTTTATTTTACTTTGCATCTCTATCACAAAAATACCAAAAATATTATCCTATCATATCTATCAGATCTCACTCTCGTAAGCGACTGTGAAGGGATTGACAACCCCTTATCGCGTTGGTTGCGAGGAGTTATTTGTTTTGTGTAGGTACAAGGGACTCACGCGTAGCCTCCTACTGGATTGATACCTTGGTTCTCAAAAACTGAGGGGAATACTTACGCTACTTTGCTGCATCACCCTTTCCTCTTCAAGGGAAAACCAACGCAGTGCTCAAGAGGTAGCAAGAAGGATTTCTGGCGCCGTTGCCGGGGAGTCTACGCAAAAGTCAACATACCAAGTACCCATCACAAATCCCTTATCTCCCGCATTACATTACTTGCCATTTGCCTCTCGTTTTCCTCTCCCCCACTTCACCCTTGCCGTTTTATTCGCCCTCTCTTTTCCGTTCGCCTCTTTTTCGCTTGCTTTCTTGTTGCTCTTGTGTTGGATTGCTTGTTTGTCACGATGGCTCAAGATAATACCAAATTATGTGACTTTACCAATACCAACAATAATGATTTCCTTAGCACTACGATTGCTCCTCTTACCAATACTGAATCTTTTGAAATCAATGCTGCTTTGTTGAATCTTGTCATGAAAGATCAATTCGCCGGCCTTCCTAGTGAAGATGCCGCTACTCATCTAAATAGCTTCATTGATTTGCGTGATATGCAAAAGAAGAAAGATGTTGACAACAATATTGTTAAATTAAAGCTATTTCATTTTTCTCTTAGAGATCGTGCTAAAGCTTGGTTTTCGTCTTTGCCTAAAATAGTATTGATTCTTGGAATAAGTGCAAAGATGCTTTTATCTCTAAGTATTTTCCTCCCGCTAAGATCATCTCTCTTAGAAACGATATTATGAATTTTAAGCAACTTGATCATGAACATGTTGCACAAGCTTGGGAGAGGATGAAATTAATGATACGTAATTGCCCTACTCATGGTTTGAATTTATGGATGATTATACAAAAATTTTATGCCGGATTGAATTTTGCTTCTAGAAATCTTTTAGATTTGGCCGCGGGAGGCACTTTTATGGAAATCACTTTAGGAGAAGCTACTAAACTCCTAGATAATATTATGGTTAATTATTCTCAATGGCACACTGAAAGATCTACTAATAAAAAAGTGCATGCGATAGAAGAAATTAATGTTTTGAGTGGAAAGATGGATGAACTTATGAAATTATTTGCTAGTAAGAGTGTTTCTTCTGATCCTAATGATATGCCTTTGTCTACTTTGATTGAGAATAATAATGAATCTATGGATGTGAATTTTGTTGGTAGGAATAATTTTGGTAACAACGCGTATAGGGGAAACTTTAATCCTAGGCCTTATCCTAGTAATTCCTCTAATAATTATGGTAATTCCTACAACAACTCTTATGGAAATTTTAATAAGATGCCCTCTGAATTTGAGACTAGTGTTAAAGAGTTTATGAATTCACAAAAGAATTTCAATGCTTTGCTTGAAGAGAAATTGCTTAAAGTTGATGAATTGGCTAGGAACGTTGATAGAATTTCTCTTGATGTTGATTCTTTAAAACTTAGATCTATTCCTCCTAAGCATGATATTAATGAGTCTCTCAAAGCCATGAGAATTTCCATTGATGAGTGCAAAGAAAGAACCGCTAGGATGCGTGCTAAGAAAGATTGCTTTATGAAAGCGTGTTCTTCAAATTTCTATGAAAATAAAGACGAAGATCTAAAAGTTATTGATGTGTCCCCTATTAAATCTTTGTTTTGCAATATGAATCTTGATAATGATGGGACTGAATATGATCCACCTTTACCTAGAAGGCGTTCCAAAAATTCAGAGTTTTTAGATCTTGATGCTAAAATTGATAAAAGTGGGATTGAAGAAATCAAAACCCTAGATGTTGCTAAACCCACTATTTTGGATTTTAAGGAATTTAATTATGAAAATTGCTCTTTGATAGATTGTATTTCCTTGTTGCAATCCGTGCTAAATTCTCCTCATGCTTATAGTCAAAATAAAGCTTTTACCCAACATATCGTTGATGCCTTGATGCAATCTTATGAAGAAAAGCTTGAGTTGGAAGTTTCTATCCCTAGAAAACTTTATGATGAGTGGGAACCAACTATTAAAATTAAGATTAAGGATCATGAGTTCTATGCTTTATGTGATTTGGGTGCTAGTGTTTCCACTATTCCCAAAACTTTGTGCGATTTGCTAGATTTCCGTGATTTTGATGATTGCTCTCTAAACTTGCACCTTGCGGATTCCACTATTAAGAAACCTATGGGAAGAATTAATGATGTTATTATTGTTGCAAATAGGAATTATGTGCCCGTAGATTTTATCGTTCTTGATATAGATTGCAATCCTTCATGTCCTATTATTCTTGGTAGACCTTTCCTTAGAACGATTGGTGCAATTATTGATATGAAGGAAGGGAATATTAGATTTCAATTTCCATTAAAGAAAGGCATGGAACACTTCCCTAGGAAGAAAATAAAATTACCATATGAATCTATCATGAGAGCCACTTATGGATTCCCTACCAAAGATGGCAATACCTAGATCTATCCTTGCTTTTATGCCTAGATAGGGGCGTTAAACGATAGCGCTTGTTGGGAGGCAACCCAATTTTATTTTTATTTTTTTGCTTTTGATTCTGTTTAGGAATAAATATTTGATATAGCCTCTGGTTAGATGTGTTTTTATGTTTTAATTAGTGTTTGTGCCAAGTTAAACCTATAGGATCTTCTTGGATGATAGTTATTTGATCTTGCTGTAATTTCCAGAAACTTTCTGTTCACGAAAAAAATTGTTAAAAATCCCCATAACGTGATAAAATAGTGATTCCAATTGCTGCTGATCAATAAACAAATTTTCTAGGTCTTCCTATTTTGTCTGATTTTTTGGAGTTCCAGAAGTTTGCGTTAGTTACATATTACTACAGACTGTTCTGTTTTTGACAGATTCTGTTTTTCGTGTGTTGTTTGCTTATTTTGATGAATCTATGGCTAGTAAAATAGTTTATAAACCATAGTGAAGTTGGAATACAGTAGGTTTAACACCAATATAAAGAAAGAATGAGTTAATTACAGTACCTTGAAGTGGTCTTTTGTTTTCTTTCGCTAACGGAGCTCACGAGATTTCTGTTGAGTTTTGTGTTGTGAAGTTTTCAAGTTTTGGGTGAAAGATTTTGATGGATTATGGAACAAGGAGTGGAAAGAGCCTAAGCTTGGGTATGCCCATAGCACCCCCAAGATAATCTAAGGACACCATAAAGCCAAAGCTTGGGGATGCCCCGGAAGGCATCCCCTCTTTCGTCTACTTCCATCGGTAACTTTACTTGGAGCTATATTTCTATTCACCACATGATATGTGTTTTGCTTGGAGCGTCTTCTATGATTTGAGTCTTTGCTTTTTAGTTTACCACAATCATCCTTGCTGTACACACCTTTTGAGAGAGCCATACATGATTTGGAATTTGTTAGAATACTCTATGTGCTTCACTTATATCTTTTGAGTTATATAGTTTTGCTCTAGTACTTCACTTATATCTTTTAGAGCACGGTGGTGGATTTGTTTTATAGAAACTATTGATCTCTCATGCCCCACTTAGATTATTTTGAGAGTCTTAAATAGCATGGTAATTTGCTTAAATAATCCTAATATGCTTGGTATTCAAGATTTGTAAAACTTTCTTATGAGTGTGTTGAATACTATGAGAAGTTTGATGCTTGATAATTGTTTTGAAATATAAAGATGGTGATATTAGAGTCATGCTAGTTGAGTAGTTGTGAATTTGAGAGATACTTGTGTTAAAGTTTGTGATTCCCGTAGCATGCACGTATGGTGAACCGTTATGTGATGAAGTCGGAGCACGATTTATTTATTGATTGTCTTCCTTATGAGTGGCGGTCGGGGACGAGCGATGGTCTTTTCCTACCAATCTATCCCCCTAGGAGCATGCGCGTAATACTTTGCTTTGATAACTTGTAGATTTTTGCAATAAGTATATGAGTTCTTTATGACTAATGTTGAGTCCATGGATTATACGCACTTTCTTCCTTCCACCATTGCTAGGCTCTCTAATACCGCGCACTTTTCGCCGGTATCATACACCCACCATATACCTTCCTCAAAACAGCCACCATACCTACCTATCATGGCATTTCCATAGCCATTCCAAGATATATTGCCATGCAACTTTCCACCGTTCCGTTTATTATAACATGCTCCATCATTGTCATATTGCTTAGCATGATTATGTAGTTGACATTGTATTTGTGGCAAAGCCACCGTTCATAATTCTTTCATACATGTCACTCTTGATTCATTGCATATCCCAGTACACCGCCGGAGGCATTCATATAGAGTCAAATTTTGTTCTAAGTATCGAGTTGTAATTGTTGAGTTGTAAGAAAATAAAAGTGTGATGATCATCATTTTTAGAGCATTGTCCCAAGTGAGGAAAAGGATGATGGAGACTATGATTCCCCCACAAGTCGGGATGAGACTCTAGACGAAAAAAAAGAAAAGAAAAGAGGCCATAAAAAAAGAGAGAAAAGGCCCAAATAAAAAAATGAGAGAAAAAGAGAGAAGGGACAATGTTACTATCCTTTTACCACACTTGTGCTTCAAAGTAGCACCATGATCTTCATGATAGAGAGTCTCTCATTTTGTCACTTTCATATACTAGTAGGAATTTTTCATTATAGAACTTGGCTTGTATATTCCAATGATGGGCTTCCTCAAAATGCCCTAGGTCTTCGTGAGCAAGCGAGTTGGATGCACACCCACTTAGTTTCTTTTGTCGAGCTTTCATATACTTATAGCTCTAGTGCATCCGTTGCATGGCAATCCCTACTCACTCACATTGATATCTATTGATGGGCATCTCCATAGCCCGTTGATTCGCCTAGTTGATGTGAGACTATCTTCTCCCTTTTTGTCTTCTCCACAACCACCGTTCTATTCCACATATAGTGCTATATCCATGGCTCACGCTCATGTATTGCGTGAAGATTGAAAAAGTTTAAGAATGTCAAAAGTATGAAACAATTGCTTGGCTTGTCATCGGGGTTGTGCATGATTTAAATACTTTGTGTGGTGAAGATAGAGCATAGCCAGACTATATGATTTTGTAGGGATAACTTTCTTTGGCCATGTTATTTTGAGAAGACATGATTGCTTTGTTAGTATGCTTGAAGTATTATTATTTTTATGTCAATACTAAACTTTTGTCTTGAATCTTTCGGATCTGAATATTCATACCACAATTAAGAAGAATTACATTGAAATTATGCCAAGTAGCACTCCGCATCAAAAATTCTGTTTTTATCATTTACCTACTCGAGGACGAGTAGGAATTAAGCTTGGGGATGCCTGATACGTCTCCAACGTATCTATAATTTTTGATTGCTCCATGCTATATTATCTACTGTTTTGGACATTATTGGGCTTTATTATTCACTTTTATATTATTTTTGGGACTAACCTATTAACCGGAGGCCCAGCCCAGAATTGCAGTTTTTTGCCTATTTCAGAGTTTCGCAGAAAAGGAATATCAAACAGAGTCCAAACGGAATGAAACCTTCGGGAACATGATTTTTAGGAAGATTATGATCCAGGAGACTTGGACCCTACATCAAGAAACAGAGGAGGCCACAAGGTAGGGGGGCGCGCCCACCCCCCAGGGCGTGCCCTCCACCCTCGTGGGCCCCCTGTTGCTCCATCGACGTACTCCTTCCTCCTATATATACCTACGTACCCCCAAACGATCAAATATGGAGCCAAAAACCTAATTCCACTGCCGCAACCTTCTGTACCCATGAGATCCCATCTTGGGGCCTGTTCCGGAGCTCCGCCGGAGGGGGCATCCATCACAGAGGGCTTCTACATCATCACCATAGCCTCTCCGATGAAGTGTGAGTAGTTTACCTCAGACCTTCGGGTCCATAGTTAGTAGCTAGATGGCTTCTTCTCTCTTTTTGGATCTCAATACAATGTTCTCCCCCTCTCTCGTGGAGATCTATTCGATGTAATCTTGTTTTTGCGGTGTGTTTGTTGAGACCGATGAATTGTGGGTTTATGATCAAGATTATCTATGAACAATATTTGAATCTTCTCTAAATTCTTTTATGTATGATTGGTTATCTTCTCAAGTCTCTTCGAATTATCAGTTTGGTTTGGCCTACTAGATTGATCTTTCTTGCAATGGGAGAAGTGCTTAGCTTTGGGTTCAATCTTGCGGTGTCCTTTCCCAGTGACAACAGGGGCAGCAAGGCACGTATTGTATTATTGCCATCGAGGATAACAAGATGGTTTTTTTTATCATATTGCATGAATTTATCCCTCTACATCATGTCATCTTGCTTAAGGCGTTACTCTGTTTTCATGAACTTAATACTCTAGATGCATGCTGGATAGCGGTCGATGAGTGGAGTAATAGTAGTAGATGCAGGCAGGAGTCGGTCTACTTGTCTCGGACGTGATGCCTATATACATGATCATACCTAGATATTCTCATAACTATGCTCAATTCTGTCAATTGCTCAACAGTAATTCGTTCACCCACCGTAAAATACTTATGCTCTTGAGAGAAGCCACTAGTGAAATCTATGGCCCCCGGGTCTATATTCATCATATTAATCTTTCAACACTTATTTATTTCCTTTGCTTTTTTACTTTGCTTTTATTTTACTTTGCATCTCTATCACAAAAATACCAAAAATATTATCCTATCATATCTATCAGATCTCACTCTCGTAAGTGACCGTGAAGGGATTGACAACCCCTTATCGCGTTGGTTGCGAGGAGTTATTTGTTTTGTGTAGGTACGAGGGACTCGCGCGTAGCCTCCTACTGGATTGATACCTTGGTTCTCAGAAACTGAGGGAAATACTTACGCTACTTTGCTGCATCACCCTTTCCTCTTCAAGGGAAAACCAACGCAGTGCTCAAGAGGTAGCAGCCCTCCCGAAGAAGAACATGGCTTGGCGGGGGCTTCATCTCGTGGATCGCGATAATTCTTTCTCCCTGATTTTTTTCTAGAAATATGTGATTTTATAGTGTCAGGGTTGAGGTCTGCGGGGCCACCAGGTGGGTACAACCCACCTGGGCGCGCCAGGAGAGGGGGCGCGCCCTGGTGGGTTGTGCCCACCCAGGGCCCCCTCTCCGGTGGATCTTGGCTCCAGAAATTCTCTTTTATTATATAAAAATCCTCGCAAAGTTTCGTTCCATTCCGAAAACTTTTATTTCTACACAAAAACAACACCATGGTAGTTATGCTGAAAACAGTGTCAGTCCGGGGTTAGTGTCATTCAAATCATGCGAATTAGAGTCCAAAACAAGAGGAAAAGCATGTGAAAAAGTAGATACGTTGGAGACGTATCAACTCCCCCAAGCTTAAACCTTTGCTTGTCCTCAAGCAATTCAGTTGATAAACTGAAAGTGAGAAAGAAAAACTTTTACAAACTCTTTTGCTCTTGTTTGCATAAATAAGCTTAAACAACACCGAGGTTTTCAGCCAACATTATTACTAACCATGTCGTCAATAACTCTTAAAGATTATAATGACTCATATCAATGACATAATCAGCAAGCGAGCAATAATAAGATATCTCAAATGGCAACACATTGTCAAAACAACCATGATATAATATGACAATAGTGGTATCTCGCTAGCCCTTTCTGAGACCGCAAAACATAAATGCAGAGCACCTCCAAAGTTTAAGCAGTGACTAAACATTGTAATTCATGGTAGAAAAGATCCAGTCATGATGCACCCAACATTAGCTACACACAATGCATAAATCATGACAACTGTGCTCTACTCAGTTTCTGGCGCTTGTTTTTAGAAGGTGGTGACACAACATAAAAGTAAATAGATAGTCCCTTCGCAGAGGGAAGCAGTGATTTGCAGAGGTGCCAGAGCTCAATTTTTAAAACAGAGATAAATGATATTTTGAGACATGCACCCTTCTCATTCACTTCACGACCATCAGTTATCAACATCTTCCATGCTAAGCACGCTAGTGGCGGTTCCCAAGCGATAAAAATAAGGTTTACTCCCCCTCCACCATCAATCACGCTCCACGGCTTGTCCGAAACAATGGGTGCCGTCCATACCAACATCAGTCTCAGGGGAGTTTTGTTTAATTATTTTTCATTTTTTAGTTCGGGACTAGGAATCCCTATTACCGCCCTTTTCTCGTGCGATGGCGAGTGAATAAACACTCGACCTGAGAATAACCTGCTTAGCACGGAAGATATCGACCACCTCCTGTTGTTCCATGAACGATCCAGGCACACAAGAAGGATAATTTTTAGAAGTTTTTAGAGGTGGCACATGCAAATTTACTTAATTAGGATGGCAGGGTAGTACCGTATATAGGTAGGTATGGTGGACTCATCTGGAATAACTTTGGGTTCAAGGTTTTTGATGTACAAGCAGAATTCCCACTTAGTATAGGCGAAGGCTACCAATTAAGATTGAGAAGCAGCGAGTAGAGAGCAACAACAAATATAACCATGCATTATGCATAAGTAACATTGGACACTAGCATGAGTAGGATATGAACACCATGAACATAAATATCATAGAGGCTATGTTGGTTTTGATTCAACTACGTGCATAAACATGTGCCAAGTCAAGCCACTTGTTGGGGATATTACCACTGGGCGTAAACCGGCCAGGAGAGGCCGGGTTAACCCCATAAGTAGTTCGTTATATCCGAAGCCCATGAAGACAGACGGTGACGCTTTATGAAGGCCCAGGGCCCAAAGCCGGTTTAAGGCCTGTAGACATAAACCGGCATTAATATGTAAACTTGTGTTGTAAGATAGAAAAGAGCAGAGGCCGAGCCGGACACGTTTATGAGCCGGCCTCGGGATTCTGTAAACCGAAGGGCGTCAACCCATGTATATAAGGGGACGACCCGGCGGCGGTTCAAGCAGAACAGACAACAACTCGAGACTCAGGCAAAGGGTATTCGCTCCCCGGTCAACGAAACCCCAGCAATTCCATCACAACTAGACGTAGGCTTTTACCTTCATCATAAGGGGCCAAACTAGTATAAAACTCTCGTATCCCTTGTCCGGTTTAACCCCTTTAAGCTAACCCATAGCGATGGCTCCACGACTAAGTCCTTTCACGAGGACATCTGCCGTGACAAAACCACGACAGTTGGCGCCCACCATGGGGCTATCGCACGATGGTTTCAAGTTCTTGGAGGGCAGCTTCGAAGGACTCAAGGGTTACGCGGTGGGCCGGATGACCAAGAGTCATCGCGGCAAGCTGTACATTGACGATGCAGGCTGGGGCCCCGAGGCCGGCTCAATCGAGTACGGGTACCGGGTCCCCTTTGGTGGCATACACGTTTTCATTGGCAAGATCGGCGAACCGGGTCCTGAGCCGGACATCTGCACCGACCTCATCGAAACGGCTCAATGTGCGAGATCTGCCCGGGTCAAGCCTGTCATGAATCGTGCCTTCGTGGGAGTCATCCATGGAGGGGAATCTGAGGATAGATCGGAATCTGGTGGTGAAACCGTCGTTTATTCCGGCGACGAGTCATCGACCGGAGAGACCGAGTCGTTATATCAGTTACAAGATGGCCGGATTGGGGGCTGTTCCGATGGCGACAGTATTTCGGACCCCTTTGATCTGCCAAACCGGGTTGCGATCTTCATGGCCGGTACGCAACCGGCGCTCCACTCTTCGACCGCAGCGGCGATGATTTCCGGATCGGCAGCGGCAACAGCGGCCGGGGCAGGAGGCCCTGTGCGACCGCCGGCTCAGGTTCTATCTGATTTGTTTGACGCGTTGGCAACGCTGATGGCAGAGGTTAACCTGGCGGATCAGGATGCACAAAATGCGGAAATCGCGAAGGTGAAAGATCAGATCACCCAGGCCAAAGCCGACTTAGCAGCTGAGGATACCAGGATGGCCGCGGAGCGGGCTGCTTTGGATGCACAGGCTTACCGGATTATGCTGGATCAAAGTGCGTCGAACGAAGTCCTGAAGAGGAGGTACCGATCTCGCCTGCCGCCAGTTTATGACGCTAGAAACCTCTTTAACACCCCAGGAGCAGGGACCAGTAATCCGCCGGTGGTAAACCGGGCGGAGGCGCCTGGAGCAGGGGCGCCGGTTCAGCCACGTTAGGTGGATCCGCCTCGTCAGAACAACATTGTAACACTGCATGTCCCAACGTCACCGGGTCATTACTCTAACCTGATGGACAACATTGTCGCTGCCGCTTCACGGCTGGCGGCCATCCTGATCGAAGGCGATTCTCTGACGGCGGTCGAGACGCGTCGGGTTAAGGAGCTTCTTCAGACAGCCTTGGTTCAACAGGAGGCTTATTCATATAGTCACGATCGGATTCATTCCACTCCCCGTCCAAGCCGGAGTTACAGCAGGCGTATGGATGAACCAGCAGTGTCAAGCAATGCGTGGAACCGTGATCCGCCCCGTGGCAATAACCCGGCGGGTGGTGCTGGTGATGCTCAGGAGGTGGTGGACCGGGCTCGGGCACGCAGATAGGCTGAGTTAGCGGCGCAGCATGAAGCCCGTTAGCTTACTCCGGTTCGTCCAACCACGTCGGTGGAACCAAGAGTTACTTCTAGTTCTTTGGGAGTGCCGTGTCTCGTCCCAGCATTGCGCAATGTGCGCCTGCCCAAGGATTTCAAAGGCCCGCGCAAGGTGCCGAATTACACCGCCGATTTATCCCCTGAGACATGGTTCGAAAGCTATGAGATGGCCATGGAGATGCTGGATGTGGATGATGCGGCGTGTGCGAAATACTTCACCATGATGCTGGAAGGGATAGCCCGCACTTGGCTAAAGAGCTTGCCGGCTAATTCTATCAGGTCATGGGCCGAGTTGAGAGCCCGGTTTATCCAGAATTTCAAGGATACATGCAAGCAGCCCATGTCAATTGTGGACTTAGCTGCCTGTGTCCAGGAGGAAGGAGAGTCAACAACCTGTTGGGTGCGCCGGGTTTCGGAAATTTTGCATTCATCGGACCGCATCAACGCTGATACCGCAGTTTTAACATTGGAAGGCAATTGCCGGTTTGAACCCCTGAAGTTGAAGTTGGGACGGCTCAAACGTCATTGTAATGACATGGGAATCCTCATGGCTGCTCTGGTGAAGTATGCCGACTCTGATAGTACCAAGGATCCCGAGTCTGACGATGATAAGACAGGGAAGGGAAAAAGGAGCGGCAACGCCAAGGGGCAGCACCACAACCCGGCGGGTCATGGAAACGGCGGCAAGCGTAAAGCGGACCACGGCTTAGACTTTGTGGCTAATACCAGCACGCAGGACAAGGGCCAACGGCGTAAGGGTAAACCGCCCTAGCGCGATGGAGGACCAAGTCCTAACCCGGACCGCCTGTCTTATCTGTTGAACCAGCCTTGCCCAAAACATGGGACGAAGGAGAATCCATCCATGCACCTCTGGAAAGATTGCTACATCATGCAAGAGTTCAAAAATTCTAATTCTTTCTGGTATGATCATGGACCGGGTGGCGGTTCGGGCCCCGGGTCTCATGGGCTGGGTTATGGTGGAGGCAGTTCTGGTTCAGGTTTTCACGGTAACCAGAGCGGGCATGGCAATCAAGGCAATCAGGGTAACCAAGGTGGTTATAACAATTAGGGGAATCAGCAACAGCAGCAGCAGCAGTCGGGTTACCAGAGCAACCCGAAGCAGTTGAATAGCGGACAGTATCATGTCTTCACCACTAGCCTGGACAAGCGCGATTAGAAGCTTCATAAAAGGGCAGTGAATGCCGTTGAACCGGCGGTGCCCCGTTATTTGCGTTGGTCCGAGCAGCCGATTGTGTGGAGTAGAGAAGATCATCCGCCCCGGGTTGACAATCCGGGTCATCTGGCACTGGTGGTGGCACCTCAGGTGGGAGGTTATAAGTTCACTAAGGTACTCATGGATGGAGGGAGTAGTGTCAATATCCTTTATTATGAAACTTTCCGTCGCATGGGGTTAACAGATAAAAATCTTAAACCGTCCAATACGGTGTTCCATGGTGTGGTGCCTGGTAAATCAGCATATCCTGTTGGTAAGATAGCTCTGGAGGTGGCTTTTGGAGATGAGCATGACTCAAGATCAGAAACATTGACCTTTGAAGTGGTGAAAAATCAAAAGCCCGTATCATGCCCTGTTTGGACGGCCAGCTTATGCTAAGTTTATGGCACGGCCTTGTTATGTCTATCTGCAGCTCAAGATGCCGGGTCACAAGGGAACTATAACCGTGCATGGGAGCCGCAAGATCGCTCTGGAGTGTGAAGAAGGTGATGCGGCTTATGCTGAGTCGGTTTGTGCAACAGAAGAGTTGAAGTTTTACAAAGACAATGTTGATCCGGCAGATATGACTTCATTGAAGAAACCAACTACAGAGCATGATCCGGCCCTGAAGTTTAAATCGGCTGATGAGACTAAGCTTGTTGACTTCGTGCCTGGCGATTCGTCCAAGCAGTTTAGCATCAACGCTAACTTGGATTCGAAATAGGAGAGCGCGCTCATCGAGTTCATCCGTGAGAATCGGGACATCTTTGCGTGGAAGCCTTCTGACATGCCAGGTGTACCGAGAGAACTCGCTGAGCACACTCTCAATGTTGATCCCAAGTATAAACCGGTCAAGCAGTTTCTCCGCCGGTTCAATGAAGAAAGACGTAAGGCTATTGGAGAAGAAGTAGCCAGGCTCTTGGCGGCTGGATTTATCGTTGAAGTATTCCATCCTGAGTGGTTGGCTAATCCGGTGCTGGTCCTTAAGAAGAACGGCACTTGGCGTATGTGTGTGGACTACACAGATCTCAACAAAGCTTGTCCAGCAGATCCTTTTGCCCTCCCCCGTATTGATCAAATTATTGATACTACGGCGGGTTGCGAGCGTTTAAGCTTTTTGGATGCATATTCTGGTTATCATCAGATCAAAATGGCAGTTAAGGACCAGGAGAAGACGGCCTTCATAACTCCCTTTGGAGCCTTCTGCTATGTGTCCATGCCCTTTGGGCTCAAGAGTGCCCAGGCGACTTATCAACGGTGTGTGCAGAATTGTCTTCATAAACAGTCCGGCCGCAATGTTCACGCCTATGTGGATGATATTGTGGTGAAATCAAGGAAGAAGGAGACGTTGATTGATGACTTGAGGGAAACCTTCAATAACCTGCGGGTTTACAAAATGATGCTTAATCCGGCCAAGTGCGTCTTTGGTGTACCTGCTGGCAAGCTCTTGGGCTTTTTGGTGTCTAACAGGGGCATTGAAGCTAATCCCGAAAAGATCAAAGCCATCACCTCCTTGGCCAAACCGAAGTGTATCAATGATGTTCAACGCCTGGCGGGCCGGATTGCCGCGTTGAGCCGGTTTATCAGTCGCCTTGGCGAGAAGGCCATTCCTTTGTATCAGATGCTGAAGAAAACGGATAACTTCGTCTGGAGTGACGCCGCTAATGAAGCGTTTGAGGACTTAAAGCGACAGCTGGCTAATCCGCTGGTTCTCGCTGCTCCGGTTGACAAGGAGCCATTGTTGCTATATGTGGCAGCTAACGCCCGGGCTGTTAGTGTGGCTATTGTGGTGGAGCGCAAGGAGGCCGGAAAGGAATATCCGGTTCAGAGGCCGGTTTACTATATCAGTGAGGTACTTATTGAGTCCAAGCAGAGGTACCCGCATTGGCAGAAATTGGTGTATGGAGTTTTCATGGCAAGCCGGAAGCTTAAGCAGTATTTCCAAGGTCATCCCATCACGGTGGTCAGCTCTGCTCCTTTGGGGGATATAATCCAGAACAGGGAAGCAACTGGCCGGATTGCTAAGTGGGCTATCGAGCTCGGGCCTCACGGGTTGAAATACATACCCCGAACGGCGATCAAATCTCAGGCACTTGTGGATTTCATCAATGATTGGACAGAGCTACAAGCGCCAGAAGAGATGCCAGATCATACTTACTGGACTATTCATTTTGATGGGTCCAGGCAATTGGAGGGATCGGGGGCTGGAGTCGTATTAACTTCCCCACGAGGTGATAAGTTTTGTTATGTTCTCCGTTTAATGTTCCCTTGCACTAACAATGCAGCTGAATATGAGGCTTTGCTCCATGGTCTTCGGATGGCTAAGGAGATGAACCTGAGCCGAGTTAAGTGCTTCGGTGACTCGGATCTGGTGGCGCAACAAGTGTCTGGCACTTGGGATTCCAAGGACCCACTCATGGCAGCATATCGTCGTGAGGTGGATATTGTTGCAGGTCACTTTAAAGGTTATCAAGTGGATCATGTGGACCAGCGGAAGAATGAAGCGGCAGACGCTTTAAGCCGCCTGGGTTCCCAACGTAAACCGGTTCCACCTAATATCTTCCTGGATGTTCTGCATAATCCGCCCGTCAAGCTCCCTGGTGAAGAGGATTTGGCTATTCCTGATCTCGAGGCTCAGTTGGTGGCGGCTCTTCATGTTATCCTGGATTGGACGGTTCCATATCTGGCGTATATGAACCAGGGCGAGTTACCAGAGGATGAGACTTTGGCCAGGCAGATAATCCGGCGGTCCAAGTCCATGACTATTATCAATGGAGAGTTACATCATTACAGTGTGACAGGGGCGTTTCAACGCTGTGTGTCTCCTGAAGAAGGCCGTGAAATTTTGCGTGAGATCCACGAAGGAGATTGTGGTCACCACGCCGGTTCAAAGTCTTTGGTGGCCAAGGCATTTCATCATGGTTTCTATTGGTTGACAGCTCATGCTGATGCTGAGGACTTGGTCAAAAGATGTGATGGCTGTCAGAAATTCTCAAGGCATGCTCATGTACCGGCTCAAGAATTGAGGATGATTCCAATCACCTGGCTGTTTGCAACTTGGGGGCTGGATATGGTTGGGCCTTTCAAGAGGTCCAAGGACAAGAAGACCCACCTTTTGGTGGCGGTTGATAAGTTCACGAAGTGGGTGGAGGTAGAGCCAGTTAGTAAGTGTGATGCAGCCACGGCGGTTCAATTCATCAAAAAGGTGATCTTCCGGTTTGGCTTTCCACACAGGATTATAACAGACAATGGTACCAATCTGTCAAAGGGTGCCATGAAGGAGTTCTGTCAACGTGAGCACATCCGGCTTGATGTGTCATCAGTGGCTCACCCCCAGTCCAATGGTCAAGCGGAGAGGGCCAATCAAGAGATCTTGAGAGGCATCAAACCCCGACTTATGGTTCCTTTGCAACGGACGCCGAGTTGTTGGGTTGAGGAGTTACCCTCTGTGTTATGGAGCATCAATACCACACCCAACAGATCAACAAGATACACACTGTTCTTCATGGTTTATGGAGCAGAAGTGGTTCTTCCTAGTGACATCCGTCATGACTCACCTCGTGTAGCGGCATATGTTGAAGCTGACAACGAGAAGGCACAGCAGGAAGCTCTTGACCTGTTAGATGAGGATCGTGACATGGCGGCAGCCCGTTCGGCAATTTATTAGCAAGATCTGCATCGTTATCATAGCCGCCTGGTTAGAACCAGAACCTTTCAAGAAGGTGATTTGGTGCTTCGACTCATCCAGGATCAGACAGATATGCACAAGCTATCCCCCCTTGGGAAGGACCCTTTGTGGTCAGCAAGAATCTACACAATGGGTCGTACTACCTAATCGATGTCCGAGAGCGCAAAGACTCACGTAAATCGGAGGAGGAGACCAACCGGCCGTGGAATATTGCTCATCTTCGGCCTTACTATACTTGAGCCATAGGCTCTGCTTATGTACATATTATGACAATGTATATATTATGATCAATATAATAAACCGGAACCTCAGCTAAAGCGGGGTATCTGTTGTTTTCTTACATCATGTGTGGTTACATGGAGCTTCTGTTTATAAAGCGGCGCCCGGTTTACCCCTTGATTTAGCTTCTCAAAGCTTTATATTACATCACTTGGGGGCTTGGTCGTATCCGAACCATAGCTACACCTCTTGATCGGCGCAATGCCACAACATCACTTGGGGGCTTGGTCGTATCCGAACCATAGTCACACCTCTTGATCGGCTCAAAGCCAAATCAATCCGGGGCCAAAGAGAGTGTTGAAAAACAACAACTCAAACATAGGCACCCACTGAGCACAACTCAAAATATTACTTGGGGATTCTTTGCTGTCGAAATGAACTAAGAATCTACACTTGTAATAGGCTATCAAGCCATGGCTTGGAAGCCTGGTGTATACACCTAAAACCCCAGGTTAACCTGGCTATTTAAGTAAGTCACTCCGCCCAGGTAAACCTGGTATGACCCTTCGAACTTTGACATGTTACTCTAAAATGAAGACCCTGAACTTGTCAAGTGAAAACGATGATTGGTTAAGGATTGAGGACCATCTTAAAAGGCTTTGCAAAAATGATTTAACTCAGTGACCTGGCAGCCCATGAAAAGCCTCGAATTTGGGGCCTGGCAGCCCGTGAAAAGCCTCGACTACAACGGTTTTTATTTGCCTTTTGCTAAGTTTTCTTTGTTTTCATAAGATTTGTGATGTTTTTTAAACCGGTGTTTATCAACCCGGTTAGGCTATCAACTACAAGTTGTCAGTACACAATCAAATTATAATCCGGAGACTATCAGCCCGGTCCGGTTTTGACTCAAAGTCACCAGTACGGAATAAACCGGTGTTTATCACAACCCGGAACGGTTTTATTGTAAACCGACATCATATAACAGGAGTTACTTATCCTCCAGAGTAGGGTTATGACCCTCACTACAACGTTGGTCAGCCAACATTATGCCTAAAGGTCACAGGTATTATATATTTCCATATTTGGTTATCTTTTACAACCTTGGTCATATATATATATTTGGGTATCATGACCCGCCCGGGGGTAAACCGCCAGGGCGCTTTAAGCTTCTTATCTGCAGGAACAGCTTGAATAAATGGCTATTGATTTTGAATATCATATCTTAAGCATGTCGGATTAAGCAAGCATCAGCCGCAGATAAAAATGCACGAAGGCATACTAGACCAAGTATTTTTACTAGCCTATTACAAGGCATTTCCGTGCCCAAAAGGATAATTGTTTTCTCAAAACATGTTGCAGCATGTAGAAGACTAAACCGGCCTCCGGTTCATGATTGGTCACCAGTTTGGCCTGACGGCTGCGGATCATCTCGCGCCGGTTCAACTCCCTCCTCTCTACCCAGTGGCTGGAAGTCAACAGTTGCCCAGTCGATCCTAGTTAGGGCTTGGAATACAGCTTCATCGCTTATAAGCGTGGATGGTTCAATGTCAGGGGCATAAGTGTGCTTACGGATTGGTGGGATAAGATTTTGTGCTTCTGGAATTGGTGCAGCAACCCGTCTGTTCTTATCATCATGACACGCCTGATAGTACGAGAGATCTGCTTCTTCAACCAGTTGACAAGGGGCGTACTTCCCGGTTTATGATTCGGAGATCATCATTGCCAAATTCTGTTCCGTCTTCCTTCAAACTGGGATAGCCTTGGGCCGCTTCCACTGGATCAAAGTCAGGTACCCATGCTTTTGCCTGGGTTAGTGCAGCCAAAGCGCCCGTTCTTGCGGCAGACTTTTTTAGCTCGTCTACCTGGGCAGGAAGCATAGATAACCTTTCTAAGGTATCCTTGATCAAAGTGGGAGGAGGATTATTGTGTGAAGTAGTATAGATGATCCGCTGCGCACCGGTATACAGCTGCTCTATCAGAGTATAGGCCGCTTTCAATTTCTTCTGTACATTAGAGCCCAGATGGCTAATACGAGTTCCTGCACCATTATACACATCAGTAAACCGACAACACATGGGAAGATACGTTGGAAGTATTAAGGAAAAGATGTTTACCGAACATAGCAGCAGTCATGGCATGAATCTGCCGCTTTACGCCGGTCAGTTCATCAACCACCGGTTTAAAAGCGGCTTCTGCGTTTTCAGCCCTTTCTATCAAAGTGGATTTTTCAGTCTCCCAATCCGCCCGCTCCTTGTTGAAGCCATCTTTCAGTTTCTCCATAGCGCCTAGAGCGCTGGTCAACTCTTCCTTGGCTTTGGAGGTTTTGGCTTGCTGGGACTTGAGGTTCTCTTGCAGATCAGCGGTTTGGCTTTCCTTATTGCTCAATTTAGCCTATAAAGAGATAGATATATAATGAGTTGACAGTACATATTTGAAGTACCAAGCACATAACAAGTTATGCCCTTGGTACTTGGGGGCTAATGCATATTTGCTCTTTATCAGAAATTTTCACAAGTCCCAAGCACAATACAAGTATTAAGCTTGGCACTTGGGGGCTAATGTGTATTTGCTCATAAATTACTGATATGGGAATTCTTCTACAAAGTCCCGGTTCATCTTTATAAAGTTAAACCGGCCTTTGGGGGCTACATCAGTGAAGTTAAGATGCATTGTTGCAAACATGAAATTGTTACTAAGTCCCGGTTTAGATTGGTATCTTAAACGTCACTTGGGGGCTACTGGAGTTGATAAGCTGCAATTAAATATAAGAGAGAAACACTTATGAAGTTACCTCATATCGCTCCTTCATCAAATTTACCAAACCGGCTTCCTAGTCACGGCTGGTGTACAGACGGTTCAGGAAGCCGGAGTGAAGGTCTTGAGCATTAAGATGGGCATAATTTGACAAATCGGCATTCCATTTGCCTTTGCCAATTGCAGAAAGCTCGTCTTTGGCAGTATGCTTTGACAAAGCGACAGGATTGCCAGGAGTGGTATGGCCAGTGCCAGTAATCATAATATCATCATCTTTGTCATCAGCAGCCGTCACTGGGGTTGGCGGTTTGTCCGTATTTTTAACTGGACTGGCCGGTTTATCATCAGTTCGGACAGGGCTGGTTGGCTGGTCAGCATGGCTTGCAGTGTCAACTTCTATCTGCTCAGCAACAAAGTCATGATCTTGAGGCGGTGGGTCATTCAGTATGGCATCAACGTTGGTTTCTTTAGGATCTGGAGTTTTTTCCGGTTCAATAGCCACGTCATCATTAGCCGGTTTATTCAACCGAGCCTTCTTGCTGGGTCTGGGCTTGGCGCTGAGAAAAATAAACATGAGGATCAGTACAGTATATCAAAATAACATATCAAGGATAAAAACAAGTATATAGCTCACCCAAGAACTGTTTTGAGGGGTGGAAGTTTTGTGGCCGACGACTCGCCAGAAGATGAGTGAGAAGTGCCCTGATAATTTGAATCAGATGGGTTAAGAGGCTGGCGGAAACAACCTGCTTTGGGGCATGAAGTGTCAAGGGGATAAGAGACCTCTGATCGGCGTTTCCGAACCGGGCTGTTCGGTAAACCGGCGGAGGTAACTACCTTGCCACTGTGCCGGGTTGTGCAGCGAGCCTCGTGCTGCTGTGTCTTCAAAAGAAAGTTTGGGTCCAAGTAAGCATGGGGGTGAGAAAATTTTATTTTCCGGTTTGCTCGACGGATTTTTGATGTTGGCAGAGGATCTGAATCAGAGGAAAGAATGGTTACCTCTACATCATCAGCGTGACTGCCTTCAGCGTCGTCCTGATAATAATCATTGTCAATGAGGTGTACGAAAAATGAACCAAGAGAGTCAAGTTCTACCTCTGATTCCGGGTTACCCACATCGTCATCAGCTGGTAGCTCGGAGGATGTAGTGGTCCTTTTCTTGCCAGGTTTCTTAACAACCTTGGTCTTTGGGCGAAGTGGCTTGGCCGGTTTGTCTTGCGGTTTTGCCGGTTTTTCTTGTGGTTTCTTGTTCCAGAACAGATCATTACCCTGTCAGAAGATAATCACAAATTCAGAAAATATTTGGACAGAAGCAACTTCGGATAAAAAGATTATATGATTCTTACAGCTGGCGGTTTGTGGAAGGTACAGAAAGGGAGCAGTCCGGTTTGGGCACAGACAGCCTCCGGTTCATTCAGCATCTTCTTTACAGCCTCAGTAACTTCCGCATCTGTAAGTTGAATGTCAATGTGTCGTTGAGCATCCTTCAAACTCCCCGTGTACTCACACATCAAACCGGAGCGCCGGCTTAAGGGCAGAATACTCCAGCTTATCCAGCAACGAGCAAGATCAACTCCTGTCAAACCGTTCACCATGAAGGCTCTAATCTTTGATAGTTGAGGATCATAGTTGGCCCTCTCTTTTGCAGTCAGCCTCTGAGGAAAAGGGTGTGTGTTGCTAAGGCGTTCAGGGTGGTAACCCGGCAGGGGATTTTCATCAGCTGGAGATGTATCCTTGCAATAAAACCAGGTCTGGTTCCACTCTTTGGGGTGACTGTGGAGCTTGGGATGAGGAAAAGTAACTTCCTTCCTTTTCTGAACCGCCATTCCACCCAATTCCGTATTGGGTCCATCTGTGAATTCTGTGCGACGGTTTAAGTGAAAGAAGTCCCTAAACAATACGACTGTAGGTTCCTCCTATAGATAGGCCTCACAGAAGACTTGGAAGTGGCAGATGTTGGTCACAGAATTTGGACCGATGTCTTGAGGGCGCAGTTGAAAATTGGCCAGTACATCCCGGAAAGTTTTTGAACCGGGAGGGCTAAAACCTCGACTCAAGTGATCAACAAACACAACTACCTCCCCATCCTTGGGTATAGGAGGATTTTCCGGGCCAGGGACCCTCCAGTGGATGACATCTCTCTTGGCTAAAGCGCCCGTTTTAACAAGATTGTTTAACTGTTCTTCGGTTACTCGAGAAGGAGCCCAATTGGATTCATAGACTTGCTTGGCCATGGCAATGAGAGATCTGAAACATGATTATTGCCGGTTTAAGATTTATAGCATATTGTTAAACCGGAGTTGGTTATTTGTGAACCAGAGTCCGAAGATGGAGACAGTACAATGATAAGTGCATTGGCGGTTCAACAGGGGACTAATGGTATCTACTGGGTCATCATTTTTTCTATGAAGTTAAACCGCCTAATCTGGTATAAGTCTAAAGATGTATAAGTGAAGGAAAAACAAGTTTCACAGTTTGGCATGGTAATTTCAGATCTACCGTGCGTTGGAAAATCAAAATAAATTCATACCTAATTTCAAGAGTTTGAACAGTTCAGCAAGGTTCAGATGAATTTTGTGTAAAGGAACAGTTCTAACGAAAAGGGGATTATGGCTACGGCCGCGTAAGAAATATCGGATCCAGCTAGCTGTTTATGCTAATGAAAAGAACAGGAAAGAACAATGGCGGGCATTGGATAGACTCCGATGAACATAGAAACCCTAATGATGGATCTGGAGCAAAGGAAAGAAGAACTCACTGATGATGAGGGAACAGCGGAAGAGCGCCGCACTTTTCTGGTCCAGACAGGTTGATGCAGCGGCCGTCGCGGAGGCAGAAACGAAGTTCAACGGTGGCGGCGGAGCTCCAAAGGTCGGGCTGTGCAAGGAAGAAGATGAGGTGAAGAGATACCGGGGCGGGGGGGGGGGGAATGGAAAGACCCCCTGGCCCTATTTATAAAGGCAAAAAGATAAGCGTCAGGCACGAAAATCGAGGAGCCCAAAATTTGGATATGAGGCGGAACTATCGCCTCGATTGTCGGAGGCTCATTAATGAGGATGGGTTATATACAGTTTTAAACAACAGATGACGTCATGGCGGTTTATCATGGTCCTGGAAGGTGACGTCACGACGGTTTACAAGATTATGTGAAGATGTTGAAGAAGAAATTTTCTTAAGTATTGAGGATTGACATGAACCAGTTCAAATCAATCTGGGGCCTAATGTTGGGGATATTACCACTGGGTGTAAACCGGCCAGGAGAGGCTGGGTTAACCCCGTAAGTAGTTCGTTATATCCGAAGCCCATGAAGACAGACGGTGACGCTTTATGAAGGCCCAGGGCATAAAGCCGGTTTAAGGCCTGTAGACATAAACCGACATTAATATGTAAACTTGTGTTGTAAGATAGAAAGAGCAGAGGCCGAGCCGGACACGTTTATGAGCCGGCCTCGGGATTCTGTAAACCGAAGGGCGTCAACCCATGTATATAAGGGGACGACCCGACGGCGGTTCAAGGAGAACAGACAACAACTCGAGACTCAGGCAAAGTGTATTCGCTCCCTGATCAACGAAACCCCAGCAATTCCATCACAACTAGACGTAGGCTTTTACCTTCATCGTAAGGGGCCGAACTAGTATAAAACTCTCGTATCCCTTGTCCGGTTTAACCCCTTTAAGCTAATCCGTAGCGATGGCTCCACGACTAAGTCCTTTCACGAGGACATCTGCCGTGATAAAACCACGACACCACTTGAACATTCAGAGGAGGATACCATATCATCATACGACATCACAATCATTTTAACGCTATGTTGATATCCAAGATAAATCATTATCAACTCCCAGCTACTTATGCATGGCATGAGAAACTATAATCAAATTGTCATTGCAAACATGTTTAATCATAATGGGCTGAAGCCTGGATACTAGGTTAAACATATTTACACAAACAGAACAAGTCGAGTTCATACCAGTTTGTCTTTGCCACGGCCAGTTCATCGAATGTCGTCATTATTGCCTTTCACTTGCACGACCGAACGATATGAAAATAATAATAGTGCAAGAATGCCGTGGACTAAGCTGGAATCTGCAAACATTTTATTTAACAGAAGACAAGGTAAAATGTGCTCTTTATTAGTTCAACAATTATTCATATGAGAGCCACTCAACATTTTCATCGTGGTCTTCTCCTCGGTACAACTCGAATAAAAAGAAAAGAAATTCAGAGAAACACACTGAGATATTTTTGGAGTTTTTGGTTTTCTTTAACAAGCAAATAAAAGGGAAAAGCAAAAAATGAGAAAAAAAATATTTACACGGGAAAGCTCCCAACAAGCAAAAGAAGAACAAGGAAATCTTTTTGGGTTTTCTTTTTAATATTACTACTAAGCATGCATAGGAAGTAAATTAAGTACAACTAATTTTTTTGGTTTTTCTAAAGTTTTTCAAACACACAAGAAGAAAGCAAGAAAATAAATCTAAGCATGGATGATACAATGAAAAAGTGTGAACACCGACAAGTAGAATGATATGAACATGAATGTAAAGTCGGTGAGAAACACGTACTCCCCCAAGCTTAGGCTTTTGGCCTAACTTGATAATCGGACAGTAGCCTGGAGGGTAGTAGTTGGCGTGGTAGCTCACGAAGGCTCTCTGTGGATGGCTCAGCACGCCGTGCCGCCACCACTGCTGCGTTATGAGCTCGGGCCTTGCTCTCAAGAACAAAATATCTTCCCTTGCTGTTATAATCAAAAAGAGCAGGCGCAGGCAACTATGTCTCCACAATAGATCTTTGGTTAAACATTAGATTGTAAGTGAAATTATCAACCTTTCCCTTAAGGATCTTGTGTTCCTTCAAAGTGTCAAAATCTAAATACCGCGTGGGTAGGATAGGATCAAAGGGCAAAGGCGAAGCACCCAGCTCTCGTGCTAAATGCATGGCATAAATTGCACCATAGAACCAACCATTGTTAGCATTGTGTTGAAGTCTATGTGCAACAATCGCTCCAAGGTTAAATTCCTTTCACCAGTGAGAGCGGTGTGAATGAGGCTCAAGTCTGGCGCACAAAGTATGCTACAGTCTTGCTTGCCTACTATGCACTTCCCGTTAAATAATGCAAAATACTGAATTGCGGGAAAGTGAATGCTCTTTATTCTTCCTTGTCTCACTCCCCTATTTTCACCGTAACAAAGGCTAGTCAAGAAAGACTCGTACTCAACCATTGGAGGCTCATCAAGCGAACCCCAAAATGGAAGTTTGCAATGGTAAGCAAAATTCTCCAGTGGGATAGTAAATGGATTATCATAAAGGATAAACGACACCCTAGACTCACGTGGAAAATATTTAAATCCTTTGACAAATGATTCAGTGAGAAGTTGGTGTTGTTCACACTTATCTAAAAGGTAGGGACCGAGGCCAACATCGTGAACATATTGCTCAAATTCCTCCTTAATGCCCACACGCGCCATATATTCATCGCTAGGCCATAAACATGTCTTGGTGGCGGCATCTCGTGTGGAGCTTTCACTTGGTTCAACATAGGACCGCCGAGCAGAACTGTCACTAGAAGATGCCCCGAGGATGGTCTCCTCAAAAAACTCCTTCCAAATAGGTTCATCATGTCCATGTACAATTTTCTGAAAATAAAAATTTTGGGGTGACAAAAATTTGTCAACAAAACTTTATAAGATTGATAGGAACTACTCATAGGGACACATAGATGCCATAGCAAGCATTCAAACTACTTAGAACACTAAGAATTCAACATGCAAGCACATCTACAACAGCACCAAGAGCAGCTAATTATTCAAAGTTTAAACCACTAAACCAAAAACTAACTGGACAAATGGTGGAGTCACATACCAAGCGACAATCCCCCGAAACAGTTCGGAAACGGAGCTTCGAGCAAAGAGATCAAAATCTGCGGGTTTGAGGTCAAGAACACGGGAGAGAGAGCAATGGGGATTTTTTTCTGGAGTAAGTGATGATGTGGGCTAAAGAGATAAGTGAGGGGGCCCACGTGGGGACCACAACCCACCAGGGCGCGCCTGGGGGTTCTGGCGCGCCCAGGTGGGTTGTGCCTACCTGGTGCACCTCCCTATGATATTATTTGCACCGGAAATTCAGAAATATTCAGAAAAAAATCGTGTAAAATTTTCAGGGCATTATGAGAACTTTTATTTTTGGGTCATTTTTTATTGCACGAAAAACTCAGAAAACAGACAAAATATGGCATTTTATTTTATTTAACTAATAAAAACAGAAAACAAAAGGTAAGGACAGAAGGTAGTGCTTACTAAATTCATCAACTTCATACCATTCAAAAATGATTCATTAATAAGGTTGATCAAGTCTTATTAACAAGCACTTTCGATTAGCATGAAACCGAAGAACTTTCGTAAATCACTAAATTACCTCAATGGGGATATGCATTTCCCCAACAATAAGTGTTTCATAATTCTTTTTTACAGTAGGTAGAGGTATTTGAAAACTTCCAATAGTGATTGTTGGAGATTTTTCAATAACTTTAATACCATTCACTTGGAATTGTTTCTTCGGAAAGTGCACGGTATGCTCATTGCCATTAATATGAAAAGTGACCTTGCTTTTTATTGCAATCAATAACTGCCCCTGCAGTATTCAAGAAGGGTCTACCAAGGATAATCGACATGTTGTCGTCCTCGGGCATCTCAAGTATAACAAAGTCAGTCAAAATAGTAACATTAGCAACAACAACGGGCACATCCTCACAGATACCGATAGGTATGGCAGTTGATTTGTCAGCCATTTGCAAATATATTTCAGTAGGTGTGAGTTTATTCAAGTCAAGTCTTTTATATAAAGAGAAAGGCATAACACTGGCACCAGCTCCTAAATCACACAAAGCAGTATTCACATAATTCTTTTTGATAGAGCAAGGTATAGTTGGTATTCCCGGATCTCCAAGTTTTTTAGGTACTCCATCTTTAAAAGTATAATTAGCAAGCATAGTGGAGATTTCAGCTTCCGGTATTTTTCTCTTATTTGTGATGATGTCTTTCATATACTTTGCATAAGGAGGCATTTTCAAGATATCAGTCAGGCGAGTACGCAGAAAGACTGGCCTCAACATTTCAGCAAAGCGTTCAAATTCTTCATCATCTTTCTTTTTAGTTGACTTGGGTGGAAAATGCATAGGTTTTTGAACCCACGGTTCTCTTTCTTTACTGTGTTTTCTAGCAATGAAGTCTCTTTTATCATACCTTTTATTCTTAGGTTGTGGGTTATCAAGATCAACAGGTGGTTCTATCTCAACATCATTATCTGGTTCTTTATCATTGGTTGGTTGAGAGTCTTCATGAACCTCATCATTATCTTTTTCATTATCATTAGGTGAGTGTTCATTGCCAGATTGAGTTTCAGCATCAGAGATAGAAATTTCATTATCATTATCAGGAGGTTTTTCTATTTCAGGTTCACTAGAAGTATGCAAAGTCCTACCATTTTTCTTTTTCTTTTTCTTTTTAGATGGACTAGGTGCACTAGTGTTATTTCTTTGTGAATCTTGTTCAATTCTTTTAGGGCGTCCCTCAGGATAAAGTGGTTCCTGAGTCATTTTACCTCCTCTAGTTGCAACTCTAACAGCAAAGTCATGCATATTATTATTCATTTCATCAAGTAATTCTCTTTGTGATTTAGCAACTTGTTCTAATTGAGTTTGAACCATAGAAGCATGTTTTCCCACACCTCTAACATCATTTGATATTCTAAATAACAAGTTCCTCAAGCGAGCAATCATATCAGAATTATATTTCAATTGTTTCATAACATTTGCATTGAAGTGATCTTGTTTTCTAATGTAGTTTTTGATGACCCACAAGTATAGGGGCTCTATCGTAGTCCTTTCGATAAGTAAGAGTGTCGAACCCAACGAGGAGCAGAAGGAAATGATAAGCAGTTTTCAGCAAGGTATTCTCTGCAAGCACTGAAATTATCGGTAACAAATAGTTTTGTGATAAGGTAATTTGTAACGAGTAACAAGAAACAAGTGTAAATGAAGTGCAGCAAGGTGGCACAATCCTTTTTGTAGCAAAGGACAAGCCTGGACAATTTCTTATATGAAGGAAAACGCTCCCGAGGACACATGGGAATTATTGTCAAGCTAGTTTTCATCACGCTCATATGATTCGCGTTCGGTACTTTGATAATTTGATATGTGGGTGGACCGGTGCTTGGGTGCTGTCCTTACTTGGACAATCATCCCACTTATGATTAACTCCTATTGCAAGCATCCGCAACTACAAAAGAAGTATTAAGGTAAACCTAACCATAGCATGAAACATATGGCTCCAAATCAGCCCCTTACGAAGCAACTCATAAACTAAGGTTTAAGCTTCTGTCACTCTAGCAACCCATCATCTACTTATTACTTCCCAATGCCTTCCTCTAGGCCCAAAAAATGGTGAAGTGTCATGTAGTCGACGTTCACATAACACCACTTGAGGAAAGACAACATACATCTCATCAAAATATCGAACGAATACCAAATTCACATGACTACTAATAGCAAGACTTCTCCCATGTCCTCAGGAACAAACGTAACTACTCACAAATCATATTCATGTTCATAATCAAAGGGGTATTAATATGCATAATGGATCTGAACATATGATCTTCCACCAAATAAACCAACTAGCATCAACTACAAGGAGTAATCAACACTACTAGGGACCCACAGGTACCAATCTGAGGCTTTGGGACAAAGATTGGATACAAGACATGAACTAGGGTTTGAGAGGAGATGGTGCTGGTGAAGATGTTGATGGAGATTGACCCCCTCCCGATGAGAGGATCGTTGGTGACGATGATGGCGATGATTTCCCCACTCTCGGAGGGAAGTTTCCCCGGCAGAACAGCTCTGCTGGAGCCCTAGATTGGTTCCGCCAAGGTTCCGCCTCGTGGCGGCGGAGTTTCTTCGCGAAAGCTTGCTTATGATTTTTTCCAGGGTAGAAGACACCATATAGCCAAAGATGGGCACCGGAGGCCTGCCAGGGGCCCCACGAGGTAGGAGGGCGTGCCCAGGGGGGTAGGGCGCGCCCCCACCCTCGTGGCCAGGGTGTGGGCCCCCTCTGGTATTTTCTTCGCTCGGCATTTTTTATAAATTCCAAAAATGACTTCCGTGAAGTTTCAGGACTTTTGGAGTTGTGCAGAATAGGTCTCTAATATTTGCTCCTTTTCCAGCCCAGAATTCCAGCTGCCGGCATTCTCCCTCTTCATGTAAACCTTGTAAAATAAGAGAGAATAGGCATAAGTATTGTGGCATAACGTGTAATAACAGCCCATAATGCAATAAATATCAATATAAAAGCATGATGCAAAATGGACGTATCAACTCCCCCAAGCTTAGACCTCACTTGTCCTCAGGCGGAAGCCGATAACGATAAATATGTCCACATGTTTAGAGATAGAGGTGTCAACAAAATAAAATACGGACATGAGGGCATCATGATCATTCTCATAACAGCAACATATATATATATATATATGTATATATATATAGTCATATGATTTCTTATGCTCAAGTAATAATCTATTCACAATGTAAAGTATGAATCAGAAACTTCATTGAGAACTAACAAACTATAATCTCAGTCATTGAAGCAATTGCAATTTATCATAACATCGGAAAGAGTCAATATAAGAGCTTTTCAGCAAGTCCACATACTCAACTATCATTTAGTCTTTCACAATTGCTAACACTCACGCAATACTTATGGGTATGGAGTTTTAATCGGACACAGAGAAAGATAGGGGCTTATAGTGTTGCCTCCCAACCTTTTACCTCAAGTGTAATGTCAACAATAATGATTCATGTTAACTTACGTCCAATTGGATATATATATCAGGATCTTTCCAACACAATGTGCTTGCCAAAGGATAAAATGTAAAAAGGAAAGGTGAAGATCACCATGACTCTTGCATAAGGAATAAGACAAAAGTAAACGATAGGCCCTTCGTAGAGGGAAGCAGAGGTTTTCATGCGCTTTCATGGTTGGATGCACGAAATCTTAATGCAAAAGAGCGTCACTTTATATTGCCACTTGTGATATGGACCTTTATTATGCAGTCCGTTGCTTTTATTTCTTCCACATCACAAGATCGTATAAAGCTTATTTTCTCGACACTAATAATTCATACATATTTAGAGAGCAATTTTTATTGCTTGCACCGATGACAACTTACTTGATGGATCTTACTCAATCCATAGGTAGATATGGTGGACACTCATGGCAAAACTGGTTTTGAGGGTATTCGGAAGCACAAGTAGTATCTCTACTTGGTGCAAAGAATTTGGCTAGCATGAGAGGGAAAGGCAAGTTCAACATGTTGGATGATCCATGACAATATACTTTATTTCAGATATAAGAAAACATAACCCATTACGTTGTCTTCCTTGTCCAACATCAACTCTTTAACATGTCATATTTTAATGAGTGCTCACAATCATAAAAGATGTCCAAGATAGTGTATTTATATGTGAAAACCTCTCTTTCTTTATTACTTCCTATTAATTGCAACGATGACCAAAACTGGGTTTGTCAACTCTCAACAACTTTTATTCATCATACTCTTTATATGTGAAGTCATTACTCTCCATAAGATCAACATGATCTCTTTTATTTATTTTTATTCTTTCTCTTTTCTTTAATTCCCTCGAGATCATAGCAAGATAATCAAGCCCTTGACTCAACACTAATCTTTATTATATAGCTCACAGACTCGATTACATAGAAGGATCATAAAGAAAAACTCAAAACTAAATCATACTAAAACTTTATTCTACCAGATCAAGATATTACTAAAAGGATTGAACTAAGAAAAACGGTAAAGATAGGAGTGTGATGGTGATACGGTACCGGGGCACCTCCCCCAAGCTTGGCAGTTGCCAAGGGGAGTGCCCATACCCATGTGATTATATCTCCTTTGCTGAGGAAGAAGATGGTGGTGATGATGGATAGTCGCACATCGAGCGTAGCAGATCTTCCAGCTTACGGATAATGCCCTTGAGTGCGACGATATGTTCCTTCAACAAAATATTTTCACATGTGAGATACTTGTTTTGTATACGAGCTAACTCAATCATCTTGAAAGCTTCAATCTCAGTTGGAGTAAAGAGAGGTGGAAGGATGTCTTCTTCTTCTGTTGCCGAGGTCTGATCCTCCACGGCCTTCTTGATCCTATAATCCTTGTTGATCTCCCCGGGTTCTTCTCTCTTCAGCTCTTTCTTCATTAGCCAAGCATCGTTGCCCTGATTGTTGGAGGAGGGGGACGACATGGTGCCTGGCCTTCACGACTCTGACAGAAAACAGCTCGAAACGAAAACAGAGGATATTTGCGTGATACGTTGGTCAAAACCTTCGGGAGATTATATAATTAATTTTTACCGACCAAAAGAAGTATCATGCAAGAAAACGGAGTCCGGAGAGCGCACGAGGTGCCCACGAGGCAGGGGGCGCACCTCCCACCCTCGTGGAAGCCTCGTGTCCTTCCCGGACTACTTCTTATTTTCCTATTTTCTTAAATATTCCAAAACGGAGAAAAATTGCCATTTGAACTGTTTTGGTGTCGGTTTACTTACCGTACCACATACCTATTCCTTTTCAGAGTCTGAAACGTTCTGGAAAGTGTCTCTTATGTATTCCTCCGGGGTTACGGTTTCAATAAAATTAGTTTCAACATTTATAGGATTACCTGAGATATAATGTTTGATTCTTTGACCGTTCACCACCTTCGGATTTGTGCCTTCGAAGTTGTTGATTTTTATGGCATCGGAACGATAGACCTCCTCGATAACGTAAGGACCTTCCCATTTAGAGAGAAGTTTTCCTGCAGAAAATCTTAAACGAGAGTTGTATAGCAACACATAATCACCTATATTAAACTCACGCTTTTGTATCCTTTTGTCATGCCATCTTTTAACCTTTTCCTTGAACAGTTTGGCATTCTCATAGGCCTGGGTTCTCCATTCATCAAGTGAGCTAATGTCAAATAGCCTCTTTTCACCGGCAAGTTTGAAATCATAGTTGAGCTCTTTAATAGCCCAATATGCCTTATGTTCTAGTTCAAGAGGTAAGTGACATGCTTTTCCATAAACCATTTTATACGGAGACATACCCATAGGATTTTTATATGCAGTTCTATAGGCCCATAATGCATCATCAAGTTTCTTGGGCCAAGTCTTTCTAGATCTAATAACAGTCTTTTGCAAAATTAATTTGAGCTCTCTATTACTCAATTCTACTTGACCACTAGACTGCGGATGATACGGAGATGCAATTCTATGATTAACATCATACTTAGCAAGCGTTTTATGAAAGGCACCATGAATAAAATGTGAACCACCATCAGTCATTAAATATCTAGGAACTCCAAACCTCGGAAAATAACTTCTTTAAGCATCTTAATAGAGGTGTTATGATCAGCACTACTAGTTGGAATAGCCTCTACCCACTTAGTAACGTAATCAACAGCAACTAAAATATGTGTATACCCATTAGAGGAAGGAAATGGTCCCATGTAATCAAAGCCCCAGACATCAAATGGTTCAATAACAAGTGAATAATTCATAGGCATTTCTTGACGTCTACTAATATTACCAATTCTTTGACATTCATCACAAGACAAGACAAACTTGCGGGCATCCTTGAAGAGAGTAGGCCAGTAAAAACCGGATTGCAATACCTTATGTGCAGTTCTATCTCCAGCGTGGTGCCCTCCATAAGCCTCGGAGTGACACTTGCGTAGGATCTGTTCCTGTTCATGCTCAGGTACACAACGTCTAATAACACCATCTACTCCTTCTTTATAAATATGTGGGTCATCCCAAAAGTAATGTCTCAAATCGTAGAAAAACTTTTTCTTTTGCTGGTATGTGAAACTAGGTGGTATAAATTTAGCAAAAATGTAATTAGCATAATCAGCATACCATGGAGCAGTTCGAGAAGCATTTATGACAGCCAATTGTTCATCAGGAAAGCTATCATCAATAGGTAGTGGGTCATCAAGAACATTCTCTAACCTAGACAAGTTGTCTGCAACGGGGTTCTCAGCTCCCTTTCTATCAATAATATCTAAATCAAATTCTTGTAGCAAGAGAACCCATCTAATAAGTCTAGGTTTACCATCTTTCTTTTCCATAAGGTATTTAATAGCAGCATGATCAGTGTGAATAGTTACTTTAGAATCAACAATATAAGGTCTGAACTTATCACAAGCAAAAACAACTGCTAAAAATTCTTTTTCAGTAGTAGCATAATTTCTCTGGGCATTGTCTAGTGTTTTACTAGCATATTGAATAACATTTAATTTCTTATCAACTCTTTGCCCTAAAACAGCACCTACAGCATAATCACTAGCATCACACATAATTTCAAAAGGTAAATTCCAATCAGGTGGCTGAACAATAGGTGCAGAAATCAAAGCTTTCTTAAGTATTTCAAATGCCTCCACACAATCATCATCAAAGACAAAAGGAATATCTTTTTGTAATAGATTAGTCAGAGGCCGAGAAATTTTTGAGAAGTCCTTAATGAACCTCCTATAAAAACCGGCATGACCCAGAAAACTTCTTATACCTTTGATGTCCTTAGGACACGTCATCTTTTCAATAGCATCAACTTTAGCTTTATCAACTTCAATGCCTGTTTCAGAAATTTTATGCCCCAAGACAATGCCTTCATTAACCATAAAGTGTCATTTCTCCCAATTCAAGACAAGATTAGTTTCTTCACATCTCTGCAAAACTCGATCAAGGTTGCTCAAGCAATCATCAAAAGAGGATCCATAAACGGAGAAATCATCCATGAAAACCTCACAAATCTTTTCACAAAAGTCATAGAATATAGCCATCATGCATCTTTGAAAGGTAGCAGGTGCATTACATAAACCAAAAGGCATACGTCTATAAGCAAAAGTACCGAAAGAGCAAGTAAAAGTGGTCTTTTCTTGATCCTCAGCTGACACAGGTATTTGAGAGAAACCAGAGTAACCATCTAGAAAGCAAAAATGTGTATGTTTGGATAATCTTTCTAGCATTTGATCAATAAAAGACAAGGGGTAATGATCTTTTTTAGTAACTTTATTGAATTTATGGAAATCAATTACCATCCTATAACCTGTAATAATTCTTTGCGGGATCAATTCATCTTTATCATTAGGAACGAAAGTAATACCTCCCTTCTTAGGGACACAATGGATAGGACTTACCCACTAACTATCATCAACAGGATAAATTATGCCTGCCTCAAGGAGCTTTAATATTTCCTTTCTTACCACTTATTTCATCTTAGGATTTAGCCGTCGTTGGTGATCAATAACTGGTTTGGCGTCTTTCTCGAAATTTATTTTGTGTTGACATAGAGTGGGACTAATGCACTTAAGATCATCAAGAGTATATCCAATAGCAGCACGGTGCTTCTTCAGAGTTTTCAATAATTTCTCTTCCTCCTTCTCTGAAAGGTTAGCACTAATAATAACAGGATATATCTTCCTTTCACCAAGATAAGCATATTTAAGAGTATCAGGTAATGGTTTAAGCTCAAACATGGGATCACCCTTGGGTGGAGGAGGATCCCCTAGAATTTCAACTGGCAAGTTGTGTTTCAGAATAGGTCCCTGTTTAAAGAATACTTCATCTATTTCCCTTCTTTCATTGATAAACGTATCATTTTCATGGTCTAGCAAATATTGTTCTAAAGGATCACTAGGAGGCACGGCAATGGAAGCAAGACCAATAATTTCATCTTTACTAGGCAATTCCTCATCACGGGGTTGTCAACTAAATTTAGCAAAATTAAACTCATGAGACATATCCCCCAAACCAATAGTAACAACATCCTTTTCGTAGTCTATCCTAGCATTAACAGTGTTCAAGAAGGGTCTACCAAATATAATGGGACAAAAGCTATCTTGTGGGGAACCAAGAACAAGAAAATCAGCAGGATATTTAACCTTCCCACACAAGACTTCAACATCTCTAACAATCCCAATCGGTGAAATAGTATCTCTATTGGCAAGCTTAATGGTAACATCGATATCTTCTATCCCCATAGGTGCAATATCATGGATAATTTCTTCGTATAAAGAATGAGGTATTGCACTAGCACTAGCACCCATATCACACAAGCCATGATAACAATGATCTCCTATTTTAACAGAAATAACAGGCATGCCTACCACATGTCTATGTTTATCTTTAGCACCAGGCTTAGCAATTCTAGCAGTCTCATCACAGAAGTAAATAACATGCCCATCGATATTATCAGACAATAGATCCTTAACCATAGCAATTTTAGGTTCAACTTTAACTTGCTCAGGGGGTTTGTGTGTCCTAATATTACTTTTGTTGACCACAGTTGAAGCTTAAGCATGATCCTTTATTCTAACAGGGAAAGGTGGTTTCTCAACATAAGCAGTAGGAACAATAGGATCATTATAAGTGATAGTCTTTTCTTCAACCTTAATAGGTGCAACTACTTTTACTTCAATGGGAGGATTATATTTAAACCACTTCTCCTTAGGGAGATCAACATGAGTAGCAAATGATTCACAGAAAGAAGCTACTATCTCAGAGTCAAGTCCATATTTAGTGCTAAATTCACGGAAAGCATCGGTATCCATAAAAGATTTAACACAATCAAACTTAGGTGTTATACCTGACTCCTTACCTTCGCCGAGGTCCCAATCGTCAGACTTACGTTTAATTCTTTCCAATAAATCCCATTTGAATTCAATAGTCTTCATCATAAAAGAGCCAGTACAAGAAGTATCGAGCATGGAGCGATTATTGAGAGAGAGCCGAGCATAAATTTTTTGAATAATCATTTCTCTTGAGAGCTCATGATTGGGGCATGGATATAACATTGACTTAAGCCTCCCCCAAGCTTGAGCGATGCTTTCTCCTTCGCGAGGCCAAAAATTATATATATAATTATGATAAGATGCATAGGATAAAACTTCTGATGAAATTCGAATTTCAATCGTTTGTAGTTCCATGATCCCATATCATCACATAGCCTAAACCATGTCAATGCATCTTCCTTCAAAGATAAAGGGAAAACCTTCTTCTTGATGACATCCTCGGGCATACCTGCAAGCTTAAATAATCCACAAACTTCATCCACATAGATTAAGTGTAAATCGGGATGCAATGTTCCATCTCCTGCAAAAGGATTAGCTAGCAGTTTCTCTATCATACCCGAACAAATTTCAAAGTAAAAATTTTCAGTAGGTTCAGTAAGTTGAGGGGTAGCTAATTGTGGTTCCGGACGGGGTGAAGATACCCCGAACAAACCCCTCAAAGGATTGTTTTCCATAGTAACAAGTGACAGTAAATTTCAGCACACTATATAAATTTTTCCTCACCAAATTCCACCTACCGAAGGCGCTTCACTCCCCGGCAACGGCGCTAGAAAAGAGTCTTGATGACCCACAAGTTGTGACAGCCAAGTTTTTATTTGGATTTTTCAAAAGATTTTTTTATTTAACTTGAGGGGAGTGATTTAAATTTTTCCTTTAAGAGAACTCTCCCTCTCAAATTTTTTTTATGGCAAAAGTTTTATTTGGATTCACCCAAGATCTGTCTTTGGTCTTGGAGGTTCTTGCTTTTCATTTGGACTCAAGACCAAATGTTTTTCTTTTGGGGAAAACAACTTTTAAAAATCTTTTTGGAAATGCACTATGGCTTTTGGAAAACTCCTTTGCCACTTTCAACAATTCCTTCTTGCCATGGCCTTAGTGCAAATCCTCTCTCCTAACCCTTCCCTCACCTTTGGATCATGATCTGCATCAAATCCAGCAAGTTGGACCTCCCCATGTGATCATTTCCATTTGAATCTTATTCAAACAAATTTCTGTCTTCTATCCTACTACTTGGAGATTTACAAAGGAACTCCATTTTCTGTTTTGATTTTTGCCCCCAAACCAACTCTCCTCCCTAGTCCTTTGAACCCTCAACCAAGATCCATGAAGATCCACTGGTCTTCAGTTCAAAATTTTCAAACTACACTTGCTGCAAGTTTGGACCAGATTTGTCAAATTTGGTGAAATTCATTCAAAACCTTCTCCAAAAATTCCAAGTAAAATCAGGCAGCCTCTGGTTGCATTGAGTGGTCATCTCACCAAGTTACAGCTCCAGAAAAATTCAGCTCATTGCAAAATCTCTCTGTCGAACACCTGCAGTGCATGGTCATGTCAAGTTCAGAAAGTTCAGAGATTCAGTCAGTGGCCTGCTGTCGTTTTCTTCAGAGAAGGACGTCGATCTCGCCAGTGCCTCTGCGTCGCCTTGCTCCTCGTCCTCTCCCCCTTGTTCCTGCACCGCACGAACGCCTGGCGCCTTGCGGGCGTCGGCGACGAGCAGCAGAAGGTGCGCCGCCCTGTGACCGACGCCGGCGGCGGCTTTGCGGACGCCAGCGGGAGACACGGCGCCGACGACGCCACCCAGCGCCGCCCAAACCACCGGAGCTCGCCGCGTGGCCTTCCACTCCCCCGAACGCGCTGACCACCCTCATCGTGAACCGCAGGGGGCGGAGCGCGCTCTCTGCCGCCGTCGAGCCCGTGCGGTCACCACACCGTGGACCGACGCCATTACGCCAAGACCATCTCCGTTTAGCTGTAAAACGACTCCAGTAACCTCCACTGATGCTGCTTGGCCGCTCAAACCCCCTGCCAATCCACTGCTCCGCCGTAATCGCTCGCCAGAGATTCTCCATTCACGGCCACCCCGTCGATCCGCCTATAAATAGAGGCCCCGAGCTTCAACTCGAGCACCCACCAGCCCTGCACTCCCCCTAGAGCACGACTAGCCACTGGAAGAGCCCCGAGGAGGTCTCCTTCCTCGACTCCGGCCGCCGCGACCCGCCACGGGATCCAGCCCGATTCGCCCCCGTGTGTGCTCCTCCGCCTCCATTCTCTTACCAGTAGCTTCACCATGCATCCCTCTTTCTGACCCGCACTTCAATTTGAAGCTTGCAGCCCTCCACCGGAGTTCCCCATCCTCACCCGAGCCGCCGTCCGCCGGAGAAAGTGTCGCTGTCGACGTGGTGCTCCCCGTTGGACGAGTCCACCACCCACCGATGCGGAAGAAGACGTTGAAGCTCTTGGTACCCTCCGTTTCTCCTAACTCGTCGTGGTTCGACGCCGGCGTCCACTGCAGTCTTCGGGCGCCGGCGAGCTTTTCAAACCTGACATGTGGACCCCGCATGTCAGCCTCTGTTTTATTCCACCTCGAACCGTTTTCTGTTGACGCCTTCGGGCAAATACGTTTTCTCCTTTGCGCTTGCGCATTCCCAATCGAACCGTTTTCTGTTTTCTCAGTTAAAACCCTGGAACTTTTCTGTTTCATTACAGATAAGTCCCTGGACAGAAACCTTTATAACTTTTTAATAAAAAGGAATTTTTGAGTGATTCTTTTTCTGACAATCTTCAAATTTTGTTTATGGGATTTATTTTAAAAATATTTGGAAAAGTTTCTGTGCACCCATTGGTTTTCACGTTAGTACCCGTTTCGTGATTGCCGTAGGTTCCGGAAGAGGTGACGGAGCCGCGAACTTCGCCGAGCTAGACTCCGACTTCTCCGAACCAGGCAAGCATGTTTTGAACATTTGATATGACAGGTGTTTTTGCATGTTTGCGTGAGAGTTTGTGCGTGGCATATGAGTGTCGGTAAATACCTCGTTGCTTGTAAGGCAACGACCCGGTTGTTCCAAAGTTGCGATGACCTCTGATGAGAGGTGGCCTAATCATGTGGTGACATGAAGGGCAGCAAGGTGGTACTGTTGTAGCATACCAGCCTTGCGTCATCCGACTTTCTTCGATGTTAACGTGGTTGGAGCTACGTTATCGTTCTTTTCCCGCATGATCCAAAGTTGTGATGATCTCTGATGAGAGATGGCCTAATCATGTGATGACATGAAGGGCAGCAAGGTGGTACTGTTGTAGCATACCAGCCTTGCGTCATCCGACTTTCTCCGACGTTAACGTGGTTAGAGCCACGTTATCGTTCCTTCCCCCTTCCGTGCTACCACATGTCTCATTGCCAGGATGCGATTTAGTAAGTTGGTAACCTCTTTCCGTGTACACACCAAACAGAGAGGCCGGGATGATGGTACCTTGGCCCAGGATTAAAGCCAGTCATCCGGTCAGGGGGCATGGGTGTTTCCGGTTGGGACCGAGAGGGGGGCACCCCCTTAGAGCGCGCGTATAGAAATTTGATCCCATGCTACGCGAGGTTGTAGCCTCCCCGTCTCAAGGTTTTTCTTGAACGTTGCCGAGGGTGATCCCTGGCTTCGGATGGTTGAATTGGGTGTGTACTGGTTAGACGTGTTTCTTCCAAAACACCGTAGACGGAACTAGTCCCCGTGACTACTGAAATCCGTTGGCTGTGGTTAAGTACAAACTCTGCAGAGTCAATTCTTTCCAAATCATCGTATCCATGACCAAGTAATGAAAACATTATATCCATATCTATCCGCGTGGAAGAGACTTGTCCCCGGTGAACAATCTCAAGTGGTAAATCCAGATTTATTGTTATTCCTGTGGATGGACTAACTTTATTTTTGTCTCATGCTTGTGATAATTTATGTTCCCGAACTGTTGTATTATTGAGTTGTGATATAAGCCCTTTATGTGACGTCGCGCAGACGTCCGACTGTGGCATGCACCGTATTTATCTTCTGTTATAAGCCCTTTATGTGGTGTCGCCCCGACGCCCGACTGTGGCATTATTATTCCGCATTTTCCGCTCGAGGAGTCTTTCAGACACTCGTTTGGCACCAGTATTACTATTTTGCATTTTCCGCTCGAGGAGTCTTTCAGACACTCGTTTGGCACCAGTATTACTATTTTGCATTTTCCGCTCGAGGAGTCCTTCAGACACTCGTTTGGCACCAGTATTACTATTTTGCATTTTCCGCTCGAGGAGTCTTTCAGACACTCGTTTGGCACCAGTATTACTATTCTGCAGTTTCCGCTCGAGGCGTCATTCAGACCCTCGCTTGGCACCCAGTATTTATTACCTCTATGTCTGATCGCACTGGTTAACTTCTTCATGTGCTTCATGTTTACATTTGTTATATCTTATGTCCGAACTGTCTTGCGAGTACTTTCATAGTACTCACCTGGCTTGTTGATTTGGCCAGATGTTGACGAAGGCGATCTCTTGGATGAAGAGTTTGATAGTGCGTCCGATGCCTAGAGGAGTCCCAGTCAGTCCTGCACGATCCCGGATATTGGTCACTTGTATTGTATACGCTTCCGCCACCCGCAATAAGTCTCCTCGAGCCTCACTCCGACGCTCGAAGAGCTGTAGCCTTCTGGAATCATATCACTCACTTCGCGGTGATATTTCCACCACCGTTATTATCGTGAGTTAGTAGTTGCCACCCTATCCGCCGTATTGTTTTAGCGGCGTGCATGTAATAAATTGTTGGGCAGTCTCTGCTCAACCTTGTATTATATTTAGTACCCCTGGTATTTTTTTCTGTGACCAAGATATTGTCTACCAGTGAGAAGGAATTCTTCTTCGCTGGTCCATAAAGGGGATTGGTCTCTCAATAATTATTTTATTGAAAAACCGGTTGTGACACAAGTATAGGGAATCTATCGTAGTCCTTTCGATAAGTAAGAGTGTCGAACCCAACGAGGAGCAGAAGGAAATGATAAGCAGTTTTCAGCAAGGTATTCTCTACAAGCACTGAAATTATCTGTAACAGATAGTTTTGTGATAAGGTAATTTGTAACGAGTAACAAGTAACAAGTGTAAATAAAGTGCAGCAAGGTGGCCCAATCCTTTTTGTAGCAAAGGACAAGCCTGGACAATTTCTTATATGAAGGAAAACGCTCCCGAGGACACATGGGAATCATCGTCAAGCCAGTTTTCATCACACTCATATGATTCGCGTTCGGTACTTTGATAATTTGATATGTGGGTGGACCGGTGCTTGGGTGCTGTCCTTACTCCTATTACAAGCATCCGCAACTACAAAAGAAGTATTAAGGTAAACCTAACCATAGCATGAAACATATGGATCCAAATCAGCCCCTTACGAAGCAACTCATAAACTAAGGTTTAAGCTTCTGTCACTCTAGCAACCCATCATCTACTTATTACTTCCCAATGCCTTCCTCTAGGCCAAAACAATGCTGAAGTGTCATGTAGTCGACGTTCACATAACACCACTAGAGGAAAGACAACATACATCTCATCAAAATATTGAACGAATACCAAATTCACATGACTACTAATAGCAAGACTTATCCCATGTCCTCAGGAACAAACGTAACTACTCACAAATCATATTCATGTTCATAATCAGAGGGGTATTAATATGCATAATGGATCTGAACATATGATCTTCCACCAAATAAACCAACTAGCATCAACTACAAGGAGTAATCAACACTACTAGGGACCCACAGGTACCAATCTGAGGCTTTGGGACAAAGATTGGATACAAGAGATGAACTAGGGTTTGAGAGGAGATGGTGCTGGTGAAGATGTTGATGGAGATTGACCCCCTCCCGATGATAGGATCGTTGGTGACGACGATGGCGATGGTTTCCCCCTCCCGGAGGGAAGTTTCCCCGGCAGAACAGCTCTGCTGGAGCCCTAGATTGGTTCCGCCAAGGTTCCGCCTCGTGGCGGTGTAGTTTCTTCCCGAAAGCTTGCTTATGATTTTTTCCAGGGTAGAAGACACCATATAGCCAAAGATGGGCACCGGAGGCCTGCCAGGGGGCCCACGAGGTAGGAGGGCGTGCCCAGGGGGTAGGGCGCGCCCCCACCCTTGTGGCCAGGGTGTGGGCCCCCTCTGGTATTTTCTTCGCTCAGTATTTTTTATAAATTCCAAAAATGACTTCCGTGAAGTTTCAGGACTTTTGGAGTTGTGCAAAATAGGTCTCTAATATTTGCTCCTTTTCCAGCCCAGAATTCCAGCTGCCGGCATTCTCCCTCTTCATGTAAACCTTGTAAAATAAGAGAGAATAGGCATAAGTATTGTGGCATAACGTGTAATAACAGCCCATAATGCAATAAATATCAATATAAAAGCATGATGCAAAATGGACGTATTAGTTTTCAAACTCATAAAGGCATTGATTAGGATGCATATTGTGAGGATTATCATTATCATTGAACTTCATTGAAGAATTTACCTCTACCACCTTAGGCAGTGGTGGTGTATTAAGCCCATGTATTTCTTCAATAGGAGGTAAAATTTTAACATCTTCAACTTTAATACCTTTTTCTTTCATAGATTTCTTTGCCTCTTGCATATCTTCAGGACTGAGATATAATATACCCCTCTTCTTCGGAGTGGGTTTAGGCGGTGGTTCAGGAATAGTCCAATCATCATAGTTTTTCAATATGTTATTCAATAATTCTTCAGCTTGTCCAACAGTTCTTTCCCTGAAAACACGACTAGCACAACTATCTAGGAAGTCCCTAGAAGCATCCGTTAGTCCATTATAGAAGATATCGAGTATTTCATTTTTATTAAGAGGATGATCAGGCAAAGCATTAAGTAACTGGCAAAGCCTCCCCCAAGCTTGTGGGAGACTCTCTTCTTTAGTTTGAACAAAGTTAAATATTTCCTGTAAGGCAGCTTGTTTCTTATGAGCAGGAAAATATTTTTCACAGAAGTAATAAATCATATCCTGGGGACTACGCAGACAACCAGGAGCAAGAGTATTGTACCAAGCTTTAGCATCACCCTTTAATGAGAAAGGAAATAATTTGAGAATAAAGTAGTAGCGAGTCTTCTCATCATGAGTAAAAAGGGTGGCTATATCGTTCAACTTAGTAAGATGTGCCACAACAGTTTCAGTTTCATAACCATGGAAAGGATCAGATTCGACCAAAGTAATTAACTCTAGGTCGACAAAGAATTCATAATCCTTATCATCAATAAAGATAGGTGAAGTAGCAAACTTAGGATCACATTTCATTCTAGCATTCAGAGATTTTTCTTTATACTTGTGTAGTAATTTCTCTAGATCATCTCTATCATTACAAGCAAGAATATCTCTAGTTGTTTATTCACTCTTAACATAACCTTCCGGTACCTTAGGCAATTCATATCTAGGAAGGATAGTTCTAGCAGGTGTTTCAGGAGATTCAGTTTCAAGCTCATCATCAGATTCATCAACATCATGTTGTATAAATCTAGCAATTTGTTCATCAAGAAATTCACCAACTGGCACATCATCATTAGCAAGCAAGGTACTAGCATCATCATAAGCATCATTCATAGTAGAAGTAGCATCATCAATAACTTGCGACATATCAGATTTAATAGCATGTGGTGGTGTTGCAAGTTTACTCATAACAGAAGGTGAATCTAAATCAAAACTGGATGGCAGTTCCTTACCTCCCCTCGTCTTTGAGGGATAAATCTTAGTCTTTGGATCCTTTAGATTCTTCACAGTGATAGTATGATGATAATCCCAAGTGACTCAAAAAATATAGCTATGCTCCCCGGCAACGGCGCCAGAAAACGGTCTTGATAACCCACAAGTATAGGGGATCACAACAGTTTTCGAGGGTAGAGTATTCAACCCAAATTTATAGATTCGACACAAGGGGAGCCAAAGAATATTTGAAGGTATTAGCAGCTGAGTTGTCAATTCAACCACACCTGGAGATTAATTATCTGCAGCAAAGTGATCAGTAGCAAAGTAGTTTGATAGTTTTGATAGTAGTGACAACAACAATAGTAACAGTAACGGTGATAGCAGTAATTTTGTAGCAAGTGTACCAGTGATGATAGCAGTAGTAACGCAACAGAAACAATAGAAGATAAATTCGTAGGCATTGGATCGGTGACTTGTTGGTTGATATTCATCATGTGACAGTTATAACCTAGGGCGATTCGGCACTAGCTCCAGTTCATCGATATAATGTAGGCATGTATTCCGTAAATAGTCATACATGCTTTATTAAAAGAACTTGCATGACATCTTTTGTCCTACCCTCCCGTGGCAGCGGGGTCCATATTGGAAACGAAGGGATATTAAGGCCTCCTTTTCATAGAGAACCGGAACAAAGCATTAACACATAGTGAATACATGAAGTCCTCGAACTACGGTCATCACCGAGAGTGGGCCCGGTTGTTGTCACTCCGGGGTTGTCGGATCATGACGCGTTGTAGGTGACTATAACTTGCAAGATCGGATCTAAAACATGGATATAATGATGAATTCATAAACGGTTCAGATCTGAGTTCATGGCACCCGGGCCCAAAGTGACAAGCATTAAGCATAGCAAAGTCATAGAAACATCAATCTAAGAACATAGTGGATACTAGGGATCAAGCCCTAACAAAACTAACTCGATAACATGATGAATCTCATCTGACTCCTCACCGACCAGCGAGCCTACAAAGGAATTACTCACTCCCGGTGAGGAGCATCATGGAATTGGCGATGGAGAAGGGTTGGTGATGACGAAGAACGAAGATCCCCCTCTCCGGAGCCCCAAACGGACTCTAGATCTGCCTTCCTGAGGAAGAACAGGGCTTGGCGGCGGCTTCGCCTCATGGATCGCGATAATTCTTTCTCCCTGATTTTTTCTGGAAATATGTGATTTTATAGTGTCATGGTTGAGGTCTGCGGGGCCACCAGGTGGATACAACCCACCTGGGCGCGCCAGGAGAGGGGGGCGTGCCCTGGTGGGTTGTGCCGACCCAGGGGCCCCTCTCCGGTGGATCTTGGCTCCAGAAATTCTATTTTATTATATAAAAATCCTCGCAAAGTTTCGTTCCATTCCGAGAACTTTTATTTCTGCACAAAAACAACACCATGGTAGTTATGCTGAAAACAACGTCAGTCCGGGGTTAGTTTCATTCAAATCATGCAAATTAGAGTCCAAAACAAGAGGAAAAGCGTGAGAAAAAGTAGATACGTTGGAGACGTATCATTTAACCATTTCCAATTTTTATTTTTTAACCCGCCTGGCGACTTATTTGCGCGCTCATTTAACAGGCCCCAGGAGTGCCAACCTTGGCCAGGATATGTTGGTGAAGCTGAAGGCGGTTTACACTTTGGTGGAATAGCTGTACACAGGCACTCAACGAACCATAGCGGCATCTCGCACAGTAAACAACCACCTCCACTCATCAGGGAGGTACTGGACAAACTATCTGTCATGCCCCAGAGAATTGAAGAGATTAAGCAATCATCAGCCCGAGCTGGTGCCATCACTGCTTTGAGCCGGGCCAAGGCACTACAAAAAAAGACACATCCGTGACATTTTGGGTCGAATGAAATTTTTTTCTGTCATACTTATGACACTTCTATGACGATAATTGTGACAAAACCCGGTATCATCATAGATGTGGTGGGGTCGTACTTCTATGACAAAAAATCATGACAGAAAATGGGCTTTTCATCCTGGGCGGGCCGGAGACGCAGCTGCATGACATTCTTTGGGCCGTCCATGACGGAAAAAACCGTGGTAGAAGCGAGGGCGAGGAAAATATCGGGGTGTTCCCGGTTACGGTGGGCATTGTCGGGGCCGAGCGATGCGCGTTTCTCTCGTACACGCACGCGCGTGGGTGCGAGATGTTGGGCTCTAACTGAACCCGAGTGAGGTGTTGGGCTCTAACTGAACCCGAGCGATTGCACTGCAGGCTACGCGTTACTGAACCCGAGCGATCGATCGATGGCTGTTAACTGAACCCGATCGAGCGATTCCTTCGCTACTGCTGCTAACTGAAGCCGATCGATGCTGCCTCTGGATGAACAGTGAGCGTTGCTGGGGGGGTTTAGATGAACAGTTCCCGGTGGGGGTGGATGAACAGGACCCCGTGGTGTTGCCTCTGGATGAACATGACCCCGATCGATCGAGCCGGTTGGAGCTGGATGAACAGGACCCCGTGGAGGGCTGGATGAACAGGATCATCCCGTGGAGGGCTGGATGAACAGTAGACGGTGGAGGGATGGATGAACAGTAGCCCGTGGAGGGGTGGTTGAACAGTAGCCCATGGAGAGGGCTGGTTGAACAGTAGCCGGTGGAGTAGCGCGCGGTGTGGAGGCTGGATGAATAGGAGCCCGTGGATGAATAGTCGCAGGTGGAGGCTGGAGGAGGTCGACGGTGGATGAACAGTAGCCCATGGAGGCTGGAGGGGGTCGACGGTGGAGATGAACAGTATCCCGTGGAGTCCTGTTTTGCGCTACGCCACACCCTCCCGATGAACAGGACCCCCGTTTCGACCGTGGCGCTCCAACACAAGTCTGTTTCCTCCGTTTTGCGGTACGCCACACCCCTCCCGATCAACAGGACCCCCGTTTCGACCGTAGGAGGTCTAATTCCTCTATTTTGCGGTACGCCAGACCCCTCCCAATGAACAGGATCCCGTTTCGAACGTGGCCGGTCGAACACAAGGCCGTTTCCTCCATTCTGCGGTACGCCAGGCCTCGTTTCCATCGGCTGTTCCGTCCAAGCCCTCCCGATGAACACGGCGATGCATTCCGTTCTGACCCAGCCGGTTGGCTCCCCATGAACACGACGACGACGCAGTTTCTCCGTTCCGACCCAGCCATGTACACAAGCCCTGGCCATACGTATGCCGAGTAGGCATTCGAGACCCTGCCTGTATGTACGTATGTGGCCGTATTTTCTTTCTTGCACACTGGCCGCTGTACGTACGTGTACATGCTACGTGCGCGCCTCTACATCGACCAGTATGTACGTACACGTTCGCGACCAGAATGACAACGCTACGTACGCTTCGACCAGGTGGGTCCCGACTGTCAGGCACTTCCTTGCCTGCGAAGATGTAGCTGGTGGGTCCTAGCAGTCAGGGGCGAATCATTTTTTTGCCCAGACGCACTTCCTTGCGTGCGAAGATGTGGCTGGTGGGTCCCAGCAGTCAGGGGAAACGTTTTTTTCATGAAATACGGTGGCCCGTCCAGTGGGTCCCCGCTATCAGGTGAAGGAATAATTATTTTGCGTGTAATAAGGAGGCACTTCCTTGCTGCGGCCGTGGACCCAGCTGTCAACCTCTCCACGTACAGTCCACGTCCGATGGAAGCCGTTCCTTGACCATGTTGACCACGCCGTGCCGAGAGCACCAGGGCGGTGGATGACGATGAGGCCTAGGAAGGGGACGACGCGGAGCCGGGGAAGACGCGGCAGTGGATGCCCATGCGTAGAGGAGTATGAGGGTTCACTGGTTCGCTGCGGTGTGAGGCTGCCATCGCCGCAGAATAACAGGGGGTGTGGGTGAGTAGAGGGATGGCCTGGCCAGCGGTGGGAGTAGTACGGGGCGGTGAGGCCTCTGCCGCATCGCAGCCGGCCATGGGAGGCAGGAGCACGAGGCACGACCGGCGCTGGTTTGGGCGGCTGGAGCAAGAAGACCAGAGGTTGAAGAAGCACTACGGCCGTTGGATGGACATCGTATGGTCATTGGAGCTGGAATCGTGCATATTGACTAATTGACAAAGCCCTCCGTCCCCGTCAACTTAGTAGGCCCACAAGTCAGCCTGCCACTATACTGGGTCCCAGCTAGCAGGGGGAGTATTCATTTTTTTGTGCATAATAAGGAGGCACTTCCTTGCGTGCGAAGATATAGCTGGTGGGTCCAAGCTGTCAGCGGCGGTAATGTTTTTTTCGTGAAATACAGAGGCCCTTTCGGTGGGTCCCAGATGTCAGGTGGAGGAATCATTATTTTGCGCGTAATAAGGAGGCATTTCCTTGCGTGCGGCCGTGGACCCAGCTGTCAGCCTCTCCACATACAGTCCACTTCAGATGCATGTCAGTCGTTGAGCACGTTGACCAGGCCGTGCCGAGAGCACCAGGGCGGTGGACGACGGTGAGGCCTAGGAAGGGAACGACACGGAGGTAGGGAAGACTCGGCAGTTGTTTCCCACGCGGAGGGGAGTACGACTGTACGAGGGTTTACTGGTTCATCTGCCGTCGCCGGAGAATAACAACAGGTGTGGGTGAGTAGAGGGATGGCTAGGCCAGTGATGGGAGTATGGTGGGGCGGTAAGGCCTACGCGGCAGCACAGCCGGCCGCGGGGAGGAGAGAGCAGGCAGTCCCGCCGACGCTTGTTTGAGCGGCTGGAGCAGGAAGAGCAGAGATTGAAGAAGCACGACGGCCGTTGGATGGACATCCAACAGTCACTGCTTTTGTGTCAACCTTTTTTTAGGAAAGCCTCAAATCTGTGGAAAACATCATACAACCCATCTGCCATTATTTCTAATAATTTACAGCCCATTTGCTAATTCTTAAGGTTTTTTTGGAGCCCATATTCTTTTTGTTAGCATTACAGCCCATATTGTGGCCACGGTTAAAAATTATACGAAATTTTGCATATTTCGGTGCGGTCCGAACTGTTTTTAATCTCGAAATTCCGAGTCACATTCAAACTGATTTTAAAAATAAATGTATATCAATATAAAATCCAAATTTTTTTGCATGCATAAAAATCAATGCAATTTAAAATCTCCAAATGAAAAAAAAAGAAATTTGAAACTAATTGTCGGTTTGATGTGTGTTAAAAATGTACAACCCATTTCTCATTACTGATTGGCCATTTTCTCGGCCAGCCGAATGAAGCTCTCCTCGTCTTGAAAGATTTGCAGCCCAACAGGCCTGACAAAGCGACTTACTTGGCAAATCACAAAAAAACTGGGCTGTGGCCGTGGACCCAGCTGTCAGCCTTTCCACGTACAGTACTCTTCCGATGGGAGTCGGTCGTTGACCACATTGACCACGCCGCGCCGAGAGCACCAAGGCAGTGGACGACGGCGAGGCCTAGGAAGGGGACGGCGCGGAGCCGGGGAAGACGCGACAGTGGATGCCCACGCGGAGAGGAGTACGAGGGTTCACTGGTTCGGCTGCGGTGTGAGGCTGCCGTCGCCGCAGAATAACAGGTGGTGTGGGTGAGTGGAGGGATGGCCTGGCCAGCGGTGGGAGTAGTATGGGGGCGGTGAGGCCTCCGTGGCAGCACAGCCGGCCACGGGAGGTAGGAGCAGGCGGCACGACCGGCGCTGCTTTGGGCGGCTGGAGCAAGAAGACCAGAGGTTGAAGAAGCACTAAGGCCGTTGGATGGACATCGTACGGTCACTGGAGCTAGAATCGTTCATATTGACTAAGTTGACAAAGCCCTCCGTCCCCGTCAACTTATTAGGCCCACAAGTCAGCCTCCCACTGTGGTGGGTCCTAGCTGGCAGGGGGTATTCATTTTTTTGTGCGCAATAAGGAGGCACTTCCTTGAGTGCGAAGATATAGTTGGTGGGTCCGACCTGTTAGCGAAGGGAACATTTTTTCGCGAAATACAGAGGCCCTTCTGGCGGGTCCCAGATGTCAGGTGGAGGAATCATTATTTTGTGCGTAATAAGGAGGCATTTCCTTGTGTGCGGCCGTGGACCCAGCTGTCAGCCTCTCCACGTACAGTCCACTTCCGATGGATGTCGTTCGTTGACCATGTTGACCACGCCGCGCCGAGAGCACCAGGGCGGTGGACGACGGCGAGGCCTACGAAGGGAACGACACGGAGCCGGGGAAGACACGGCAGTGGCTGCCCACGCGGTGGAGAGTACGAGGGTTGATTGGTTCGGCTGCCGTCGCCGGAAAATAACAGGAGGTGTGGGTGAGTAGAGGGATAGACAGGCCAAGGATGCGAGTATATGATGGGGCCATGAGGCCTGCCCAGCAGCACAGCCGGCCACGGGAGGCGGGAGCAGGCGGTTCCGACGGCGCTGGTTTGGGCGGCTGGGGTAGGAACATCAGAGACTGAAGAAGCATGATTGCCGTTAGGTTGACATCTAACGGTCTGACACTGGTAGAGTCGATTGTTGACTAAGTTTCTTTTTTGATAAACCTTGTGTACGCATGAACTTAGTAGGCCCACAAGTCAGCCTCCAAATCTGTGGCAGACAACATAGAGCCCATTTGCTATTTTTTAATAATTTGCAGCCCATTTGCTAATTCTTAAGTAATTTATTACAGCCCATTTTCTGCCCAGGACCACGGTCAAAAAGTTCAACCTTATTTTGCATATTTCGGTGGAGTACGAACTTTTGTAATCCCGAAATGATAAACATTTTTTCAAGAACTTATTGATTTGCCAAAAAGATCGTTTTGTTTTTGTAAGCAAATAAGACATGGGACAATTGAGTTGGTTTAAGGGAAAACCAGTGGTAAAAAAATCAGCGCTGGGAGGGAAAACAACAACAAAAATAAGGATGTAAATATGAAAAGGGAATTTTATGTATTTTCAATATAATGATATGTGTATATGAACTAGTAAAACTATTGGTAGAGATCAGAAAACGGATGTAGGACATGCGTTTCAAGAGGAAAATAGAACTGGGCTGTGTGTTTGATTCAGTAAAAAAACTGCCTGCGGATGTTGTAAGACAAAATATAACTAACGCCGGCGGGCCAGAGGCCAGTAGATACCTGCTGGATCTTTGTGCCCCGTTGTCATTGTTGGGGAACGTAGTAATTTCAAAAAATTTCCTACGCACACACAGGATCATGGTGATGCATAGCAACGAGAGGGGAGAGTGTGTCCACGTACCCTCGTAGACCGAAAGCGGAAGCGTTAGCACAACGCGGTTGATGTAGTCGTACGTCTTCACGATCCGACCGGTCCGAGTACCGAACGTATGACACCTCCGAGTTCAGCACATGTTCAGCTCGATGACGTCCCTCGAACTCCGATCCAGCCGAGCTTCGAGGGAGAGTTCCGTTAGCACGACGGCGTGGTGACGGTGAAGATGATGCTACCGATGCAGGGCTTTGCCTAAGCACTGCTACGATATTATCGAGGTGGAATATGGTGGAGGGGGGCACCGCACACGGCTAAGAGATCAAGAGATCAATTGTTGTGTCTAGAGGTGCCCCCTTGCCCCCGTATATAAAGGACTAGGGGGAGGGGGCGGGCGGCCAGGAGGAGGGCGCGCCCGGGAGTAGGACTCCCTCTTTTCCTAGTTGGAGTAGGAGGGGGAAGGAAGGGATGGAGAGAGGGGGAAGGAAAGGGGGCGCCGCCCCCTCCTTGTCCAATTTGGACTAGAGGGGAGGGGGCGCGTGGCCAGCCCTAGCCGCCCCTCCTCTTCTCCACTAAGGCCCATCTTGGCCCATTAAATTCCCCGGGGGGTTCCGGTAACCCCCCGGTACTCCGGTATGTGTCCGAAACTCCCCGAAACCATTCCGGTGTCCGAACATAGTCGTCCAATATATCGATCTTTATGTCTCGACTATTTCGAGACTCCTCGTCATGTCCGTGATCATATCCGGGACTCCGAACTACCTTCGGTACATCAAAACACAAAACTCATAATACCGATCGTCATCTAACTTTAAGCGTGCTGACCCTACGGGTTCGAGTACTATGTAGACATGACCGAGACACGTCTCCGGTCAATAACCAATAGCGGAACCTGGATGCTCATATTGGCTCCTACATATTCTATGAAGATCATTATCGGTCAAACCGCATAACAACATACGTTGTTCCCTTTGTCATCGGTATGTTACTTGCCCGAGATTCGATCGTCGATATCTCAATACCTAGTTCAATCTCGTTACCGGCAAGTCTCTTTACTCATTCCGTAATACATCATGTCGCAACTAACTCATTAGTCACAATGCTTGCAAGGCTTATAGTGATGTGCATTACCGAGAGGGCCCAGAGATACCTCTCTGACAATCGGAGTGACAAATCCTAATCTCGAAATACGCCAACCCAACAAGTACTTTCGGAGACACCTGTAGAGCACCTTTATAATCACCCAGTTACGTTGTGACGTTTGGTAGCACACGAAGTGTTCCTCCGGTAAACGGGAGTTGCATAATCTCATAGTCATAGGAACATGTATAAGTCATGAAGAAAGCAATAGCAATATACTAAACGATCAAGTGCTAAGCTAACAAAATGGGTCAAGTCAATCACATCATTCTCCTAATGATGTGATCCCGTTAATCAAATGACAACTCATGTCCATGGCTAGGAAACTTAACCATCTTCGATTAACGAGCTAGTCAAGTAGAGGCATACTAGTGACACTATGTTTGTCTATGTATTCACACATGTATTATGTTTCCGGTTAATACAATTCTAGCATGAATAATAAACATTTATCATGATATTAGGAAATAAATAATAACTTTATTATTGCCTCTAGGGCATATTTCCTTCAGTCTCCCACTTGCCTAGAGTCAATAATCTAGATTACACAGTAATGATTCTAACACCCATGGAGTTTTGGTGCTGATCATGTTTTGCTCGTGGAAGAGGCTTAGTAAACGGGCCTGCAACATTCAGATCCATATGTATCTTGCAAAGCTCTATGTCTCCCACCTGGACTTGGTCCTGGATGTAATTGAAGCGTCTCTTGATGTGCTTGGTCCTCTTGTGAAATCTGGATTCCTTTGCCAAGGCAATTGCACCAGTATTGTCACAAAAGATTTTCATTGGACCCGATGCACTCGGTATGACACCTAGATCGGATATGAACTCCTTCATCCAGACTCCTTCATTTGCTGCTTACCAAGCAGCTATGTACTCTGCTTCACACGTAGATCCCGCCACGACGCTCTGTTTAGAACTGCACCAACTGACAGCTCCACCATTCAATGTAAACACGTATCCGGTTTGCGATTTAGAATCGTCCGGATCAGTGTCAAAGCTTGCATCGACGTAACCATTTACGACTAGCTCTTTGTCACCTCCATAAACGAGAAACATATCCTTAGTCCTTTTCAGGTATTTCAGGATGTTCTTGACCACTGTCCAGTGATCCACTCCTGGATTACTTTGGTACCTCCCTGCTAGGCTAATAGCAAGACACACATCAGGTCTGGTACACAGCATTGCATACATGATAGAGCCTATGGCTGAAGCATAGGGAACATATTTCATTTTCTCTCTATTTTCTGCAGTGGTCGGGCATTGAGTCTGACTCAACTTCACACCTTGTAACACAGGCAAGAACCCTTTCTTTGCTTGATCCATTTTGAACTTCTTCAAAACTTTGTCAAGGTATGTGCTTTGTGAAAGTCCTATCAAGCGTCTTGATATATCTCTATAGATCTTGATGCCTAATATGTAAGGAGCTTCACCGAGGTCTTTCATTGAAAAACTTTTATTCAAGTATCCTTTTATGCTATCCAGAAATTCTATATCATTTCCAATCAGCAATATGTCATCCACATATAATATCAGAAATGCTACAGAGCTCCCACTCACTTTCTTGTAAATACAGGCTTCTCCAAAAGTCTGTATAAAACCATATGCTTTGATCACACTATCGAAATGTTTATTCCAACTCCGAGAGGCTTGCACCAGTCCATAAATGGATCGCTGGAGCTTGCACACTTTGTTAGCTCCCTTTGGATCGACAAAACCTTCTGGTTGCATCATATACAACTCTTCTTCCAGAAATCCATTCAGGAATGCAGTTTTGACATCCATTTTCCAAATTTCATAATCATAAAATGCAGCAATTGCTAACATGATTCGGACAGACTTAAGCATCGCTACGGGTGAGAAAGTCTCATCGTAGTCAATCCCTTGAACTTGTCGAAAACCTTTTGCAACAAGTCGAGCTTTATAGACAGTAACATTACCGTCAGCGTCAGTCTTCTTCTTGAAGATCCATTTATTCTCTATGGCTTGCCGATCATCGGGCAAGTCAACCAAAGTCCACACTTTGTTCTCATACATGGATCCCATCTCAGATTTCATGGCCTCAAGCCATTTTTTCGGAATCTGGGCTCACCATCGCTTCTTCATAGTTCGTAGGTTCACCTTGGTCAAGTAACATGACCTCTAGAATAGGATTACCGTACCACTCTGGTGCGGATCTTACTCTGGTTGACCTACGAGGTTCAGTAGTAACTTGATCTGAAGTTTCATGATCGATATCATTAGCTTCCTCACTAATTGGTGTAGGTGTCACAGGAACCGGTTTCTGTGATGAACTACTTTCTAATAAGGGAGCAGGTACAGTTACCTCAGCAAGTTCTACTTTCCTCCCACTCACTTCTTTCGAGAGAAACTCCTTCTCTAGAAAGGATCCATTCTTGGCAACGAATGTCTTGCCTTCGGATCTGTGATAGAAGGTGTACCCAACAGTTTCCTTTGGGTATCCTATGAAGACACATTTCTCCGATTTGGGTTCGAGCTTATCAGGTTGAAGCTTTTTCACATAAGCATCGCAGCCCCAAACTTTAAGAAACGACAACTTTGGTTTCTTGCCAAACCACAGTTCATAAGGCGTCGTCTCAACGGATTTTGATGGTGTCCTATTTAACGTGAATGCAACCGTCTCTAAAGCATAACCCCAAAACGATAGCGGTAAATCAGTAAGAGACATCATAGATCGCACCATATCTAGTAAAGTACGATTACGACGTTCGGACACACCATTATGCTGTGGTGTTCTGGGTGGCGTGAGTCGCAAAACTATTCCGCATTCAAATGTAGACCAAACTCGTAACTCAAATATTCTCCTCCACGATCAGATCGTAGAAACTTTATTTTCTTGTTACGATGATTTTCAACTTCACTCTGAAAAAATCTTTGAACTTTTCAAATGTTTCAGACTTATGTTTCATTAAGTAGATATACCCATATCTGCTTAAATCATCTGTGAAGGTGACAAAATAACGATACCCGCCGCGAGCCTAGTTCTGGAGAACGGCGTTTTAGTCATCTTGCCCATGAGGCACGGTTCGCAAGTACCAAGTGATTCATAATCAAGTGATTCCAAAAGTCCATCAGTATGGAGTTTCTTCATGCGCTTTACACCAATATGACCCAAACGGCAGTGCCACAAATAAGTTGCACTATCATTATCAACTCTGCATCTTTTGGTTTCAACATTGTGAATATGTGTATCACTACTTTCGAGATTCAAAAAAAATAGACCACTCTTCAAGGGTGCATGACCATAAAAGATATTACTCATATAAATAGAACAACCATTATTCTCAGATTTAAATGAATAACCGTCTCGCATCAAACAAGATGCTAATATAATGTTCATGCTCAATGCTGGCACCAAATAACAATTATTCAGGTCTAAAACTAATCCCGAAGGTAGATGTAGAGGTAGCGTGCCGACGGCGATCACATCGACTTTGGAACCATTTCCCACGCGCATCGTCACCTCGTCCTTAGCCAGTCTTCGCTTAATCCGTAGTCCCTGTTTCGAGTTGCAAATATTAGCAACAGAACCAGTGTCAAATACCCAGGTGCTACTGCGAGCTCTAGTAAGGTACGCATCAATAACATGTATATCACATATACCTTTGTTCACCTTGCCATCCTTCTTATCCGCCAAATACTTGGGGCAGTTCCGCTTCCAGTGTCCAGTCTGCTTGCAGTAGAAGCACTCAGTCTCAGGCTTAGGTCTAGACTTGGGTTTCTTATCTTGAGCAGCAACTTGTTTGCTGTTCTTCTTGAAGTTCCCCTTCTTCTTCCCTTTGCCCTTTTTCTTGAAACTGGTGGTCTTGTTGACCATCAACACTTGATGCTCATTTTTGATTTCTACCTCCGCAGCCTTTAGCATTGCGAAGAGCTCGGAAATTGTCTTATCCATCCCTTGCATATTATAGTTCATCACGAAGCTCTTGTAGCTTGGTGGCAGTGATTGAAGAATTCTGTTAATGACACTATCATCCGGAAGATTAACTCCCAGTTGAATCAAGTGATTGTTATACCCAGACATTTTGAGTATATGTTCAATGACAGAACTATTCTCCTCCATCTTGCAGCTGTAGAACTTATTGGAGACTTCATATCTCTCAATCCGGGCATTTGCTTGAAATATTAACTTCAACTCCTGGAACATCTCATATGCTCCATGACGTTAAAAACGTCATTGAAGTCCCGGTTCTAAGACGTAAAGCATGGCACACTGAACTATTGAGTAGTCATCAGCTTTGCTCTGCCAGACGTACTTAACGTTGTCAGTTGCATCTGAGCCTGGCACCCAGCGGTGCTTCCAGGATGTAATTCTTCTGTGCAGCAATGAGGATAATCCTCAAGTTACGGACCCAATCCGTGTAATTGCTACCATCATCTTTCAACTTTGCTTTCTCAAGGAATGCATTAAAATTCAACGGAACAACAGCACGGGCCATCTATCTACAATCAACATAGACAAGCAAAATACTATCAGGTACTAAGTTCATGATAAATTTAAGTTCAATTAATCATATTACTTAAGAACTCCCACTTAGATAGACACCCCTCTAATCGTCTAAGTGATCACGTGATCCAAATCAACTAAACCATGTCCGATCATCACGTGAGATGGAGTAGTTTTCAATGGTGAACATCACTATGTTGATCATATCTACTAAATGATTCCCACTCGACCTTTCGGTCTCAGTGTTCCGAGGCCATATCTGCATATGCTAGGCTCGTCAAGTTTAACCCGAGTATTCCACGTGTGCAAAACTGGCTTGCACCCGTTGTAGATGAACGTAGAGCTTATCACACCCGATCATCACGTGGTGTCTCGGCACGACAAACTTTGGCAATGGTGCATACTCAGGGAGAACACTTTTATCTTGAAATTTAGTGAGAGATCATCTTATAATGCTACCGTCAATCAAAGAAAAATAAGATGCATAAAGGATAAACATCACATGCAATCAATATAAGTGATATGATATGGCCATCATCATCTTGTGCTTGTGATCTCCATCTCCGAAGCACCGTCATGATCACCATCGTCACCGGCGGGACACCTTGATCTCCATCGCAGCATCGTTGTTGTCTCGCCAACTATTGCTTCTATGACTATCGCTACCGCTTAGTGATAAAGTAAAGCATTACAGGGCGATTGCATTGCATACAATAAACCGACAACCATATGGCTCTTGCCAGTTGCCGATAACTCGGTTACAAAACATGATCATCTCATACAATAAAATATAGCATCATGCCTTGACCATATCACATCACAACATGCCCTGCAAAACAAGTTAGACGTCCTCTACTTTGTTGTTGCAAGTTTTGCGTGGCTGCTACGGGCTGAGCAAGAACCGCTCTTACCTACGCATCAAAACCACAACGATAGTTCGTCAAGTTAGTGCTGTTTTACTCAAGGACCGGGCATAGCCACACTCGGTTCAACTAAAGTTGGAGAAACTGACACCCGCCAGCCACCTGTGTGCAAAGCACGTCGGTAGAACCAGTCTCGCGTAAGCATACACATAATGTCGGTCCGGGCCGCTTCATCCAACAATACCGCCGAACCAAAGTATGACATGCTGGTAAGCAGTATGACTTGTATCGCCCACAACTCACTTGTGTTCTACTCGTGCATATAACATCAACGCATAAAACCAGGCTCGGATGCCACTGTTGGGGAACGTAGTAATTTCAAAAAAATTCCTACGCACACACAGGATTATGGTGATGCATAGCAACGAGAGGGGAGAGTGTGTCCACGTACCCTCGTAGACCGAAAGCGGAAGCGTTAGCACAACGCGGTTGATGTAGTCATACGTCTTCACGATCCGACCGATCCGAGTACCGAACGTACGGCACCTCCGAGTTCAGCACACATTCAGCTCGATGACGTCCCTCGAACTCCGATCCAGCCAAGCTTTGAGGGAGAGTTCCGTCAGCACGACGGCATGGTGACGGTGATGATGATGCTACCGATGTAGGGCTTCGCCTAAGCACCGCTACGATATTATCGAGGTGGAATATGGTGGAGGGGGGCACCGCACACGGCTAAGAGATCAAGAGATCAATTGTTGTGTCTAGAGGTGCCCCCTTGCCCCCGTATATAAAGGACCAGGGGGAGGGGGCGGCCGGCCAGGAGGAGGGCACGCCAGGGAGGAGTCCTACTCCCACCGGGAGTAGGCTCCCTCTTTTCCTAGTTGGAGTAGGAGGGGGAAAGGAAGGGAAGGAGAGAGGGGGAAGGAAAGGGGGCGCCGCCCCCTCCTTGTCCAATTCGGACTAGAGGGGGAGGGGGCACGCGGCCAGCCCTAGCCGCCCCTCCTCTTCTCCACTAAGGCCCATCTTGGCCCATTAAATTCCCCGGGGGGTTCCGGTAACCCCCCGGTACTCCGGTATGTGTCCAAAACTCCACGAAACCATTCCGGTGTCCGAACATAGTCGTCCAATATATCGATATTTATGTCTCGACCATTTCGAGACTCCTCGTCATGTCCGTGATCATATCCGGGACTCCGAACTACATTCGGTACATCAAAACACAAAACTCATAATATCGATCGTCATCTAACTTTAAGCGTGCGGACCCTACGGGTTCGAGAACTATGTAGACATGACCGAGACACATCTCCGGTCAATAACCAATAGCGGAACCTGGATGCTCATATTGGCTCCTACATATTCTACGAAGATATTTATCGGTCAAACCGCATAACAACATACGTTGTTCCCTTTGTCATCGGTATGTTACTTGCCCGAGATTCGATCGTCGGTATCTCAATACCTAGTTCAATCTCTTTACCGGCAAGTCTCTTTACTCGTTCCGTAATACATCATCTCGCAACTTACTCATTAGTCACAATGCTTGCAAGGCTTATAGTGATGTGCATTACCGAGAAGGCCCAGAGATACCTCTCCGACAATCGGAGTGACAAATCCTAATCTCGAAATACGCCAACCCAACAAGTACCTTCGGAGACACCTGTAGAGCACCTTTATAATCACCTAGTTACGTTGTGACGTTTGGTAGCACACAAAGTGTTCCTCCGGTAAGCGGGAGTTGCATAATCTCATAGTCATAGGAACATGTATAAGTCATGAAGAAAGCAATAGCAATATACTAAACGATCAAGTGCTAAGCTAACAGAATGGGTCAAGTCAATCACATCATTCTCCGAATGATGTGATCCCGTTAATCAAATGACAACTCATGTCCATGGCTAGGAAACTTAACCATCTTCGATTAACGAGCTAGTCAAGTAGAGGCATACTAGTGACACTATGTTTGTCTATGTATTCACACATGTATTATGTTTCCGGTTAATACAATTCTAGCATGAATAATAAACATTTATCATGATATGAGGAAATAAATAATAACTTTATTATTGCCTCTAGGGCATATTTCCTTCAGTCGTCATGGGCTGGGCCTGTTAAAAACAAAACCAAGCCTGGGCAGTCTACAGCCCAGTTGAAGCTTGCTTGACCTGAAAAAAAACAATATACGTGCTCACTAAACGAGAGAATTCTGCAAGTACAGACTGATAATTGGGATGCAGCAGGGATATTGTTTTTTCATCGTGATAATAAGAGTATGCACTTGTTTTGAAAAATTTGGAGAACTGGGAATTCGAACGGCAAGTGCTTATGCTACCCATCAAATAAAAATCAGGTGCCTGAAAATTCATTTCGAAACAAATGATTCAACTTTTTATCCACGTCGACACTCGGCATGATGGTTGGAAGCAAATGCCAAGTTCATACCAAAAGATCGTTAACAATAATACCAACTTGCGGACGACAAGGTAGTACAAGTACCAATACCAAACTAACTTATAATCTTTTTACTCCTGGCCCTAGTGTTCGTCTGGTAGAAAATCTTGCAGAGGACCAGCTCCCGCTCCTTCTCTTGCTCCAGGTCCCCGAGGTGGTACTGGTGCATCACCCAGTTGGTCCTCTGCTGGTCGAAGTTCTTGTTGGTGTGCAGCACCAGAACCTTTTTGCTGCCCGTCTGCCGGCCGTTGACCATCACCGGCAAGGTATTGCCGGTGTTGGGCCACATCGCATGCATGCCGCACTCCGACTGTATCTTGCGACGCGTCCACGTGCCCCTTTTGAACGCCCTGGAATTGTGTTGGAAGGAATGCTTGCTTAGGCCACTCAGTGTGATACCTGCAGTATTGTCGAATACAGGTTTTAGTGTACGTAGTTGGCATTTTCATAACATCTTTGGCATGTTGCAGTCACTTGTTTCACTTTTTATTAACTGTCAAATTGTAATTGCTTCACCAGGACTGCGTCTAAAAAGAAAGATAGATCTATAAACAAAGGAATATGTTAGTGCAAGTAGACAGCCGATCGGTGTCTTACCTAGAAGTTTCTCAGGATGGGTGTAGCATATGCCGTGCTCGCTGTCGATGGTTGGTTTGAACAAATCGATGAGAGGGTGAGATCTCGCGCTGTCAGCACTCACTTTGGCCTCAAGGTGCTCGATCAGCTCCTGATCCGTGGGATCGAACTTGACGCCAGCCGGCAGCACCGGCCAATCCTTCTTCGACTTGCATGGGTTAATTCTAGTTATATGGTACTCAATGTATGATCAATCGACTGTTTTAAGTGAATGATGAAAGATTTCGATAGATAAGTGGTACTCCCAATCTGAAGTCCAGAATACCCGAACACGCCGTCGGGATTCTTGTGTCACCTCACGCGCAGCGTGTTGTCACGTCAATTCAATGTGTGGACATGATGAATAATTTGACCGACGTATACTAGTACTGCTACTGTACTACTTACTAGTCGTATTCAGTGTCACATTTTAACCATAGGTTTAACTAACAAGTACGCACTTGAAGCCTAAGTGATATATATATATATATACTGCACAGCATCTCCATTATCATTATCAGTACATCCTGCGCAGGTGAGTTAGGATGCACTTGATCCCAGAAAGGTATCTATCCATCAAACCAGAGGAGTGCTTCAAACTAACAACATTGCATAATATCCAACAAAAGAGGTTCGTGCTATAGCAGTAGAATACATGGCTCAGTCTACATATCAGTACGAATCAAGTTGTGCATATTTGCTGTTGGCATGAACCACATCGCCGCATGTCGGGTTTGCAAAAGCCATCCATCGCATGGAAGCTTGATGCCTTTCACACACTGAAGATTATCTGGCAACAAGCTGTGTCGACGAATCTCTGGATATGGTGATTCATGAAACCCATGGTATGATGTGTAAACACAGTCCCCCCTGGCGAATGGAGGTTGCATAACACGGTAATCATCGCCGGTGATATGATCGATGATTGGTTGGATGATTGGATAATTGAGCCCGAGGAACATGGAGTGGTTGCCGAGGCTGTAAACCCACCTCTAGTTGAATACGCCTGGCCCAACGGAGCTGGCATCTTTCTCGAACACGAAGCAGCCATAGCCATCAATGTCACGAACGCCCCAGGCATTGTACTGCATGTGGTTTGATGAAATGGTTTGGTCAATTTGGTACGTGAAAATGAGCATCAAATGACCACCGTCAGCTGAACGAGCGATAAACCACCACCAATCGGTTAGTATGATTCCAGGTCCTGGAATCATGAAGGCCAGCGCATTTGCGTCTGCTGCAACAATTCAAATTGGAGACCAAAAGGACAAAAATAAACAATCATGTTCAGAGTATGTGTGGAATTAAGATTATTATAACAGTGACACATATCATAGACAGAGAATTGCAATGTCGTGGTCATAATCATACCCCAAGTTAAAAAAATAAGCCAACGGTTTTCATATTCTAGCAATATATCATGGTTCAAACATCATGTAACAATGAGAGGAAAACAGATATGACAGGGCCTACTCATATTCTACCATAGCACTTACTACAGTTATCATATCAACTCTAAGCAATAACATGTGTTGTTATAAAAATCCTGGAAATGAGAGTAACATATAGCAATCATGAGGTTATACTCATAATATCTATTCTAACAATCATTAGATACCAATTGTTCTCATATCAACTCTAACAATAACATGTGTGGTCATAAAAATCTAGGAAATGAGAGGAAGATATAGCAATGATGTGGTTATAGACATACTATATATTCTAAATTTGTAACAATGAACAGGCAGTCGTATTCTTAAGGTAAAGATGAGATGAGATAGAACAATTACACAACGATAGATTCCACCAGTATAGGCAGCCAATCTGTGCGTCGACCGCATAAACGATGCCATCATGCACTATAGCATCAGACAGAAGTGTTGGGTAAAGAGGATCGACGATGAGCCATAACCATGTATGGCGACCGGATTCCAGATAGACTAATCCCATGTTGAACACGGCAATGAGCTTGTAATCCGTGTAGTCTTCTGATGGTGTGGGCACTTCGCAGATTACAACCTTCAGCAAACAAAGGTCGAGCCAAAAGCTCGACGCGTCTCGTGCGTAGTAGGCAGGAGTGTCCGGCGGGCCGCGAGGCTCGATGGCGGCGGTTTCCCAAGATGGAAGGGTGATCTCTCGCTAGGTGTAGATATCCACGAGACGCCACGGACTACTGGATTGGTGGATGAGGACGATCCAGTTGGCCTTCATGCCCGCCCAGTAGTGGCCGCGCATGAAGGACAGGTGGACGGGTAGTGGTAGCATGTCGAGGGGCGCCACGGCAACCTCCGTAGGATCGTGAAGTCGGTGTCTGGGCCACCTGCGAGGATCGGGCATCAACAAGCAGGGTGTCTTGAAAAGAGCCGGCCGGTTGCAGACGAGTAGACGGTACAATGACACCGAGCATGCGGCCAGACGGACGGTGCTGAGTAGGTCCATACGATTACAGATCTGCTCCAAGAGAACATCAGGGAGGGAATTCCTATCCTGGCTCTGCGTGTCAGTCGGTTCTGCCATTGGGGTTTTCGGTGTCTACGAGCCAGCGGGGAAGTGGATTCGGGCGGGCGAGCGAAGAAGCTTCTCCTTGTGTGGCCGAGCAGTGAGCGGGGGGATATGATACGCGCGAGCTACCAAGGTAGATAGCGCGGGCGGGCGAGCAGTGAGCGGGGGGAAATGCTGTGCGGCCGACGATGGGGAAGAGAGGAGGAAGAAGAAGATAGGAGGAAGAAGAGTGGAAGACGGGGAAGAAAGTGCATTAAATCTCAATTCTACTACTACTACCAGGATATACCGTCCTTCGGAGTGTAAATAGTTACACCGATGACATGTGGGTCTACCACAAGAGGGCCCATATGTCAGTTAATGGAGGACAGAAGCGTGCTCTACTAGAAAACATGATGGCAGTACTGGGTAAGGCTGATTTAGTAACACCAACACGCTGGTTCAGCTTAGTAATTAAGTGTCCCATCTGCTGCAGCGTGTATTGTCACTTCACTGCGAAGACTAGTTGAATAGTTCTCTCTGACCGAGATGGGGAATAATGGATCGCGAAGACTTCCTTTCTACATTATCCCTATGCCTCTACGCTCACTTCACTCATTTTGCTCCGTATGTAGTCACTTGTTGAAATCTCTAGAAAGACAAATACTCCGTATTCGGGAACAGAGGGAGGATTTTACTCCGTATTTAGGAACAGAGGCAGGATTTTACTCCGTATTTGGGAACAGAGGGAGTATCACCATATGGAGGGAACAGAGGAAGCTTGAAATATGAACATGTCAATGGGAGGGAGTAAGCCCCATGCATGCATGCAACATGCAACACCACACGTACACATGGACGCACGCAACACTCACGCACCCATGCGGCACACAGCACACGACACAACACACACACCCATGCTCAAGTGCTCAACCTACTCCCTACGTCCGTGAAAGACTGCACATTTAGAGATTTACACATTGATCAGGGCATAATTAACGCCCAAAAGTAGCAAACTTTTGTGTGCATGCGACCATTGAGAGAAGAAGATTAAATGAAGGTCGTTGCATGCTGTAATTAAGGATAGACATGTAGCCTATACCTAGAGCACAAGTTGGGGCATTAGTCAATCAATATCGATTTAGATTAAAGGCTAAATGCATTGGAAGTGTAGATGTACTACACTCTTTGTTTTTTAGCTGATTTCTTTGCTCTGCCAACTGACAGGTGGGACCCAGAAACCAGGTGACAATTTAACCAGTCAACAAAGTGCCACGTCGACTATGTGGCCGGTCAGTAGGGTGCAATACGGTGCTCTACGATGAGCTAGTGATCGTATAATCACCGCAAAACTATATATAGTGACAGTAAAGAGCGTATTGTTACATACGTTGACCGCCAGTGTATTTTTCTCGTTTCAAATTAAGCCATATTAACCGGAAAGGACGTAGTATGGACTAGTACTAGTACTGCTTTGATGTGTCCCGTCAACTCGCCGAACGAGGAGAAGCTTGCTTACTACGCCTCTCCCTCACCCACGCGCGTGGTGGTTCGCAGGACGAGGAGAGGGTTTTGACTACAGCGCCCTCTCCCTCTCCCTCTCCCTCGCCCTCGCGATGGACGTGCAGCAGTTCAATCGGTGTCAGATTGCCAGAAGCATAATGTGTGATGTAGTATCATTATTGTTGGACCTTCCGAAGAGGCGAAGAGCCAAGTGGAAGGTTCACACGAGTACGAACTGTTGAACCTCCCGAAGAGGCAAAGAGCCAAGCGCAAGGTTTTATAGGAGTTGTCGTCCTAGTAGGAGCGTACTACAACTATAGCGAACGATGCTACTGTATGATGCCGCCACGTCACTTATATCCAAAGCTGTGCCACCTTATTTTTTCTCAAAGAGCGTGTTGGAGCCCGTGCAACAACCACACAAGTTGCACGTACACATAACACATTTACTAGTAATAAATTCTAAAGGACAAATGCCAGTATGCCACACAAGTTCATCTCCAATTCATGTGATAAATTTGTGCACGACTAGTCTACATATATTCACAGCGCTACCGTTCACAATTTACACTTACACGTTATAGATGGGCTACATGTCCTCCTCCAGGTTCCAGTCCCAGGTGTTCTTCATGGATGGCACGATCCATAGCGCTGGGCAACGGGAATCATTATCGCAACTTTCTAGTCCGGTTCCACACGATGGAGACTCATCCAAGCTGAAGCGCCATAAATCAGGGATAGCGTGTCCCATCATGTCGTTCATCCAGCGGTGCGCAGTGAAGACACAACCATGCTTCATGAACGGCAGGCCTTCCGTGTCGTGCACGGAAGGTGGCATCCACTCACAATGGGGTAGCTGTCCCCAATGAAAAGCGAGTACTCTCCAAGAGTGTTCCTTGGCACCCACGTAGCATCACGAGGGTCGAACTTGGCGCTGTTCATCTGGCACACGCGGCATCTCAGATCTGGACACATGGTGAAGTACATAGTCAAGGTCCATGCATAATAATGTTGTGCTCAAATATGGCGGTCAGTAATACTGTGCAGCAAATAGTACTACTCCGGTATAGAGGAAGTAAAATAACCGGCTTATTATATATAGCCACTCTTGGCTACATGGATGAGATAGTAAGACATGGAAAAACAAAAATGGTGGCAGCTAGTGGGTTCAAGTCTTCAAGGGCCTAGTTAGCTATACGCGTCCTCCAAGGTAAAAAGTACTCCTACTAGTACGTAAGTAGAGTACTAGTACAACAATGAAAGAGAAGGCGAGAGGGTTAAAAAATGGAATACCTGGGTAGATGGTGACGGTCCGATCGTGGTAGATTGTGTGACCATGTTGCACATCAGTGGTACCATGGGTAACGACTGCTAAGATAGTTGATCCCAATATGCCAAAGTCAGCTACAAGGTTCCAGGTTAGACCGAATCGCGGATGCAAATGCACATCTAGGATCGGTGATCTTATTTTGATCGCGGGATGACTGGTCCCTGCAAAATAATGGAGTACCGTTAGGGATGCAAATGATGGTTTGTGCATTCCGTTTGTAATCTCCCATACCGTAGGATGGCAACCAGATGAAACAAGTCCCCTGGCTTGTCACCGCGAAGATGCGGCCTAGATGGCGCGCGACATCTTCGAACGTGTAGGGGTACAAATCTGCACCGCCAACATGCGCCAGGCTCTGCAGTTACTGCCTCTTGCATTGATGGCAATCCTTATGTCGAACACCGCGATGAGATAGTAATCATCGTAGCCGCATCGCTTTGTCGGCGGGTCCACAATTGCTATCTTCTTCAATCTCATGTAGGCATCATCATACGTATTCAAGCCCAGCCAGTCCGGAAGGCCGATCCCAATGGTGGAGAAGGGGTCTACCGGAACGGCCGCACTGCTGTGGATGTTGTGCAAAATGATGGTGGTATCCGGCCAAAGGTATGCAAGCCAATCTTTGTTGGCCCCGACCCAGACCTATATATAAGACGGTGGGCAGTGGAGAAATTACGGGATGGAAATGGAATAACTAAGTACTACATGATCAAACTCCATTACTGACCTGCTCATCGGACAAAATCCGACTACCTCTCAACGTCGGCAACTCTAGCGGAGTCAACGTGCAACCATGGCCAGGGAGCGGTGGACTGTTCGAAGGATTGTCCCATTGAAGAACCTTCTCCTCGAGGACGCATGGAAGACCAACAAGCATGGCCTTTTCCCAAGCCATTTTCAGCACCGTCTTGAAAAAGTTGGTGCAGGAAGCACCGAGTCTTGCGGCGGCGAGGACGTCGGAGCGGCGTGCGATTTCTCCCAGAGGATCGTCGTCCAAGGTCTCCTAGCCCCGACGAGGAGGAGAACCACCTGGCGAATCCATGGGAGCAGCGACGAACTGCCTTCTCTTTGGGGGGAGGGGAACTGGCGAGGAGGAGATAAGAGCGTAGTAACCACAGGGACTCGTCCCTTCCAACTGTAGATCGTTCCTTAGCGAAGGGGTGAGGCTATTATTTACTACTAGTACTAGCATTATGGGACGTTATGGGATTGCATTATACTATAAATAATATCACTAGTAAGAAATTTTTGGCACTAGCTAGTAGTTTTTGGCGTGGATTAATAAATTTTGGGTATGTTTTTGCTATTTTTTGTACACGCCAACTAGTGTCAAAAAACCTCTTACATTATGTGACGGAGGAGTACGTACTCGTATTGTAGCAGTACTAGTACTACTTTCTCAACTAGTAGTGCGATGTACTATACTTCTAGTATAGTGCACCAGTTTTGAACTCTTGAATCTCAGGGCCAAGGAGCTACAGTTGGAAGTGGAGGGTACTAATGTTCTCTAGAACCATCACTGTACTATCAATGCAGGGAAAGTACACCTGCGTAGTGGCCTAGTGGGTACTCTCGGTGCTCTATTCAGCTGCTCCTCTCACGCACACACTAGCAGCCTGTTTATCAGCGATGGTTACTGCGGGGGCAGAACATTTGAGTTATTTGATACAGCGAGACTAGGCTTTTCGCTTCCATTTGTGGAGGTGTAATGGATCCCGTCAAACTTTGTTAGTAGTTCCTTCTTTATGAATGAGATGAAGCAAAGCTTTTGCCTCCATTTCAAAAAAAACACGTCAAGAGGAATTTCTTTTATAGTAGAGCCGATAATGGAGTGAAGTCCATGCGTGCAACGCCACAAGCTATAGAGTAGTAGTAGAGCACTTTACATACAGAGCCATATTGCACAGTTCCCAATGGCCCGCCAGGCTTTTCCGGCTCCTCGGGCTTAATTGGGAGGCGGTAGTTTAAATATGCTACTAGCTGATGAGGAAGCTGCAAGCGAGGTGCAGCTAGGGCGAGCACACGAGCCACGAGATGCTGGGAAGGAAAACCCGTTCACATGGCTAGGCTATCCAGTGCACCCAGATTGTGGTGCCGCATGTCCGTTTGACTTCAAAACTCAAACTACCCGTGTAAAATATTGGCTCGCAGCGAAGTTACTATTTAGAAAAAAAGGCCGCCGTGCGTTCGGCCGGGATCGAACCCACAAAACGAGGTATACACTCCCGCGACCACTAGTAGTACTCGTTGGAGTACAACGCAACCTAGAATCGCCTTTTGTCGCTAGTAGTACATTGTTCCTTACAAGAAACCCCTAATAATGCAAGAAACCACTAATAATGCCAAGAAACTACTACCACTTGCATACGTGGCAGACTTAAGATAAGACTACCTTATCAACCATTGTACATGCTCTTACCAACCAGCCCTACCAAGAAACGACCACTCTACAAAGTGCCGTTATAGGCACGTTTCAACCCATGGCCCTGTTTGGATACATTTGTTGTCAATCTAACCCTGCCATCCAAACACCACTTTGGTTAGAGTTAGTTCAGGGTTAGAATCTAACCTCTGACTTAGAGTATCCAAACAGGGCCCATGTCGCCCATTAAGTCAACGCCTTCTATTCGACCGGGCGTTATGACTTGTGGGACCTACATGTCAGTCTGCACAAAAATCCCCGAGTGACCTCCTACCTCCGGCCCGTCCACCTAGTCATCCTCGGCCATGGGACGCAGCTACCGCCGCCGGCAGAAGGCGAGGTCAAAACTGCCGGCGGTGCGGAGCCCATCTTGAGGTAGCCCGGATTCCAGCTCCGTCCGGCGCTCGCGGCCGCTAGCTAGCCAAGATAGCTCCGTCCAGCTGCTTGTCTGCAAGGTTTGCTAGATTGGCACGGCGACGCGGCGGCTTGCTCGTGCACGGCGCGCTAAGGCCAGCCATCTGGCTCGAGCGAAGGCCAGCGCGGCGGCTTGCTCGCCCGTGAGTCATGCTTGGGCCAGCCTGCCAACCCGTGCGGAGGCCAGCGCGGCGTCCGGCCCGTCCGGCGGAGCGGCGGCCAACTCGCTTCACCGGCGCTACCGACGAACACGCATCAGTACTGTTTGAAGTAATGTTCAGGAAAATAATGATTTGAGGGGGAATAACATGATAGAAGGTCAGATGTGGGTCCCTCGTGTCAACGGTCAAACAAAATGTGTTGGTTTAAGCTGCCTCGTCAGCACGGACGTGTGGGCCAACCCTGTCATAAATGGGTTTAAACTAACCTAATCGGTAGGTAGTAGTTTTTGGCGTGGATTAAGAAATTTTGGGTATGTTTTTGCTATTTTTTGTACAATAGATTTTTCCTAGGGCTGGTTGAAAGTGGTAGTTTTTCGTTAAATACTCTACATATTGTAAGTAGGAGTGAAAGTTAAGCTTTGGAACCCAATAAGCAAAGCTAGTTACATAGTGCATATGTGTACATGATTGAAAGTAAATATCAACCATGAGTGACTAATATCTTGATGGAAAACTCGAAACTATGGAATACTAGGTAAAAAAATTGCATGGTTGGAAATACTAGCAATGTTCATGTGCGTTGCAACGAATCATAATTAGAATAATACTTATTCACAAACTTGATACAAAACACTCTAATTTTGATATACATATATCACTAGAGACATATTATGTTTCAATTAGAATATATTCCTTGGGCTGTTTTGGTGAGGTCAGGGAGGGATGTGGTTGGTTTTAAGATACTAATTATGGGTTTTTCTGCAAATTGGTAGACAAGTGGGATGTTTGTGAGAAAAGGCAACAACTTACCTCATAGTCGTTAGATGTATATCTAATGGTCACAAACGATGGATGGCAGACACACCATCATCACCAACTTAGTCTTCTGTAGGAGTACTAGCAAGATCCGTGCATTGCACGGAACATCAAGATGCATTTTTTTATAAAAACACTCGTTGTGATTGAACCATGCGGGAGTAATCCCATGTGTAAAAACTAATGATATCTCGAGAAATAGGAGATAAGGTGAAGAGGAGTGGGGCGTGGTGGTGATTGGTGGTCGGACTGAGCGGAGGCATGGGGATTGACGATGCCGCAGCGGCCACCAGGCCAGTTTGTTCCAGAGGCTTCCTTTCTTAATTGCTCAACAATGAGGTTGTTGGAGATAAGGATGAACGAGGGAAGGCCTTGTCTGCAAATGTGGAGAGGGGTGCGGGTATCTTTTAGTTTAATTTCCATCAGTCAGATATAGATCGGATGGTCTATATTGCAAGATGGCACGCGTACCATCATCACCAACTCGGTTTTTTATAAGAGAAGAAATATAAGTATGGAGATACAGACGTATTATCGATACTTGTTTCCGTAAACTAGCATCTACATTCTATTCAACGCCTCAGCATGTGAGGCCTTAGCACAATGACTTCTCGACTGTGTAAAACAAAGGTTTTCCCGTCGCCGATAAGGAGGGGGTGACGGCGACGCGCTTTTTGGCTTGCTCTAGTCCTAGTAGTCATACTAGGTGGTCTAAGCACGTGTAGATTTATTCTTTTTCACATCTCGTGTTCGCCGTACTGCCACGACTGTTGATGAATAGACGGTAAGTTATTCAAGGGGAAACCCTTGTTGAGCGTGTTTGCGAGAGAGAGAGAGACAGTGTGCGTGTGTGATATGTCTAGAGACTGAGGCAATGATAACAGATTCTTTGTGTCTATGTGTGTGGAGGATAGAGAGAGACATGTACATGGGGATTTGTGTTGTGTAACATGGAGACACATATACATAATTAGAGAGTGAGTGTGCGAGATACACATGCGGACATGGGGAGAGATGAGGATCCAGATTAATGGGTGTTTGTGCCTGTCTGTGTGTGTTTGTGCGCGCGTTTGTGTGTGAGAGGAGTGTGTGTATGTGGAGTAGAGAGACCACTAATGATGTAAACCTAGTATAAGGGAAGGGGGAATGGTGTGACATGTGTAGTAGCGGGATAGCATGGGTGCGGGCGGGGGGAGCAGACTATTTGGAAGAGACATCGATTGTGTGTGGGAGAGGGGTGTGAGAGCAAGAGAGAGAGAGAGAGCTAGCGACGGAGAGAGAGAGAGGAAGAGAGGGGGCAAGAGAGGGGGCGTTTGTGTCCATAAATGGCGTATAGATAGGGAGACAATGTTGATGTTGTTTGAAATTGGCCTATGTGCGGAGACGCAAGGGAAGCGAGTCATCGTGTGTGTGATAGGGACTTCATGATAGATCTAGAATAGATGGTGTAGAGAACAATGTGTGAGATCGAGAACGATGATACATTAGGGAGCTACGGAAAGAGTCACGACATATATGTATACAGGGAGGAGCTGGGGTGGGTCCGCATGTGGGAGAGATAGAAAGAGGAGAGTGGTGCACAAGGAGACAAAGTGTGCTTGTTTTGCAGTGGGGGCGGTGTGTGAGGTGAGTGTGCGAGAACCACATAACTAGGGAGATAGACGTTTGGGGGCAACGTTTTGTGTGTATGGGAAAGATACACTCTACATAGTGCGTGTGCTTGGGAAAGAGAGATGCCGGGAGACCTAGCTAGAGAGTGGGGGAAGAGATGTGTGCATGCCCAAGAGACAAAGTGATAGAGACCTATATTGGGGTCCCGAATTTAGAAGAGAGAGGGGTGTTAATGTGCTCGTGTGTTGGTGTTTGGGGGAGAGAACGACTTCTCTATGTGTGTGTGGGGGGGGGGGGCGACGAGGGGTGGGGGTGGGCGACGAGGGGGGGGGGTTGGCTTCGGATAAAGAGTGAGGTGTCTATATTTGAGGGACTTTAGCGTAATTGAGATATACATGGTCAATAGTGTGTGCACTCAAGGTTGATCAATTTATTTCACAGTTTGGACTATGCGTGATATACTTTGATGTACCAGAGTTACAAACCTAAGATTGGAATTTTGGAATTCGACTCCATCATTAGCTTTTGTAATTCATTTAAACGGAGGTACATTTTTAAGCCGGGATTTTGTGATTTCAAATTCATATATCAAACCTAGAGATATACACATACGGGCATATTCAAACTTTATAATCATCCACTGTATTCATACACATACACATTTTTGCTTTTGTCATCATATTTAGGATAAACACATTTGGAATTTCATTTGAATTGGACCATATGATGGTATTTGCTTGTAGTAGCTCAATGATCCATATTTGAATTGAATGGACAATCTAAGTTTCGAGTTGGAGACATTGATTTTCAAAACTTGCACTTTTTTTGCGTGCAAAACAAACAAATTCTCGGCCATGATATCATAGTCGGCCGTACAAGAGCAGAATATAATTTCAGGTGCCAAAAGCTTTCAAACTTCCCGCTCACATCGAAATATCTCGCGCCCGAAAGTTTAGCCCTCCGATATTCCTATTTTACCCCTGCCACATGAACGGAAAAGGGCTACTTTGGTAACTCCATTGTTTTCCCCTCTTTGCCCCCAACATTCTTCCCCAGAGCCCCTCCCCTTCCCCTCCCCGACCCCCCAACCACGGCAAGCCACCGAATCTAGTCCTCTGCCGCAGCGGTGGACCTCACACCCGACAGATCTACCTTCCGCACCTTGGAACCCCCAACTGCCAACTCACCACTTCACTGGAGCCACTTTAGCAGCTGGCTTGTACACCGCTCTAGATCTCCTTGACCGCCATCATGGTCCACCGCACCGGATCTGCTTAACCGGCGCTCTCGTCCACCACAGTGTAGGCCCTTCACTGACTCCCTCGTCCGTCCCTTCGCTGGCCCTTCATACAAGCCCTCCTCCATCGCAACAGATCCGCCTCACCGAAAGCACTGTACAACACGCCCGCCGAAGCCTTCGTCCACTACACCGGACCCGCTCCACGGACGCCATATTCAACTCCACCGGCCCTGCTTTAACGACGCTGTAGCCTCATCAGGTTATTTCGATCTATACTCCTTCGGTTTTTCTCTTTATCGTGCAACTGTTCACTTACCACATATGAGCTTTCTTGTATGTCGACAGGCGCCACAACCGTAGCACCGGAGCCGCTTCAGCGACGGCGACAACCGGCCCAAACTCAACCGCAACACGAGCACCATCGACGATCCTTAGCTATCAAGTATGCCAACGATACCCATACGCCGTATAGAATCAGGTACTATTATCCAACGGCCGGCGCCTACGTTCACTTTCTTAGCATAAGCACCGCACCTTTGAATTTCTTCAGGGCATCATTCATTTTTTCATGAGACGCGTTATTTTGCTTGCACCTGTAGGGCCATACTTCTGGCAGTGAACATGTTACATGTGCTAAATTACATACCAGTGCACATATAGTTAATATGCTTTAGTTTTGTCCTAAGTATTACTGTACTTCCTAGATATCACTGCCTACTATTTTACTTCTTGCATGCTATATTTATGATAATGGTGTTGTTCTGATGCCACTTGTTGGTTCCATCAGACTGCTTCATGTTCTCTATGCTTAATTACACATCAGCAAACTAGGATGTGGTTCCGTTGGTTTTTGTTCGTTTTACCCTACATTTTTTGATGCTAGCTATTACATCACTGCTACGAGCCTCTGTTCATTACTTTTTTGTGTGTTCTTGATCTTCCCAAGTTGCATGACTAATTTGATGCTTCTATTAATTATGGAGCTGCCAACCCCATCAAGCAAAATATTTGTTCTTTTGGGGCTGGCACCTCGAACAAGCATAAAAATAGAGGGAAGCAGATATATTGTCGTGTATGCACACACCCTTCTTTCATTAGTTTAGATGAATCATTGATGATCAGTTCGAACCAGTGCATGCGATTAAAATTAATTTTACCTAAATAGAGGGTGCAGAATAAACTACAACAAGTAGATTTGCAACCACGAGATGCTGACGATATCTTCAAAGAACATTGCAACAGCAGCGAGGCTTCACATCAACATATGGTAAGCTAGTGTGTTTTAGTACATGTGAAATGTAATGCATGTGGGCTGCTTTCTTGGCTTGTGCCCTCAACCTGTAATCCTACAGAATAACAAATAGTTCAGTTGTCTGCTTTGCTGTATTGCTTGATTCGAATGCTTGTTTGTTACTTGTTACGTTATACCTGAGTTGGCCAATATGTCAGCAGTGCCTGCTATACTATCGTAAAGAAATGCATGCCTAGTTCATTTGAGTCCTTAACTTTTCCTCTGAACTTCATCACAAGACTGTCTTCGTAGTTTATATGAGGCCACACTATTAAGTGCTTTCTCAGATTATTTCAACTGCTTAGATGCGTTGGCAACTTAAATATAGTGGTGGTACACTCCCTTTCAACTAGGGATGTCAACTGGGTCCCGTTTAATCCCGATTAAATTCCACTAGTGGTATGATAGTTCAAAAGAGTTTTTGTTTTTTTGAGGAAAATGAACCAGGGAGCTAGCAAAAACTAACTAGATGGGACCGGCGGATGTCATTTATTTGCCACTTACATCCCTAGTTTCATCTTACCATTTTAATTTCTTTTCGGCTGATGCTGCTTCGAACCATTTAAATATAGTTTCCATGCTCGGCAATAATTCGTATGTCGTTTACCATGTAAGCTTACTGCCTGGATCATGCGATAACTATCTCTTACTTATGTCCAGCGCAAACCTTTCAGGATGCCGTTCACACTAGGACACAATGTACAACCCCAGAATCTATTTGTGGAAGCAGTGCGCCATACATGTTACCAGATGGTAGCAGTTCAAAGGCAACACCGCCGGAGAGCAGTCTGAGCACATATATTATAGTTCTTGAGGATCTACTAGAGGCAGAAAGAGATGGTGTGGCTGTAACGCCCCGAGACCGACGCTTCAGAAGACTTCCTTATTTTCGTGATCGCCGCGTGTTTCTTTCGGTGCTTGCTCTTTTATTTTTTCATTGCATCATGTCATCATGCCATCATGTCATTAAATCTTTGCATAAAAACTCAACTAAGCAAATTGCATGGATCTTCGATCCATTTAATTCGAGGGAATTCACATGGTGTTTTCTCTTTATAACATATCCTCCCAATATTATTAGGGAGCTATAAAAAAATATTCCATTCTTTAGGAATAAACCATAACACATTTACAGTTTAAGTTTCATGCCTTTTCCTCCTCAATTCCCGGCCGCCATCCTTGCTATAAATTCTTTTGTCACCTTCCCAAGCTCCTCCATTAATGTTCAACTTATCCCTATAAATCCTAAATGATGCCTACACACTCTCTGCCGAATTACAGATCCTTTGGAATTGTTTTGGTTGGGTTCAAAATGGCTTAAGTTTGAATTTAATTCAAACTTGAATTATTTTTATATCCTTAAAAATGTCCAAACCATTTTATTCAAATTGTGCCTAAATCCAGGATCTTATAAATATTTCCGTCTCAGCCTACTTCCTTCCTGATCTCCCTGTGCATTTCTGCTCTTGTTATTCTGCCTGAAGATTTAAGTAAAAGAAATGAGGAGAGAAAGGAAGAGCAGCCCAGCAGCAGACCCCACAGCCCACATGTTTCTCTCCCCAGCCGGCCCAGCCCAGTGCCTCAAACGGCCACCTGCCCCGTTTCCCCTCCGCCTCCCTCGCTTCAGGCACAGGGAGCTCGCGCCGTCGCGCCGTGAGCTCAGGACATCGAGGCAGCACGTCCCGCGCCCCTAGAAAGCCCCGCAGCGATCCCTAGGGTTTTCCTCCGTCCTCCTCGCGCCGCCATCTCTCTCTTCCTCCCCTGCTTCCTCTGCTTCGCGGACAGCAAGTCCACCGGAGATCTTCGCCGCCCAAATTCTGCCACCAGCGCCAGCAGCAAAAGCGCCGAGCGCTCCTACTCCTCGTCACCCGCTCGTCCCCGATGGATCCGCGAAGCCGCCCGTACGGGACCTCGTCAGCCTCCTGCTCCTTCGCCGCCCCGCGTCCCGCACCATTGCCGGACCCCAACCCCGTGCCCGACGCTGTCCTGCGTCGTCGTTGATGACCATCAGATGAGCCTCGCGCCCATCTCTTCTCTTCTCCCTCCTTGCATTCTTCTCTTTCAACTCTCTCTGACCTCTCTCTCAACTGTGTGTTCTTCGCACAGGAGCCATGGTCGTTCGAAGCTTCAATTGTTGCCCGCCTCGTCAACATCCGGCGTCGCCGCCCTGGCCTCGGATCCGTCGGGTCCCGACCTCCCCGTCGTTGCCGGACCTCCTCAACTCGCCGGAGCCCCAAGGCCCTGCGCCAAGTCCCGTCTCGCCGCTGCCTACACCAAGTCCACCGTCGCCGGCCTTTGCTTCCCCTCTGTAACGAGCAGGAGTCAAGCCGCTGCACCGAGCCCCGATCCGCGCCTCCCCTTGCCGGATTTGGACCCCGGCGCCTCCCCGCGCTCCGTTCCGCCCGTTCCGGCCGGTTCCCGCCGACCCCGTCGCCAGGACCCCTGTCGTCGTCTTCTGCATCGCCTGCTGCTGTTTCTGTTCTTCAGAAACGAGCAGCAGCAGCTCGCTCGCCTCGTCTCGCCTTTGACCACGCCTGGGCAGCGCGCCTCCAGATCAGGCCCAGGCCCCAGCTCCAGCGCCAAGGCCCAACGCCCCTTCCAGCCTCCCTCTCCACCGACTGGGCCTCAGCCCATGGTGAGCCACGGCTGTGCCCCCTTCCACTGTTGGCCCAAGTGCAGTTTCGGCCCGTGTAGTTTTTTTCCCAATTCTGTGATTTTATGCATTATCCCAGGATTTACAGATTTACAGAAAAACCCTTGATGTTCATGCATTAATAATTAATTAACCGTGCATCTTTTGTAAATAATTTATATATGAAAAATGTCTAGAATTTCGTCTAGTTTAATTATATGCCACTTTCATCCCATGTTAAAATGTTTAAAATGCTGTTTATTTAATTTTGCATAAATGCCATGTTAAAATGATTTAATTCATATCTAATTAACCGTAACTCGGATTTTAATAAACTTTATATGTAAATGGGGTAGAAAAATGCCTAGTTTAACATGGTGCACTTTATTTTGCTTTTTAACAACATTAAAATATGGGTTTAGGAAGAACAGTACCAATTCCAAAATATGCATATGAGGATTTTTCGGAAATTGTTGTTTGTTGTTCCGGCCTCATTTAAATTGCCTAAAATAGGTAGTTTCCTTATGCTTCACCTCTTGCCATGGCTAACAACATTTAACATTGTTGGGTACATAATCGAGAGAGAACTAAATAATTGATGTGGTGTTTTGTCAATATGCAACTCGTTGCATATTGAGCTCCACTTAACTGGTAGTTTTGGTTTGTGCACTTTGCCATGCCATGCATATTTAAACCGGACATGCATCATACTTGATTGTGCATCATGCCATGTTTATGATTGTGTGTTTACTATGTTGTTTATTTCTTTCCGGGTTGTTTCTCTTGTTAGCTTCGGTTTCGTTCCGGAGTTGTGAGGATTCGTTCGACTACGTCCGCTTGTCTTCTTCATGGACTCGTTCTTCTTCCTTGTGGGATCTCAGGCAAGATGACCACCCCTCGAAATCACTTCTATCTTTGCTTGCTAGTTGTTCGCTCTATTGCTATGTCGCGTTACCCATTCACTTGCTCCTCAAGCCTCCCATATTGCCATGAACCTCTAACCTTTGTCACCCTTCCTAGCAAACCGTTGTTTGGCTATGTTACCGCTTTTGCTCAGCCCCTCTTATAGCGTTGCTAGTTGCAGGTGAAGATGAAGATTGCTCCAGGTTGGATTATGTTTATGTTGGGATATCACAATATCTCTTATTTAATTAATGCATCTATATACTTGGTAAAGGGTGGAAGGCTCGGCCTTATGCCTGGTGTTATGTTCCACTCTTGCCGCCCTAGTTTCCATCATACCGGTGTTATGTTCCTTGATTTTGCGTTCCTTACGCGGTTGGGTGATTTATGGGATCCCCTTGACAGTTCGCTTTGAATAAAACTCCTCCAGCAAGGCCCAACCTTGGTCTTACCATTTTCCTACCTAAGCCTTTTTCCCTTGGGTTCTGCAGACTCAAGGGTCATCTTTATTTTAAACCCCCAGGCCAGTGCTCCTCTGAGTGTTGGTCCAACCTGTCAGTCGCCGGTGGCCACCAGGGGCAACTCTGGGCTGGCCTACCGGAAGCTTGGACAATCCGGTGTGCCCTGAGAACGAGATATGTGCAGCTCCTATCGGGATTTGTCGGCACATTCGGGCGGCTTTGCTGGTCTTGTTTTACCATTGTCGAAATGTCTTGTAAACCGGGATTCCGAGACTGATCGGGTCTTCCTGGGAGAAGGTTTATCCTTCGTTGACCGTGAGAGCTTATAATGGGCTAAGTTGGGACACCCCTGCAGGGTATTATCTTTCGAAAGCCGTGCCCGTGGTTATGAGGCAGATGGGAATTTGTTAATATCCGGTTGTAGAGAACTTGACACTTGACCTTAATTAAAATACATCAACCGCGTGTGTAGCCGTGATGGTCTCTTCTCGGCGGAGTCCGGGAAGTGAACACGGTTTCTGGGTTATGTTTGACGTAAGTAGGAGTTCAGGATCACTTCTTGATCATTGCTAGTTCACGACCGTTCCGTTGCTTCCCTTCTCGCTCTCATTTGCGTATGTTAGCCACCATATATGCTTAGTGCTTGCTGCAGCTCCACCTTATTACACCATCCTTTCCTATAAGCTTAAATAGTCTTGATCTCGCGGGTGTGAGATTGCTGAGTCCTCGTGACTCACAGATACTTCCAAAACAGTTGCAGGTGCCGACGAAACCAGTGCAGGTGATGCAACTGAGCTCAAGTGGGAGCTCGATGAAGATCTTGTTCGCTGTGTTGTTTCTTTTCTTTTGATCAGTAGTGGAGCCCAGTTGGGACGATCAGGGATCTAGTAGTTGGGTTGTCTTCTTTTCTTTTGGTTCCGTAGTCGGACCTATGTGTGTACTCTGATTGATGTATGATTTATTTATGTATTCTGTGAAGTGGCGATTGTAAGCCAACTCGTTATCCCATTCTTGTTCATTAGATGGGATTGTGTGAAGATGACCCTTCTTGCGACTAAACCACTATGCGGTTATGCCTCTAAGTCGTGCCTCGACACGTGGGAGATATAGCCGCATCGTGGGCATTACAAGTTGGTAATCAGAGCCATCCCCGACTTAGGAGCCCCCTGCTTGATCGAATCGCTGGCGTTGTTGAGTCTAGAACAAAAAATGTTTTGAGTCTTAGGATTATAAATATCGGAGAGTAGGATTCTTTTTAATCCCCAGTCCCTTCGTCGCTCTGGTGAGGCCTCCTGACGTAGAAGTTTTGACTCTTCTCTCCTCAAATTTCACTAAAAAAAATTTAGGATCACGCGGGTATCTTGGAATCGTTTCGATGGTTCTGTGACGAGAACATTGTTCTTGGTGCCTCCTGACATTTAGGGGTTGTGGCAGTGTCCCGGGGAGTTGAGCTCCGAGGTGTTGTCGTCACAATTTTATCATTGCAGTTCTGGAATACCTGAGTTTCGCCGACATCGAAAATCTCTTTTATGCAGTTGTTGGTGAGATCACCTTGACGCCACCCAGTACTGGGGCGGGAGTTCGGGAGTATTTCCATAACTTGTATAACGGATGCTTTTCGAAGGTTGAGGTAAACGATTTCCGGAGTTTTCTTGGTTATGTGTTGACGGATGGATACAGCTGGATCTAGGGATTGTTAGTTTGGGTGATATATTTTGTGTCCCCTGTATCCGCAACACCAGATTGCATAACCAGAAAGTTTCGGGAGTTTATAAGTGGGAATTCAAGTAGCTCTTAGGATATCTTTCCGACAGACGCATGATATGAGATTGGGGTTCGACGTCTAGTGGTCCGCCTGTACACGGTTGGTTTTACAGTGGTCTTGTAGTGTCTTAAAGAGTCCATGGCTATGCCGACTCGGGGACGCTTCGTATGTCATGTGCACTGCCTTGTACATGATGGTGCTGTACGATCGAGCCCATGTGGGCCCCACCACGAAAACTTCGGACGAAATCTCTATCATATGTTTGTTCAGGCTTATTTTGCAAGCCAAATCCTTTGTTTTGTTTTGTTTTGTGGTATTCGAGTTGATTCGAAGTCAAATGTGAATCCATACTTTTCCTAAACGGTGTTCTCATATTTCTATGTGGATGATAATCCTTCTTGATCATCGAGATCGTCATGTTAATTCTTTTCCAACCGGCGTGTTTCTCTTCAAGTGCATCCAGTCATTCCAACGTTCGCAAGATCAATTCTAAGCTTTTCTCAACGGTGTTTGTTTCATCTGCCCCAAGTTGCCTTTGTTTTCCCACCCTCCCACCCTTTTTTTTTCAAGGACTCAGATTCTTAACCAAGTATCCATTTTATTCACGTGAAGTCCCTTCATTCTTTTCAATCAATGTTCTTACCCGGTGGTTCTCATGAAGATGTTCTTCAAGTTTATTATTCTTCGTTCTTTTTCTTCTCCGGTGGATTCAATTCAAGCTTTCAGTGTTGATCGTATTCTTTTCATCGTTTCAAATGTTTTCTCATGTCGGTGCACCTCTTAATCATCCACTTCTCGCCATTCATTTGTTCCGGATTGCTGAAGATATCTCTGAAGATTCGTGTTTCCACTCCGCATCAATTCTAACTATTTCGAGGTTGTTACCTCATTCAAGCCATTTAATTCAACCGGTGCTATCTCCTTTTCAAGTAATTACTCAATGGTGTATCTTTCGAGTGGGCCCTAACCCACAGGTCTTTTCTCAGGATCTTACCTGACTCTTCTAATTTTCCCGAAGCTATTCCCAAATTCATTTCAAAGTCTGACGTAAGAATGAGTTATCATCAGTCAAATTTCTTCTCCAAGATCTTTCAAATTCTTTTCATTGTTGATTCAACCTTTCTATTCTTCATGGTTCCGGAGTGCCTCAATAATTCATGGTGGTGTTTCTCATCATCATTCTCCACATTTGAAGACCGAAGAAGGATTTCTCCTAAATCTTGGTCCGTCCTCTTGAAGATTCATAGTTCTAGCTTATGATATCCTCTCATAATTGTTTTCGATTGTGAGAATTCTTTTCTTACCCATCCGGAGCATTTCAGAGTTGTTTTCAGTTTCATTCTCCGAAGGCCATCATTTCAGAAGATTTCTTCGTTCTAAGTTTTCAGCTTCGTTCTCCAATTATTCTAAATTGATGTCTCTTCGTTCTTCTCCATATTCTCCCGGTGCATCACTCAAATATCCTCTAATCAGTTCATGATATCTTCCTTCTCGTGTATCTAAATTCTGTCAAGTATCTTCATTCATTTTCTAATTCTTTCCGGTGAATTGCGCCTTTGCTTCTTTCTTTTCCAATTCTTACGGTGTTTCGTCCTCTTTTCTTCTTTCATTTCCAATTCTCGCGGTGGTTCATTCAAGATTTCTCTTCCCTCGTTATCATATCAATTTATTCGTTGTTTCAATCCTACCGGTGGCTCGATGAAGACCTTCCCAAGTTTGCGCAATATCTATCTTAATCCTTTCTATGAGAATAAGTAGTGTGCCAAATCCGTTGCTTGTCATCAATTTATATTGGTGAAGGATACGCGTAATGTAATTCTTATTCTTGTTTCCTCCAAGTGTTTAATCCTTTCTTTTGGAGTTCGTTCATGATATCAAATTCTCGGTTCCAAGTTGTTCATCTTTTCTTTCCGGAGCTCCAAGTTATTTCAATTATATCATTTCAAAGCTTCATCTAATCATTGCAAGAATTCTCCCGGAGTTCTTTTCAAGTTTTCCATTTCGTTTGATCATTCTTTTATTACGGGAGTTCTTCATGGAGGCTCTACATGGTGGTTCGTCAAGGATTCCTTTCATTCTTCAATTGTTCTTCAAGATTTCTCTTGGAGTTAAGATACGCCAAGCTATACTCTAAAATAAACATGGTGTTCAACACATGTCTTGTTTTGAGGAGTTCAAGCATTCTTCATCTTGCATTCCGAAGTGCAATTCTTTCTCTTCTATCTTTGGAGGTGGTGTTATGTCATTCTTGATTATTTTCTTCATGTTTCATGATTCACAAGTTGTCATGAATGAGATATTTAAACCCATCATATTTTCTTTGTCCATGAGTTGTTTCAACCCATAATAATCTCTTTGTTGGAGTTATCTTGTGTCATATTTCATCTAAAGCCTTCCCTAAGGAATGTTGCTATTAATGGTGCTTATAAATGACCCAAGTTCTTCATTTATCCTCTCGGTGAAATAAGTTTCTGGTCTCCTTGTTCATACCAATCCAATCATTTGTTTCCGTTGGTGGCAGAAGCTCACCTCATAATTTTGAGATGATTGCCATAAGCCCACAACAAGCTTGTTCTTTTCGTTGTTGATTTTTCCAACAACTCTTTCAATCCTACTTCGTAAGGATGCTCTTAAAAAAATTCATTTATGGTAGGAGATGTTGGTTTCACTCTTCATTCTTTTCAATCCAACTATCTAACTATCATGCATTGTTTCCGGAGGCTTTGTGATGTTGCTCTCTTCGACCAATCATCTTGTTTTGTCAAGATCATGTAATTTTTCCTTTCTTATCCGTCTAGCCGGAGTGTCATGTTTTCATTCGAGTTCTCTCATCTTATCAAGTTTTATCTCCTTCCTCAACCGGAGTGCTGTCTGAAATCTTTCTTACCCTTGTGCCATTCTTTAATTAGTTCTGGAGGCAATGTGTTGTTAATTTCATCGAGTATCCTCTCATCTTGTCAAGATCATGTTCAATTCCTTCCATTTACAGTCGGAGTGCTGCCCAAATTATATCATTCTTATTCCTTCCTATCTTGTTTTAACCGGAGTGGTTTAAATATCTATCGTGTCAATTAACCTCAAGGTTCACATGGTGTTCCTTGTTTCTCTTTTCTACCGGTGTGCTTTCATATTCCTTTTGATCCGTTAAGCACTTTTTTCATGTCCTTCAACCTACAAGGTTCTCGCAATGTTCCTTGTTTCTCTTTTCTAACGGAGTGGTTGCAATCGCGTTCTTCTCCATTGTATTCTTCTTTAAATTATTAACCTCTCAAGGTTCGTGGTTTCACTTGTTTGTCAAAGAAGCAATTTGTTTTACCTCTTCCCTTCCGTTTCTTTCCGACGCCATCCTAGATCTCGGGACGAGATCCTCTTGTAGTGGTGGAGTGTTGTAACGCCCCGAGACCGACGCTTCAGAAGACTTCCTTATTTTCGTGATCGCCGCGTGTTTCTTTTGGTGCTTGCTCTTTTATTTTTTCATTGCATCATGCCATCATGTCATTAAATCTTTGCATAAAAACTCAACTAAGCAAATTGCATGGATCTTCGATCCATTTAATTCGAGGGAATTCACATGGTGTTTTCTCTTTATAACATATCCTCCCAATATTATTAGGGAGCTATAAAAAAATATTCCATTCTTTAGGAATAAACCATAACACATTTACAGTTTAAGTTTCATGCCTTTTCCTCCTCAATTCCCGGCCGCCATCCTTGCTATAAATTCTTTTGTCACCTTCCCAAGCTCCTCCATTAATGTTCAACTTATCCCTATAAATCCTAAATGATGCCTACACACTCTCTGCCGAATTACAGATCCTTTGGAATTGTTTTGGTTGGGTTCAAAATGGCTTAAGTTTGAATTTAATTCAAACTTGAATTATTTTTATATCCTTAAAAATGTCCAAACCATTTTATTCAAATTGTGCCTAAATCCAGGATCTTATAAATATTTCCGTCTCAGCCTACTTCCTTCCTGATCTCCCTGTGCATTTCTGCTCTTGTTATTCTGCCTGAAGATTTAAGTAAAAGAAATGAGGAGAGAAAGGAAGAGCAGCCCAGCAGCAGACCCCGCAGCCCACATGTTAGTCTCCCCAGCCGGCCCAGCCCAGTGCCTCAAACGGCCACCTGCCCCGTTTCCCCTCTGCCTCCCTCGCTTCAGGCACAGGGAGCTCGCGCCGTCGCGCCGTGAGCTCACGGACGTCGAGGCAGCATGTCCCGCGCCCCTAGAAAGCCCCGCAGCGATCCCTAGGGTTTTCCTCCATCCTCCTCGCGCCGCCATCTCTCTCTTCCTCCCCTGCTTCCTCTGCTTCGCGGACAGCAAGTCCACCGGAGATCTTCGCCGCCCAAATTCCGCCCCCAGCGCCAGCAGCAAAAGCGCCGAGCGCTCCTCCTCCTCCTCACCCGCTCGTCCCCGATGGATCCGCGAAACCGCCCGTACGGGACCTCGTCAGCCTCCTGCTCCTTCGCCGCCCCGCGTCCCGCGCCATTGCCGGACCCCAACCCCGTGCCCGATGCTGTCCAGCGTCGTCGTTGATGACCATCAGATGAGCCTCGCGCCCATCTCTTCTCTTCTCCCTCCTTGCATTCTTCTCTTTCAACTCTCTCTGACCTCTCTCCCAACTGTGTGTTCTTCGCACAGGAGCCATGGTCGTTCGAAGTTTCAATTGTTGCCCGCCTCATCAACATCCGGCGTCGCCGCCCTGGCCTCGGATCCGTCGGGTCCCGACCTCCCCGTCGTTGCCGGACCTCCTCAACTCGCCGGAGCCCCAAGGCCCTACGCCAAGTCCCGTCTCGCCGCTGCCTACACCAAGTCCACCGTCGCCGGCCTCTGCTTCCCCTCTGTAACGAGCAGGAGTCAAGCCGCTGCACCGAGCCCCGATCCGCGCCTCCCCTTGCCGGATTTGGACCCCGGCGCCTCCCCGCGCTCCGTTCCGCCCGTTCCGGCCGGTTCCCGCCGACCCCGTCGCCAGGACCCCTGTCGTCGTCTTCTGCATCGCCTGCTGCTGTTTCTGTTCTTCAGAAACGAGCAGCAGCAGCTCGCTCGCCTCGTCTCGCCTTTGACCACGCCTGGGCAGCGCGCCTCCAGATCAGGCCCAGGCCCCAGCTCCAGCGCCAAGGCCCAGCGCCCCTTCCAGCCTCCCTCTCCACCGACTGGGCCTCAGCCCATGGTGAGCCACGGCTGTGCCCCCTTCCACTGTTGGCCCAAGTGCAGTTTCGGCCCGTGTAGTTTTTTTTCCCAATTCTGCGATTTTATGCATTATCCCAGGATTTACAGATTTACAGAAAAACCCTTGATGTTCATGCATTAATAATTAATTAACCGTGCATCTTTTGTAAATAATTTATATATGAAAAATGTCTAGAATTTCGTCTAGTTTAATTATATGCCACTTTCATCCCATGTTAAAATGTTTAAAATGCTGTTTATTTAATTTTGCATAAATGCCATGTTAAAATGATTTAATTCATATCTAATTAACCGTAACTCGGATTTTAATAAACTTTATATGTAAATGGGGTAGAAAAATGCCTAGTTTAACATGGTGCACTTTATTTTGCTTTTTAACAACATTAAAATATGGGTTTAGGCAGAACAGTACCAATTCCAAAATATGCATATGAGGATTTTTCGGAAATTGTTGTTTGTTGTTCCGGCCTCATTTAAATTGCCTAAAATAGGTAGTTTCCTTATGCTTCACCTCTTGCCATGGCTAACAACATTTAACATTGTTGGGTACATAATCGAGAGAGAACTAAATAATTGATGTGGTGTTTTGTCAATATGCAACTCGTTGCATATTGAGCTCCACTTAACTGGTAGTTTTGGTTTGTGCACTTTGCCATGCCATGCATATTTAAACCGGACATGCATCATACTTGATTGTGCATCATGCCATGTTTATGATTGTGTGTTTACTATGTTGTTTATTTCTTTCCGGGTTGTTTCTCTTGTTAGCTTCGGTTTCGTTCCGGAGTTGTGAGGATTCGTTCGACTACGTCCGCTTGTCTTCTTCATGGACTCGTTCTTCTTCCTTGCGGGATCTCAGGCAAGATGACCACCCCTCGAAATCACTTCTATCTTTGCTTGCTAGTTGTTCGCTCTATTGCTATGCCGCGTTACCTATTCACTTGCTCCTCAAGCCTCCCATATTGCCATGAACCTCTAACCTTTGTCACCCTTCCTAGCAAACCGTTGTTTGGCTATGTTACCGCTTTTGCTCAGCCCCTCTTATAGCGTTGCTAGTTGCAGGTGAAGATGAAGATTGCTCCAGGTTGGATTATGTTTATATTGGGATATCACAATATCTCTTATTTAATTAATGCATCTATATACTTGGTAAAGGGTGGAAGGCTCGGCCTTATGCCTGGTGTTATGTTCCACTCTTGCCACCCTAGTTTCCGTCATACCGGTGTTATGTTCCTTGATTTTGCGTTCCTTACGCGGTTGGGTGATTTATGGGACCCCCTTGACAGTTCGCTTTGAATAAAACTCCTCCAGCAAGGCCCAACCTTGGTTTTACCATTTGCCTACCTAAGCCTTTTTCCCTTGGGTTCTGCAGACTCAAGGGTCATCTTTATTTTAAACACCCGGGCCAGTGCTCCTCTGAGTGTTGGTCCAACCTGTCAGTCGCCGGTGGCCACCAGGGGCAACTCTGGGCTGGCCTACCGGAAGCTTGGACAATCCGGTGTGCCCTGAGAACGAGATATGTGCAGCTCCTATCGGGATTTGTCGGCACATTCGGGCGGCTTTGCTGGTCTTGTTTTACCATTGTCGAAATGTCTTGTAAACCGTGATTCCGAGACTGATCGGGTCTTCCTGGGAGAAGGTTTATCCTTCGTTGACCGTGAGAGCTTATAATGGGCTAAGTTGGGACACCCCTACAGGGTATTATATTTCGAAAGCCATGCCCGTGGTTATGAGGCAGATGGGAATTTGTTAATATCCGGTTGTAGAGAACTTGACACTTGACCTTAATTAAAATACATCAACCGCGTGTGTAGCCGTGATGGTCTCTTCTCGGCGGAGTCCGGGAAGTGAACACGGTTTCTGGGTTATGTTTGACGTAAGTAGGAGTTCAGGATCACTTCTTGATCATTGCTAGTTCACGACCGTTCCGTTGCTTCCCTTCTCGCTCTCATTTGTGTATGTTAGCCACCATATATGCTTAGTGCTTGCTGCAGGTCCACCTTATTACACCATCCTTTCCTATAAGCTTAAATAGTCTTGATCTCGCGGGTGTGAGATTGTTGAGTCCTCGTGACTCACAGATACTTCCAAAACAGTTGCAGGTGCCGACGAAACCAGTGCAGGTGATGCAACTGAGCACAAGTGGGAGCTCGATGAAGATCTTGTTCGCTGTGTTGTTGCTTTTCTTTTGATCAGTAGTGGAGCCCAGTTGGGACGATCAGGGATCTAGTAGTTGGGTTGTCTTCTTTTCTTTTGGTTCCGTAGTCGGACCTATGTGTGTACTCTGATTGATGTATGATTTATTTATGTATTGTGTGAAGTGGCGATTGTAAGCCAACTCTTTATCCCATTCTTGTTCATTACATGGGATTGTGTGAAGATGACCCTTCTTGCGACTAAACCACAATGCGGTTATGCCTCTAAGTCGTGCCTCGACACGTGGGAGATATAGCCGCATCGTGGGCGTTACAGTGGCTGCCATGAATGAGGTAATCTCGATCTTGAAGCTGGAAATTATGCAATTAGCTGCACGCATTATGCAAGCAACCCAAGAATTGGAGGAAGTAAGAATGTTGCATTTGAAGACGGAGGAGGTCCTGCTGCTTCTGCTATCTGAAGCCTTGGGTAATCCCAGTTCTTCTTTAGATAGCAGTGTAAATTGTGATTAGATTATTGTACTTGCATGTTGTGTCATGTCTCTGAATGGATTATGCTGTAAGACCCCCTATGTTGTTCATGTGTTGTAATGATCCGAATTTTTTAGGCGAGGTAATCCTCAGTACTTGTATGATTGACATAAGGTGAACTGTTTTTCGTGTGAGCATATTGTATTGGATGAAATAACTGTTTGACTCATCCAACTTACTGAATTCGAAGATCACGGCATTTCTAAATCATAATCATATATAAAGGTGGAATAAATCTTTGTTGTGGTTTTGAAGAAATAAATAACAAAACGTAGAATTATTTGTGGATATTCGTAATCGAATAAAAATTGGATTTGGATTTAGTTGCCAGGGCCCAGGGCAAACATGAATGATAATTCTCCCAAGTTTTGAACGAAGCGGCTAAACACTCACTATCATTTGTGGGCTGCCCGAAGCAAGTGTTTGCGAGATGGAAATTACTGTCTACCCCTGACACTTGACATCCTTATCGACCGGATTTACACTGCTGTCGATAGGGGTAGACTAGTAACTTCAATCAGACGTGACACGACGGCCTCTGAGCCCATTCAGACACGGTGGGCGCCAAACGTGGGCGGGAAAACACATTTGATTCTAGCTCGTCCGAAAGACATGTGTCTCTCCCTCCATTTCCCCATTCATCCACGATGGGTGGCAAAACAAACTCTCCTCGTCTGAAATCGATGTGGGCTAATATTTTAAATAGGGGCAGATGTGTAACTTCCCTCAGACGTGACACAACCTCCCTACCTGTCAGCCCCGTTCATACACCGTGGGTGCCAACCGTGGCCGGCAAAACACCCTCTCCTTGCCCGAAATCGTTACCGGCAAATATTTGGGAGATGCGAGATTACCGTCCTATCCCCAACCGACGTGATGTCTGAAATTTTAAACGGGGGATAAGTTCGTAACTTTCCCACATTTCAGACAAGCGCGTCCCAAAGTTTGAGATCCCCATCCCCCTCCATTTCCCCATTCATACACCGTCGGCGCCACGACAACCTCCCCATTGCGGCCAGCCTCCTTCGTCCACCACCCCATCCTCCACCTTGCTAGAGCCGCTACCCCTACCCCGTCGTCCACTACAAGAGATGGACGTCTCTCATCCACGGCGCCGAACCAGTATCCTTTCATCGCGTCGTCTCGCTTCATCGGCGCCGTCGTCCACTTTGCCGTTGCCGCTCCTACGACCGCCTCGTCCACGGCAACAGGATTTATCCCCCGACCCGGCCGTCTGCCATGTAAAGTCTTCTTCCCCGCCGCCGACAGCCATCGCACCCGCAGCACCCTCAACGTATCAGCAGGGGCCTACACGGTGTCGCAAGAGAGGTGGTACTCTTCCATATGTGCTTAAGTTATTGATCTCACCTATAGATCTTAAATTGTTTATTGTACTTTTCTTGTCCATACCAAATCGCAGTGGCTAGTTGAATGCAAACATTGGTTGTGAAGTAGCTTTGTCCGGTTTGCACCTTCAGATCCGCCATGTCACGGTCACTATACTCGTAAAGCTTATGGTTTCCCCCCTTTATATTCACTACCATCATCGTAGGTGCTTCACTGCTTCGTGTCGTGCTAGCACTGCTCCTCAAGACCTCGACCCATCAAGCGAAACAACATGCCACTCATAATTCCAAAGCTTACGTGTTGAAATACGAATCTGATATGATGCTCATATTACTAAAATAGAGAACGTTTAATTGGTCACCTAATGTTCCTATATTCGTTTCGAAAAGCATGTGCGCCACCCACTGGTCCAGCTAGTTCCACTTTCCTGATTTTACTCTTGATGCTTAGGGTTTTCCCCTTTTATCTACTCTACTATGATCTGCTTAGGTGCTTTCTGTCATACTAGCATTACTCCACCCTTCAAGCCAAAGAACACAACACTCAAAATTCCAAAGCTTAATGGTTCAAATATGATTGTGATATGATACTGATATTAATTAAAAGACACATTTAATTGGTTAGCTAAAGGTCCCACTTGAGTTTCCAAATGCATGTCGCGACATATAGAGACAGCAGAATTGCATTTCTTTGTCACTTGTTGACTGTACTTTCTTGTCCATACCAAATCTTAGTTGTTATTTCAAAGCAAATATCGGTTGCTAACTACCCTTTGCGCGGTTTGCAGCTTCAGATCTGCCATCCCACTGCCACGGTCAACACTATACTCATCATGCTTACGGTTTCCCCATTTTATGATGACCACGATCAGCCTACGTGGTTCGTCTCGTAATAGCACTGCTCCACCCATCGAGCTAAACAAGCTTAGTTGTACAAATTCAAATCTGATATTATGCTGATATTAGTAAAACTGAGAGATGTTTAATTGGTCAGCTAAATGTTCCTACTTTAGTTTCGAAATGCATGTGAGCCACATATGGAGAGACCGGAAGGAATAGTATTTCTCTGTGCGCTCTGGTTCATCATGGGTGGCCAACCGACATTGTATAGAAAGACTTGTAATATCTTCAATCTGCTTGCTCTTCTGCTCTTCTTTAAGATGATCCTATTCTCTTGCGGTCGACTGGTCAGGTCCAGTTATTCTCCCTTGGTATATTTTGAATCTGTCAGGTCAGGTCGAATTGTTCTTCTTTACTATATGTTGAAGTTGTCATCTGCGAAGTATCATCACTTCTGGAGCTCTCATATTTTGAGTAGTAGGCCACATTATATTAATGCACACACCAAATTACAGCATGCATGGCACCTCTTAGAATAATTGCAGAGATAGCACAAAGGGGCTTACATGGAGGAAGTATTGGATTAGAATCACTTCTGCATTACAAAGATAATCTCACTTGTTTTTATGTTTTCATGCATGTCAGGTATTGAACATTATCAAAATGAATATGAGAATGGGCGCATGAGAGGAATATTGCGGAACAATCCACTGGCTAACAAACTTGGCATGGTGGAGGATGGCCTATCTTATTCACCCATCAAGGTGCATGCTCTAACTTGGCAAGGTTGTATTGGTCGCACATATTTTGCATCTGACCTCTTGCATTACTTCTACTTTGTTACACCATCTGCTTAGTTTAAGCATCATATATGAGTATATGCCATACCTATCCATTTTTTGTACCTATTCCATGTGTCGTCATACTATGTTTTTCCAGCCAAATGTTGTTCTTTCGTAATAGATGTCCAAAAGGAAGAGGGTGATTGCTGATCCTCAAGGAGTACAAACTAGGTATTTGGAAAAGGTAGTGATACCTGTTAAATCAGATAGATCGGCAGCCATAGAAAACACAGGCCCAATAGTAACAGACTTTACCCCTACTCCAGTGGCCAAACCCCTATTAGAACTGCTGACAGCCCAGCGTCAGGTACTGTCTATGATATCAATTCAAAATTTGAACTCCTAAATTTCTGCATGTGCCTTACCTTCTCTCTTGTATGAAACTAATTTCAGATGAATCTCCTTGCTCAAAGGATCATAGGATCTCACGACAATACTAGGCTCTGCATTGCTCTTGTCGGTACCTCTTGCCCTTTGTGAGCATACTTACACTCATTGCTGTTTGATTATGTAGCATCACTGTAAATGTTCGCTTCTTTATCCTCCCTTTGCTTGAAATTATAAGATCTATATTTACTCTTAGATAAATGTAGAATTAACACAATGGTTATGAAGTTTTGGATTGCTCATGTACGTAACTGTTGTCATGTACTCCCTTTGTATCGAATTAATTGTTCATCAATTGGATGTATTTAGAACTTAATAGTGCTAGATACATCCATTTGAGCGACAACTAATAACGGGCGGTGGTGGTATTACTGTACATGCATCGCGAGATAGTTGATTGTCTAGCATTACTCTGCATCTTATCTGCCCTGCCCTCCACTTTCTCCAAATTATCATATCTACATTTACTCTTACCAAAATGTTGAATAAAGCCAATGCCACTTCACACGTTGATGCCTGCATTCCTCTTGTCAATACCTTTTGCCTTGTAATGCTGTACTTAATCAATTTCTATTTGATTATGTATCATCAGTCTCCACCTGAGCTTCATTATCCTCTATTTCTTCCAATATTATTTGATCTATATTTACTCTTTGCAAAATGTAGAATAATGGAAACTCTAATAAAGAATTTTCTTTGGGGAATTTATTGAATTATCTTTCGATCAACATGGAGAAGGGCTTTGTCCAGCCCGTGTTAACATGTAATGTAAGTTCATCCTTCTCAAGCCTTCAAACTTTGTTCTACTATAGATTTGGATAGGCATAATTTCATCCACTGCCGTTTACATCTGATTGGATGTTTGCAACAACTACCAGTTTTAAATTGTAGTTGTAAAAACATGTTCCTTATGCAGAACAGATCCATTTATTTGCTTATATAATTGTGAAACCTGTTACGTGTCTCCTTGTTTCTCTTTCAGAGTCGTATCTCTTATGCCAGGCAGAACTTTAGGGAAGATAGTGAGCCAAACCATCTTGAGGACAGGGAGATGACCCCAAGGTCCTGTCTTGATGAAGACAGTGAGTTGAAGCTACTCACCAGCAGGTGTGAGACAACCTCTGTGCAGTCGCTGCCTCAATCAGTTCGACTTATTCAGTCTCAACTTAAAGCGGAAAGGCTTGCTTCAGCTCAGCTCCGACTTGAAGTCAAAGATGTAATGAAGATGTCAGGGGACTGCCTTGCGCACTATGGTGCCATACAGCTAGGGATGAAGCATCTATCGTTGACACAACTGAGGTCTCATCAGCTTGTTCGGCTGCTTGCGGGGCCCGAGCTTGCCAGGTCTAGTGCCTTCTGAAGTGCTCTCAGTTTTGTATATTCTTTTGTCGGCGCGTTTATATGCACTGGTGGTGACCTTTGATGCCCAGTGTATGTAATCCGCGGTCATGTTGCTCTTTATTATCACCGGTAGCGAACTTTGATTCCCAGTGGATGTAATATGCCGTAATTTCTTTATTGTATAGTGTAGGTTTATTCTTTGGTCGGTATGCTGTAATTTAGGCCAGAAGGTTCAGTGGATCTCAGTGTTGTCGGTCTTCAGGCCGACCTGTTACTCATATGGGCCAAAACGTGGGCCTATAATCATATTGGGCCATTAGCAGATCTAAACCTATAGTAGTTTCCCGCCTTTAACAAGCCATGGGCTACATATTTACTGTAGTGACACTGGGCTTCCTATGGGCCGTAGAAACTATGGGCCTTCTACGGTCCGTAGAAACAATGGGCCTTCTACGGGCCGTAGAAATAATGGGCCTTCTACGGGTCGTATCATCAATGGGCCTTAGACGGGCCATATGATCGATTGGCCAAACATGGGCCAAAAACAGACCGCATTATGACTGTAAACGAGCTAGAGTTGGAGTCGTCCGTTCATGGGCCGACCATAATGGGCCGTCGTTAATAGGCCGTATTTGATGACGCTATGAAAACGGCCCAACGTGTTAACGGGCCACAAACGGGCCAACTGTAACCACGGGCTGAATTTGGCCCACAAGCAGGAAATGGCAATAACGGGCCATAAGTAACCGAATGCTGTAAATGAGCCCAAGAATAAACGGGCCTCGAGAAGGTCGAAAGATAACATGGGCTGCAAACGGCCCAATGGATTAATGGGCCGTTAATGAGTATAAAGTGGTACACTGTTCATTACGGGCCATTTTCACCACGGGCCGTTAATGGGCCAAGAGTTACAAAGGGCCTCATATGGGCCGAAGACGTCATGGGCCATACATTGGCCGGAACTTAAAATGGGCTGGAATCATATTGGACGGCCCAGATGACGCTACTGGGCCTAATTCAGATAGGTCGTAATGGGCCCTGGGTTAGCGGGCTGTAAATGGGCCATATGCAAACAAGCCGTTAACACGCTTTCCGTGGGCCGGCCCGCCACCTTTTGACCAAGTCAAACGGGCCAGCCTTTTCACAGGAATGGGCCTCTGTTCGGCCGTGCCACGTGTCGACGTATCATAGGCGCCTTCGGTCCAATGAGTGGATGACATCTGTCCCAACGGTGAGCCGACACGTGTTTCCTCCAGCCAATGATGATTTTACACGTGGAAAATCCCCATTGGTCGGGGCTGTTAGCGGGTTATCGGATACAAAACCGGACCCGATAGCTTAACGGCGTTCCGTTACGGTGGATGCCACGTGTCGGTCACCCTTGACGAAAGCACTTCTGTGACGCGCGATTTATCGTCATGGAAGTGGACACTTCCGTGATGATAATTTTGGTAATGTCATAAGTGGACACTTCCGTGATGATAATTTTGGTAATGTCATGGAACACTTCTACGACAGCATAGGTATGAATATCTTGATTCTGTCATAAAATTGTCATGGATGTACATGCATGACAAAAACGCGACCTACTGTGACAAACACGTATCATCACGGAAGTGTATTTTTTTTGTAGTGAAGCATGGCAAGCGGAGTTAGACCCGGAGGAGATGGCCACTGGCTGTCCGAGTCTCAAAGAAGACGGGTATCCCTTTGATGCAAGTGACTTTACCAAATGTGTAAAGGAGATGCGCCCTCTGGCAAGCAAATTGGCTGAAGAGACGGATTTGTCCAAGTATCACGCGGCTTACACGATGGAGAACTCCAAAGTGAAAGCGCCGGCTTATGAGATTGTGGATCTTATTCCTCCAATACGTAAGCATACTTTTTCTCCTGACATTGATCCGTCCACACTTATAAATGATGAAGCTGTGTTCAAAGCCTTAACTGGCATCGATTGGACATCACCTGACTTCCATACGATGGACGACAAAGAAGAAATGGCGCAGGATAACCTGGAGGCTTCAACTAGCCAGGACGAAAACAGCTGATCCAAGGGGCGGCTCTCAGACCGTGGCGTAGAATTTCTTTTGAAAAACTCTTAATCTTGTGGGCTTGGGAAAGCCTTGTAATAGGCTAGTTGAAACAATGATCTGTCATGCCATCGTGCATGTGGTATCCTTTGAATGTTTAAACCGCCGAGCTTGATTTTTATCACCCGCCACTTGTGCATATAATATTATCAGCTATGTGGATCAGATCAAGCATCATCATACTTCCTGTACACAAGGAAACAACATATGCCCTAGTGGTTTACGCCAGGTAGGGTCACAAATATCTTTGAAAAAACCCTGATATAAATGTCTTTGATAAAAAAGACTAAAGGCTATTTAAGCCGGAAATATGCCGACGACTTATAGTCGAAGGCAGGGCGGGTTAGAAAAACCCTAAATATCTATTCAAATATGAAAAGTCATACCTGTAGACTGATATCATAATGACGTTGTAATGATTGTAATCCAGCATGGGTATTAACCCGTAAGTATGAAAAATCATGACTTGAATTTATTCAAGGCAAATCATCCTGGCGACTTAAAGTCTGCTTATCAGGGCGGGTTATTAACCCAATATTCTTAAGTATAAGTCATAGAATCAAGGCTACATGGCCTAAATTGCAAAAACCATATATTAATATGGAAGAAGGATATGAATCCAAAATGTTCAAAAAAGACAGAAATCCAGAAAACAAGGCTTTCATAGGCCGCCAAGCCTAAAACTTCAAGTGCTTTCATGGGACGCACAACCACTGAGTTAATTCCTGCACACCTGTAAGCCGTCCCTCACATGACAAAATGCCATTTTAACTTTAAAAAGTTCAGGGTCTTATTTAAAAGATTAACTGTCAAGAGTACGGCAGGTCATTCCAGGATTACCTGGGCGGAGTAACAATAACATATAGGCCGGATAACCCGGAATATTGTGTTTACACCTGACATGTAAGCCGATCAAGAGGGTAGGCATAGCTATGCTCATTGAGTAGGAAGCCCCCAAGTGACCTGCGAGAAGGCATGTAAGCCTGATCAAGAGGGTAAGCACAGCTATGCTCATTGAGCAGGAAGCCCCCAAGTGACCCGCGATAAGGCATGTAAGCCTGATCAAGAGGGTAAGCATAGCTATGCTCATTGAGCAGGAAGCCCCCAATTGACCTTACGAACACTTATAATTGAAACGATAGAGGCCCTGAATTATCAGGGATGCTGACTTTATTATAGTGATCATAATATGTACACTAAAGAAACTATGTACAACACAAGAGCCGGTGGCTCAGGTGTAATAGGGCCGAAGGTGAGCGATGTTCCACGGCCGGCGGGTCTCCTGCTCTGATGTGCGTGAATCCTGGTATTCTCGAATATCAATGAGGTAGTATGACCCGGTGTTCAGGTTTTTGCTGACCACAAAAGGCCCTTCCCAAGGTGGGGATAACTTATGCATATCTGTTTGTTCTTGGATTAACCGGAGCACCAAGTCGCCTTCTTGAAAGGTCCGGGCTTTAACTCGGCGGCTATGACAGCGGTGCAGATCTTGCTGGTATATCGCCGAACGAGCCGCCGCAAGGTCACGCTCCTCATCCAACATATCAAGAGCATCCTGACGTGCTTTTTCATTGACAGCTTCAACATAAGCCACCACCCAGGGCGAGTCATGACGGATATCGCTTGGAAGAACCGCCTCTGCCCCATAGACCATGAAGAAGGGCGTGTAACCTGACGATCTGTTGGGGGTGGTGTTGATACTCCAAAGCACTGAGGGTAACTCCTCAACTCAACAACCCGACGTCCTTTGCAAAGGGACCATAAGCCGGGGTTTTATCCCTCTCAAGATTTCTTGATTGGCCCTTTCAACTTGACCATTAGACTAGGGGTGAGCCACCGAAGATACGTCGAGACGAATATGCTCTCGTTGACAGAACTCTTTCATAGCACCCTTAGACAGATTGGTGACATTATCAGTTATGATACTGTGAGGGTAGCCAAAGCGGAAGATCACCTTCTTAATGAATTGAACCGCCATTGCCGCATCACACTTACTGATCGGCTCTGCCTCAACCCACTTGGTAAATTTGTCAACCGCCACCAAGAGGTGGGTCTTTTTGTCTTTGGACCTCTTGAAAGGTCCAACCATATCCAGCCCCCAGACTGCAAATGGCCAAGTAATTGGAATCATCCTCAATTCTTGAGCTGACACATGAGCTCGTCTAGAAAATTTCTGACAACCATCACACTTGCTAAACAGATCTTTTGCATTAGCATGAGCCGTCAACCAATAAAACCCATGATGAAAAGCTCTAGCCACAAGGAATTTAGAGCCAGCATGATGGCCACAGTCTCCTTCATGAATCTCCCTTAGAATGTCATGACCCTTTTCAGGAGAAACACAGAGTTGGAACACGCCTGTGACACTGCATCGGTGTAACTCGCCGTTGACAATAGTCATAGACTTAGACCGCCGGGTTATTTGCCTGGCCAAAGTTTCATCCTCAGGTAGCTCTCCCCAGGTCATATAAGCCAAATAAGGAACTGTCCAATCAGGGATGGCATGAAGAGCCGCCACCAACTGTGCCTCCGGTTCAGGTACAGCAAGATCTTCTTCAGAAGGCAACTTAACTGAAGGATTATGCAACACGTCAAGAAAAACATTAGGGGGCACCGGCTTACGCTGCGACCCAAGCCGGCTCAAAGCATCAGCCGCCTCGTTTTTCCTTTGATCCAGATGTTCCACCTGATAACCTTTGAAGTGACCGGTGATGTTATCAACCGCCCAGCGATAAGCCACCATGAGTGGGTCTTTAGAATCCCAAGTGCCAGAGACCTGTTGAACCACCAAATCTTAGTCGCCAAAGCACCTGACCCGGCTTAGATTCATCTCTCTGGCCACCTTTAGGCCATGAAGCAAGGCCTCATACTCAGCTGCATTATTAGTGCAAGGAAACATAAGCCTTAGAACATAATAAAATTTGTCACCTCGTGGGGAAGTCAAAATAACTCCAGCCCTCGAGCCTTCCAATTTCCTGGATCCATCAAAATTCATAGTCCAATATGTATTATCAGGCTTCTCCTCAGGCATCTGCAACTCTGTCCAGTCATTGATGAAATCCACAAGAGGTTGAGACTTGATAGCTATCCTTGGCATATATTCCAAACCAGGGGGTCTCAGGTCAATGGCCCAATTGGCCACTCGGCATGTAGCTTCTCTGTTTTGAATAATATCGCCTAAGGGAGCAGAGCTGACCACAGTGATAGGATGACCAAGAAAATAATGCTTCAACTTGCGACTGGCCATGAACACCCCATATACTAGCTTCTGCCAATGTGGGTATCTCTGTTTAGACTCAATTAAGACCTCACTAACATACTAAGCCAGCCTTTGAACCCCATACTCCTTACCCGTCTCTTTCCTTTCCACTACAACCGCCACGCTGACGGCTCTGCTGTTAGTAGCCACATATAAGAGCAAGGGATCCTTCTCAACAGGAGCTGCAAGAACCAGCGGCTCAGCTAACTGTTTCTTAAGCGCCTCAAACGCCTCATTAGCAGCATCACTCTAGACAAAAAGATGTGTCTTCTTCATTATTTGGTATAGAGGAATAGCCTTCTCTCCTAGGCGGCTTATAAACTGGCTTAAAGCTGCAATATGACGCGCCAAATGCTGGACATCATTAATGCAAGCTGGCTTAGCCAATGAAGTAATAGCCTTTATTTTCTCCGGGTTAGCTTCAATACCTCTCTCAGAAACCAGAAAACCCAAGAGCTTGCCTGCAAGCACACTAAAAACACATTTGGTTGGGCTAAGCATCATCTTGTATACTCGGAGGTTATTGAAGGTCTCCTTCAAATCATCTAGCAAGGTCGCCTTTCTGGACTTCACAACAATATCATCCACATAAGCATGAACATTGCGTCCTATCTGGTTGGGAAGACAATTCTGAACACAACGCTGATAAGTCGCCTGGGCACTCTTGAGTCCAAAAGGCATAGACACATAGCAGAAAGCTCTAAAGGGCGTGATAAAAGATGTTTTCTCCTGGTCTTTAATTGCCATCTTGATCAGATGATAACCAGAATAAGCATCTAAGAAGCTCAAACGCTCACAACTCGCCGTAGTTTCAATGATCTGATCAATATGGGGAAGAGAAAAAGGATCAGCTGGGCAAGCTTTGTTAAGGTCTGTGTAATCCACACACATACGCCAAGTGCCATTTTTCTTAAGTACTAGCACCAGGTTAGCCAACCACTCAGGATGAAAAACTTCAACGACGAACCCTGCTGCTAAGAGCCGGGCCACCTCTTCCCCAATGGCCTTACGTCTCTCCTCATTAAAACGATGAAGGAATTGCTTGACCAGCTTACACTTGGGGTCAATATTGAGAGTGTGCTCAGCGAGTTCTCTCGGTACACCCGGCATGTCTGAAGGCTTCCATGCAAAGATGTCCCAGTTCTCACGGATGAACTTGATGAGCGCACTTTCCTATTTTGGATCCATATTGGCACTGATAGTGAATTGTTGAGATGAGTCGCCAGGGGTAAAGTCAACCTGCTTGGTATCATCCGCCGACTTAAACTTCAACAAAGGGTCATGCTCTGTGGTTGGCTTCTTCAATGGAGTCATATTAGCCGGGCAACATTGTCTTTATAAAACTTAAGCTCTTCCGTAGCACAAGGAGACTTAGCATAAGCAGCATCGGCTTCTTCACATTCCAAGGCTATTTTCCTGTCACCATGTACTGTGATGGTCCCCTTGCGACCCGACGTCTTAATTAAGCTACAGATACACATAACAAGGCCGCACCATAAACTTGGCGTAAGCCGGCTGTCCAAATAGAGCATGACAGTGACTTTTAATCTTGACCACTTCAAAGTTCAATGTCTCTGCCCTGTAGTCATACTCACTGCCAAAGCTACTTCCAAGGCAACTTTACCAACTGGATATGCCGACTTACCAGGCACTACTCCATGAAAGACTGTGGAGGATGGCTTAAGATCTTTGTTAGTTAAATTCATGCGGCGAAAAGTATCATAATAAAGAATATTGATACAGCTACCTCCGTCCAAGCACCTTAGTGAACTTGTAACCTCCCACTTGACGGGCTACCACCAAAGCCAGCTGACCCGAATTGTCAACCCGGGGCGGGTGATCCTCACGGCTCCATTCAATTGGCTGCTCTGACCACCGTAAGTATCAGGGTATTGCCGGCTCAACAGTGCTCACCGCTCGTTTATGAACCTTCTGATCCTGCTTGCATAGGCTCGTGGTGAAAACATGGTATTGTCCACTACTAAGCTGCTTTGGATTGCTTTGATACCCTGACTGCTATTGCTGATTACCTTGATTGGGCTGCTGGTTATAATTGCCTTGATTGCCCTGACCCTGATATCCAGAATTTGATCCGCTGCCGCCAAACCCGGGCCCATGAGAGCCGGATCCTGACCCGCCGTGCGGGCCATTATTGTTATTGTGGTCCTAGTGAGAGCCAAAATTGTTATATTCCTTCATGATAAAACAATATTTCCACATGTGAGTCGATAGTCTATCTTGGTAGCTGTGCTTTGGGCAGGGTTGGTTCAACATCGCTTCAAGGTTGAACATCGGTCCTCCCATCCGAGGAAATGGCTTTCCCTTCCGACGTCGATCGTTATTCTATGCATTAGTATTAGCCACAAAATCTGACCCGCCGTCAGGCTGCTTGCGCTTACCCTGGTTAAGACCTGCCATGTTTGACTGCTGCCCTTTCCCATTGTCGTTCTTGTTCCCCTTATTGGATCTCTCCTCATCAGACCCATGATCCTTAGTATTGTCAGAATCGGCATATTTGATGAGAGCCTCCATGAGCTCTCCCATGTCGTTGTAGTGACGTTTAAGCCACCCTAACTTTTGCTTGAGAGGGGTGAAATGACAATTTTTCTCCAGAATCAGAACAACAGAGCCGGCGTTGATGCTAATGGTGGGCCGACTCATCCTCGTGCTATCCGATGAGTGGATAATAGCGGAGACCCGACGGACCTAATGGTGGGCTGACTCATCCTCGTGCTGGACACAAGCGTCTAGGTCGATGATCGACAGAGGTTGTTTGCACGTGTCTTTGAAATTCTGAATAAAACACGCTTTCAACTCCGCCCATGAATTGATAGAATTAGGGGCTATCCCTTCAACTAGGTTCGAGTCGGTCCATCCAACGTCATGGTGAAGTACTTGGCACACACAGCGTCATTGACATGTAACATGTCCATAGCCAACTCGTAGCTCTCAATCCAAGCCTCGGGAGGCTGATCAGCAGTGTAATTGGGCACCTTTAGAGGGCCCTTGAAGTCCTTAGGCAAACGATCATTGTGTAGAGCCGGTGCTAGGCACGGCACACCCACTGTCTTGGAAGTCATCCCAGCCACTACAGACGCCGAAGGGTCCAACTAAAGCCGTTGATGAGCCGCTAATTGAGCCGCCAGCTTTGCCTCTTGACGCGCGCTAGCCAGATCCATTAAAGCCTGCACATTATTATCATCACGCAGCGGGTCATGCCCACGTGGTTGGTTCCGATGCCGCTCCCTGCTAGAAACTGCCGGCAACTCAATGCGCCGGCTATAACTTCGGCTGGGGCGTGGAGTTGAATGAATTCACTCGCGGCTATATGAGTAAGCCACCTGCTGGACTACCGCTGTTTGAAGAAGCTCCACAACCTTTCGGGTCTTAACCGCAGCGGGAGACTCGCCTTCCACTGGAAGAGCCGCCAGTCGCGAAGCCGCGGTAATCATGTTATCTCGAGGGTTGGAATAATGATCCGATGGTGTTAAAACTTGCTGAGGCGGGGTTGCGTTCAAACGAGGCAGGTCTGTTATGTGCGGTTGAGCTGATACCCTGGTTACGGGCGCCTCGGCAGCCCGGGTCACACCGGACGGATTACTTGGTCCTGCCCCAGGTGTATTGAAAAGATTTCTTGCCTCGAACTGTGAAGGTAGATGGCTCTGTTATCTGCGTAAGACAGCATTTGATGCATTCTGGTCCAAATTTAACCGGAAAGCTTCTGCTTGGATCCGTTGTGACTCAGCCTCCAACGCGGCTCACTCCGTTGCCATCCTAGCATTCTCAGCATTTAGCTCCTTAGCCTGAGCTACCTCATCCCGCAGTTTTGCGACTTCCACATTATGTTGTGCTTGAGTCGCTGGGGTTACTTCTGCAGCTAACAGAGTCACCAAAGCATCCAAGAGCTCAGATAAGACCTTAGCCGGCAGACGCACAAGGCCGCTCGCCCCGGCCATCGCCGCAGCCGTTGAACTAGAGGTCATAGCTGCAGTAGTCGATGAATTCAACATCTGTTGCGTACCGGCCATGAAGATAGCAACCCTGCTCGACGGCTCATAGGGGTCCAGAATACTGTCGCCATCGGAACAACCCCCAAGCCCGCCATCTTGTAGCTGATAGATTGATTCGGTCTCGCCGGTTGAAGACTCGTCACCTAAATAGATGGATGTCTCCTCGCCAGACATAGAACCTTCTTCGAGATCCGCCCCATGAACAAAGCCAATGAAAGCACGCTTCCTGGCGGGTTGGATCTTGGTCGGTCATGCACACTGAGTCGTCTCCATGGTGTCGGTGCAGATATCCGGCTCAGGCTCCGACTCCAATCTTGCTGACGAAGACGTGAATTCCGCCGAAGGGGACCCGGTACCCGTACCCGATTGAGTCAGCCTCAGGACCCCAGCCAGCGTCGTCGATGTAGAGCTTGCCGCGGTGACTCTTGGTCATCCGGCCGACGACGTATCCCTTGATCCCTGAGAAGTTGCCCTTCAAGAACTCAAAACCACGTGCTTTGGCCCCACGGTGGGCGCCAACTGTCGTGGATTTGTCACGGCAGATGCCCTAGTGAAAGGACTTAGGTGTGGAGCCATCGCAACTAGGTTAACTTGAAGGGATTGGATGGGACAAAGGACACAGAGAGTTTACCCAGGTTCGGCCCCTCACAACGAGGTAAAGGCCTACGTCCTGCTTCTAATTGTATTGCTTGAGTTTTGATTACAAGCGAGCGAATACGCCTGACCTAGTTCTCGATTGCTTGTTTCTTGAGTTAACCCACCACCGGGTCTCACCTTTATATACACAGGTAGAGACCCGGAGGCTTACAAAGTCCCGGCCGGCTCACACAGCGTGGCCGGCTCGGTTTCTAACTAATCCTGCCTTACAGAACAAGTCTTCATACGGAACTTCACAGGACCAGGTCTTGGGCCTTTACTAGGCCTGCCTCCAAGAGCCGTTGTCTTCGTACTTATCCTTGGGCCTCCTTGGACCTTCTTTATGTTGAGACACCAACGGTGTAACCCGTCCCCTCCTAGGCAGGTCACACCTAGGAGCTATAACCCAACACTCTCCTTTGATTGTTCATAAATATATATGTGCATTTGATCTCACTGCCATTATGATAAGTGCACAAATTTAGGATGACCTCACACTATATTTGGTTTTCTAGATTCTCTTAAATTTTGGTAATTCTTGCCAATGGGGCGGGGGGCGGGGGGTATAGGGTTTTGGAGAATGGTTCTTGTCATTCATGCATATGAACCTTTGTATGCTGGCAGCATGGATGGCTATATAGAGAAAACTCTGCCGAGTTTATGCCACCCGATTTATGGAACGACACTCAAGTTCATTCACACACACATATATATTGTGGGGCAGTTTGCTCTATGTATTGCGGTTCTATTAACATCAAATACTCATGGTGTTTTCATGCTAGTACAACTATCTATGATAACATCAAGCATGTTTGTGATATTTGAGGCTATCACAACCACCTGAAATATACAATTTGTTCTCAGATGAATTACATACTTGTTGAAAAAACATTATAAGAACCCTGTTGTTGAGTTTTTTGTCACTTACCAGGATTGCAGAGGCTGAAAGTGCATGTAGCTCCTAAGTGTGATTTTGATAGTTAATGACAATCTTTGTGGCCTAATGTTTACATTGATATATATATATACATATATATATATATATATATATATATATATATATATATATATATATGAAGGAAAGTTACATATACAATGCATGAAGAATATTGAATGGGTTTAGGGATGGAAGCCATCAAGATAAGTACATCAATTGAGTGTTGGTAATGAATTACTATTCCTATGGAGCAACAATTGTATTGACTTATTACTCCTACCAGATGACCCGTTGCGCCAATTGGCGCAGAGACCAACTGCTGCCAAGAAGCCGAGAGAACTAACTGAAACATGAAAAGGAAGTCATGTGAACTATTCCCAGGACGTTTCTCGCAAATTGTCTACAAGTGATTATTTTTGTAATGCATTTGTATCTTCCCTGTATATTCGCCAACGATGGATAATGATGGTTGCTTTCAGATATCCCTAAGACAAAGATATCAACGGGATAAATAAGGGAAGGAAAAAAATAAAAGATGTATTTTGTTGCTTGTTCAGTTTGATTTCAGAGGGGGCATGCCTGTTACGTGGTTTTCGCTCAGACGTTCGATGTCTCCTTGGCTTCTCGGGTTGTTGTGTGCAGCGCACCCTGAGCCGTATGGACGGACAGCCAGAGCACACACCTACCAACGCTTACCACATGACAATGTTGTGTGTCTATCCGTGGCATAGCCGAGCAAGCGCGTCAGCTCGCGAGTGGGTCCAACATGTTAGCATTGTTCACCTTGTGTCGAGTTAGTTCGCTCTTGCACATGTGACAGCCGGTTAGGGTCATTCGCCACATGCTGGCTTGTTATAGGTTGTCTTGCTGTGCTCGTCGGTGTACATGCGCGGCTGGTGCAAATTTCTGGTTGTGTAATAAAAAATTCTTACATTTAAATGTGGTGAGCTCTGCAGTCCTGTGGGAACAGTGGAACTTCAGAAATTCTGTAGTGTTTAATAGGTGCACTTGGATATCTACAAAACAGGTCCTAGGGCTGGTTTATCGATATCTAAGAGACTGGACCGAAAACTGAAGATTGGTCAAATCATTCTCTCCAGTGGGAGTAACTGAAACCTCTCGAGCCTCCCGGGTCGCTCTCTCGCGCAACTCCAGAGGTCCCTGCCTCCACTCTCCGGCTGGGCTCCACTAGCCCACTCCTCCCCTCTCCGTCGCCGGAGGAGGCTGCCAGGTGAAGCCTTGTAGCAGACGGCGACGGAGAGGCTACGCGCGGCCTCCTCTCCAGCCTATTGTGTTGTCTCCTCCTCCCTCAGATCCCAAATCCCCCCACGCCTCCTGCTTCCCTGCTTGCTTGGCTACGGCTGCCAGCTGATACGTCTCCAACATATCTATAATTTTTTATTGTTCCATGCTATTATATTATCAATCTAGGATGTTTTATATGCATTTATATGCTATTTTATATGATTTTTGGGACAAAACTATTAACCTAGAGCCCAGTGCCAGTTTCTGTTTTTTCCTTGTTTTTAAGTATCGCAGAAAAGGAATACCAAACGGAGTACAATTGACCAGAAAATTCAAAGATTGTTTTTGGACCAGAAAAATCCCACGGAGCATTGGAGATGGACCAGAAGAGTCCCGAGGCCATTGTTATTTTACTACGAACTCTTGAATAGATCGATCAGAAAGGATAACTTTGAGGTGGTTTCGTACCCTACAATAATTTCTTCATTTGTTCTCCGCTATTAGTGACTTTGGAGTGACTCTTTGTTGCAAGTTCAGGGATAGTTATATGATCTAATTATGTTATCCTTGTTGAGAGAACTTGCACTAGTGAAAGTATGAACCCTAGGCCTTGTTTCGAAGCATTGCAATACCGTTTGTGCTCACTTTTATCATTAGTTACCTTTCTGTTTTTTATTTTTTCATATTTAAAAAACCTATATCTACCATCCATATTGCACTTGTATCACCATCTCTTCGCCGAACTAGTGCACCTATACAATTTACCATTGTATTGGGTGTGTTGGGGACACAAGAGACTCTTTGTTATTTGGTTGCAGGGTTGTTTGAGAGAGACCATCTTCATCCTACGCCTCCCATGGATTGATAAACCTTAGGTCATCCACTTGAGGGAAATTTGCTACTGTCCTACAAACCTCTGCACTTGGAGGCCCAACAACGTCTACAAGAAGAAGGTTGTGTAGTAGACATCAAGCTCTTTTCTGGCGCCGTTGCCGGGGAGGCTAGGTAAGCGGCACTAACACCCCGTCAACTAAGCTCTTTTCTGGCGCCGTTGCCGTGGAGGTTAGTGCTTGAAGGTATATCTTGATCTTGCAATCGAATCTTTTAGTTTCTTGTTTTATCACTAGTTTAGTTTATAAAAGAAAACTACAAAAAATGGAATTGAGGGTGCCTCATATGCTTCATCTTTTTAATGTCTTTCGTGAAAATGATGGAAAGGAAAATTGTGCTCAAGTGTTAGAACAAGAATGCATTAAAATGTTTGGCACTAAATATTTGAATGATGAGCATGATTGCAATGTTGTTAGTATGAATTCTTTGAATATCCATGATGCTAATGATATGCAAAGCCACAAGCTTGGGGATGCTATGTTTGACGAAGATGATATTTTTTGTCCCCCAAGTTTTGATGAGCAGATTTATTATGATGATAGCATGCCTCCTTTTTATGATGATTATGTTGATGAAAGTGGTTTCAGAGAGGTCATGACTTTATTTAGTGATGAATCCACTATTTCAGAAGAGGTTCCAAATGATTATGAGAACAAAGTTGCTATCTATGATGATTATTGTGATGACATGTATGCTATAAAGAACAATGATAACCATGAAACTTGTCATCTTGATTTTAATTTTCAATTGGATTATGCCTCACATGATAGTTATTTTGTTCATTTTGCTCCCACTACTATTCATGAGAAGAAATTTGCTTATGTGGAGAGTAATAAAAATTCTATGCTTGTAGATCATGAAAAGAATGCTGTATGTGATGGTTATATTTTTGAATTCATTCATGATGCTACTAAAAATTATTATGAGGGAGGAATATATGCTTGTAGGAATTGCAATAATATCAAGTTTCCTCTCTATGTGCTTAAAATCTTGAAGTTATGCTTGTTTTGCTTTCCTATGCTAGTTGATTCTTGTTCCCATAAATTGTTTGCTCACAAAATCCTTATGCATAGGAAGTGGGTTAGGCTTAAATGTGCTAGTTATATTCTTCATGATGCTCTCTTTATATTTCAAATCTTATCTTTTATGTGAGCATCGTTGAAATCATCATGCCTAGTGATACGTCTCCGTCGTATCTATAATTTTTTATTGTTCCATGCCAATATTATACAACTTTCATATACTTTTGGCAAATTTTTATACTATTTTTTGGGACTAACATATTGATCCAGTGCCCAGTGCCAGTTCCTGTTTGTTGCATGTTTTTGTTTCGTAGAAAATCCATATCAAACGGAGTCCAAACGGGATAAAAACTGACGGAGATTATTTTTGGAATATATGTGAATTTTTGGAAGAAGAATCAACGCGAGACGATGCCCGAGGGGGGCACAAGGCAGGGGCGCGCCCCAGGGGGTGGGCGTGCCCCTGACCCTCGTGGCCACCCCGTAAGGCGGTTAGTGCCTGTCGTGGCGAACCCTTATGCAACTGTAATAAAATGCGGAGAGATAGCCCCACGAGCATCGCTCGAGGTTATCCATGCTTTTGTGGTGCAAAAAATATGCGGGTGAGGAGCTCACATTGATTTTCGTCGAGGTGGAGTTTGCCGAAGACAGCCGGCGCAGCTCAGCGCTTGCTGAGTGCGCCGGCGCACCCGCTGGGTGTAGCTTTCGAGTCTCCGGGTGCTCGAAGGGGGTTCCCGGCCGGTCAGGCTCGACCGACCAGGCGGCGAGGCGGGACGTGACCGAGCCGGCTTGGCACAGCCGGCCAGGCGGCGAGGCGTCTGGCAGCGCCCTTTTTCTTCTTTCTTCTCTTCTGCCGGCTGCTGGCAGCCGGATAAAACTCTACTTTTGTCTCTTGTTTTGTTTCTTGCAATCTTTCGTGCGGGCGCGCCAGCGCACCCACTGGGTGCAGCCCCCGAGATTCGGGCCGACTGCCGAGCAGTCGGGCCGGATCTTCCGGCAGCTACTTTGTCTTCTTTCCTCGCGGGGGCGCGTCAGCGCACCCGCTGGGTGTAGCCCCCGAGATTCGGGCCAACTGCTGAGCAGTCGGGCCGGATCTTCCGGCAACTACTTTGTCTTCTTCTTCGCGGGGGCGCGTCAGCGCACCCGCTAGGTGTAGCCCCCGAGATTCGGGCTGACTGCTGAGCAGTCGGGCCGAATCTCCCGGCGACTACTTTGTCTTCTTCTTTTTGTCTGCCCGTACAGCCGGACAGACACTTCTTCTTTCTGTCCAGCCGGGTATGCAGGCGGCAATATTTTTCCAGCCGGCCTCTTTCTTTCTTTCTTTTTGTCCGACTCACGCGAGCAGCCGGACCCCATCGTTTTTTAGCAGCCGGACTCTTTTCTCTACTTCTTTTCTTTCCACCCGGCTCTCTTCTTTCTTCACAGGCAGCCGGACTCGGGGGCTGGCTGAGCAGCCGACCAGCTGCGAGGCGGCAGCCGGCGGGCGGCGTCTGGAGCAGGAGCCGGCGGGCGAGGGTGCTGGCGACCTGGCGGCTGGGTGCCGCAGGAGGCGGCCGGGCACAACGGCGAGGGAGCCGGCGCGCGGGAGGATGCGGGGCCGGGTCGCGGGAGTCGGCGCAGGCGGGCGCGGCAGGTGGTCGGGGGAGTGGGCCTGCGCGGGCCCGTGCGGACGGCCGGGGCTCCCGCTGGGAGCAACCGGAGCCGGAGGCCGGAGCGAGGCGAGACCGGCGCGCGGCCAGCTGGGCACAGCGCACTCCGCAAACGGGAGCGAGGCGTGGGGGTTCGCTTGTGCGGCAGGCGGGCATCCGGCTGTAGTGCGAGCCAGCGGGCGCTCGCGAGGCCGGCTGGTGGCAGACCGGCCGCGGGAGCAGGCGGGCGCGGCGAGGCCGGGTGGCGCGGAGCCGCTGCCGATGCTGCGGGCCTGTAGGCGGTGCGGAGGCGGAAGATTCGGCCTCGGGCAGAGGTGGAGGATTCGGCCGGCCCGGCATGGGGCGGCGAGCCGGCAGGGGAAGGCGGAGCTGACCGGGGCAGAGTGCAGCCGGACGCAGCGAGCCGGCCCGGGGGAGCCGGCGAGGAGCGGGGAAGCCGGCTGGGCGGAGGCCGGGTGCTGGAGAAGCTGGGAAGCCGGCGTGCGTGCGTGGAGGCGAAGCCGGCGCGGTCCCGGAGCAGGCCGGGACGGGGCGGCGAGCCGGCCCACGCGGGAGCGTGGGGAGGCGGAGCAGGCCAACGACGCGCAAGGAGCCAGCGGCGGAGCCAGCGCGGGCGGACGTTCGGACAAGGCTAGGCGTGGGCGACGCATGGCGGAGAAGGCGCGCGGCAGGCATCTCGCGTGTGGAGGCGGACGAGCTGGGCGCTGAGGAAGGGGTGCGCTGCTACGGACCGGGGCAGCGTGGGAGGAGGCCCGGAGCAGCTGGTCGGGGACGAGGCGACGAGCGGAGGAGGCCGGCGTGCCGCTGGAGGCAGCCGAGGCGCGGCCCCTCGCTCCCTCTGCACGGGGCGCGAGGAGCGGGTGCAGCGGTCGCCCAGCCGAGCAGAGCTGCAGAGGAGATCGGAGACGGACGCGCGTCTGCGGCCTGCGGAGAGGACCGGAGGCGAGCTCTGCGCATAGTCATTTTCTGAGAAATGCACGAGCAGCGTACGACCATGGTCTGACTTGCATCAGTATCTGGCTAGTGTATGGCCACCGTATGGGTAGTATCTGTGTAGTGGTATGGCTAAGTTTGACCATTGTTGACTAGCATCTAGCTAGCTTGGATAAACGAAATATGGAGCGAAAGTGCGTTTCGCCCGGAGCAAGGCACAATGCGGAGGGGAGAAGACGCGAGCGGCGCGTGGATGGACACGGCCAACCGAAGCGAGGCCCCGCGAGCGGCACGCGCGTGGACGGATGGCCGGCGTCACAACGGTGGTGACGAAGAGGCTGACGGCGAGGACGCGCCGCCCCTCGCGGCAGCTCTGGGGTCGCGTCGATGTCGGGCCCCCGAGCGCCACCGGAGAGACAACGGCGACGCCGCGGTGACGACGAAGATGGCGAAGCCGACGGCGAGGGCGCGCCGCCCCTCGCGGCCACTCCGGGGGCATGTCGATGTTGAGCCCCCGACCTCACGGGGGGCTTGCGAGTCGACAGATGCCACAAGGTCTTAGTGTGAGGGTAAGACTGCTGCTGATAGGCCCGGGAGCGGGTATGCGAGTAGCACGCGCTAGTTTACCCAGGTTCGGCGCTCTCCGGAGAGATAATATCCCTACTCATGCATGTCTGAATATCTGTGGTATATCTGGTACAGAGTTGCTCCTGGAGCTGTATCTGAAAGCAGTGCCACACGCATCTGGTTTCATATATGCATGTATGTGGCATGCCCTAGTGGCCGGCCACGCTCATGGCCGAATGGGTGTGCCTGGGCATGTATCCATGCGTGTGTGCATGTGAGGGTGGATGGATGGATGGATGTGTGCCTTATATAGGCATGGCTAGCTTAGCATGTAAGCTATGTGGTGGCATGGAAGCAAGGGGGGATGGTGGGGTGTCATGCTTGTCCCCTGGGTCACTTCATAAATAGTGCCAGGGGACAGGTGACACTATACATGATGGCATCGAGGTACAGCCGTCTCATCCGCAGTATGGCCGCCACGTCGGGGTCTTGTCGGGCTGCAGTCGGCAGCCGGCAGCCGGCCGGGCAGAGCAGTCGGACGGGGAGCCGGCAGGAGCAGCCGGGCAGTCGGACTAAGGGGCTTTGCTAGCCCCGATGTCTTGAATTATTGTCTCGCCGTCTTCCGGGTATCCGTGGCCAATTACTCCGACAGTGCCCTTCTTTCGCCACAAGAAAGCCAATATCCGGATAAAAATCGTGTCCAAATTTCAGCCCAATCGGAGTTACGGATCTCCGGGAATATAAGAAACGGTGAAAGGCCAGAATCTGGAACGCAGAAACATAAGGAAACACAGAGAGAGATCCAATCTCGGAGGGGCTCTCGCCCGTCCGCCGCCATGGAGGCCATGGACCAGAGGGGAAACCCTTCTCCCATCTAGGGAGAAGGTCATGGAATAAGAAGAAGAAGGGGGCCCTCTTCCCCTATCTTCTGGTGGCGCCGGAATGTCGTCGGGGCCATCATCACGACAACGATCTACACCAACACCTCCGTCATCTTCACCAACATCTTCATCGCCTTCCCCCATCTATCTACAACAGTCCACTCTCCTGCAACCTGATGTACCCTCTACTTGAACATGGTGCTTTATGCTTCATATTATTATCCAATGATGTGTTGCCATCCTATGATGTCTGAGTAGATTTTTGTTGTCCTAACGGTAATTGGTGAATTGCTATGATTGATTTAATTTGCTTGTGATTATGTTGCTATCCTTTGGTGCCCATCATATGAGCGCGCGCGTGGATCACACCATAGGGTTAGTTGTATGTTGATAGGACTATGTATTGGAGGGCAAGAGTGACAGAATCTTCAACCTAGCATAGAAATTGATGCATACGGGATTGAAGGGGGACCAATATATCTTAATGCTATGGTTGGGTTTTACCTTAATGAATGTTAGTAGTTATGGATGCTTGCTAATAGTTCCAATCATAAGTGCATAGAATTCCAAGTCAGGGATGACATGCTAGCAGTGGCCTCTCCCACATAAAACTTGCTATAGGTCTAGTAAAGTAGTCAATTGCTTAGGGACAATTTAGCAACTCCTACCACCACTTTTCCACACTCGCTATACTAACTTTATTGTGTCTTTATCTAAACAGCCCATAGATTTTATTTACGTGCTCTTTATTTTCTTGCAAACCTATCCAACAGCACCTACAAAGTACTTCTAGTTTCATACTTGTTCTAGGTAAAGTGAACGTTAAGCATGCGTAGAGTTGTATCGGTGGTCGATAGAACTTGAGGGAATATTTGTTCTGCCTTTAGCTCCTCGTTGGGTTTGACACTCTTACTTATCGAAAGAGGCTACAATTGATCCCCTATACTTGTGGGTTATCAAGACCTTTTTCTGGCGCCGTTGCCGGGGAGTAATAGCGTGGGGTGAATATTCTCGTGTGTTCTTGTTTGCTTTATCACTAAGTACATTTTATTTGCTGTTCTTAGTTGTTTTCTATCTTTAGTAATGGGTAGGAAACACAAAATACCAAAAAAAATAGTTGTACCTACTAAACCAATGGTTGAAGAACCACTCAAAATCTATCATACCACTGAAGCTTTCTACTTGGATCATCTTTGATCCCTATGAGCTCGTGCTGAAACCCCAACTAGCTTAGTTGAGGGCAAATCTTTAGATGAGCATGCTTGTTATGTGCGACACTGCTTATCTCAAAAAGGGAAACTTTTACTGGATCAAATTCATCGTTTGCAATGCTATGCTTGGAATTTATGTGAAATATATGATCTTGTTGTTCTGAAGACCCTAAGAAACACCTTCCCTACCAATGTGAGTTTAGTGATAATGGAATTGTATCTTCGTATGCTAAGGGTGTTTATAATTACTATGATGTTCAACAAATTGAAGAATTTGTTGCTTTTAAGGGTGCTTATGAAATTGCTTCTTTGATTGGAAAGTATGATGCTACTCTTTACAAATCTGAAAATTTTGCCATACTTAAATATTGTTATGATAATTATGCTTCTAATGCCTATGTTAAACCATATATTGAAGACTCCTTCGCTGTCCCAGAAGAGACTAATATTTTGCAGGAGTCTATGGAAGAAGAAATTGATGAAACGGTGGGCTCATTGGATGAAAAAGATGATGAGGAGAGCGAAGAACAAAAGGAGGAAGAGCGGATTAGCTACATGTTCCCACCTTCTAATGAGAGTAACTCTTCAACTCATACATTGTTTAATTTCCCTTCGTGCTTGCCGAAGGATGATTGCTATGATGATTGTTATGATCCCGTTGATTCTATTGAAGTATCCCTTTTTGATGATGCTTGCTATGCTTGTGGCCAAGATGCCAATATGAATTATGCTTATGGAGATGAACTTGCTATAGTTCCTTATGTTAAACATGAAATTGTTGCTATTGCACCCACGCATGATAGTCCTATTATCTTTTTGAATTCTCCCGACTACACTATATCGGAGAAGTTTGCCCTTATTAAGGATTATATTGATGGGTTGCGTTTCACTACTACACATGATGATTTTGATAGATATAATATGCATGTGCTTGCTGCTCATACTTGCAATCATTATGAGAGAGGAACTACATCTCAGCCTCTCCATGTTTCCAATATGATAAAATTGCAAGAAACTGTTTATACTATGCATTGGCCTTTACTATGTGTGCATGAATTGTTCTTTTATGACATGCTGATGCATAGGAAGAGAGTTAGACTTCGTTGCTGCATGATATATGTTACTTTGTGCTCACGACTAAATCACAAATCATTGTTAATTAAAATTGGCTTTGATATACCTTGGAATCCGGGTGGATCCATTGCTTGAGCACTATATGCCTAGCTTAATGGCTTTAAAGAAAGCGCTGCCAGGGAGACAACCCGGAAGTTTTAGAGAGTCATTTATTTCTGTTGTGTGCTTTTATAAAGTGTAAAAACAAAAATAATGTGCCAAGTTTTGCCTTTAGGATGTTTACATTGCTTGTTGGTTTGTGCGGTGCAAAACAGAAACTTTTGCTGTAGTGCACGATTTTACATTTTTACTGGAACGTCAAACGGTTATGAAATTTTTTGCACTATCTTTCTATAAAAATTGTTTATTTTTCCTAATTTGTTCAGAATTTTTGGAGTACCAGAAGTACGGTGAATGTTCAGATTACTACAGACTATCCTGTTTAAGACAGATTCTGTTTTTGATGCATAGTTTGCTTGTTTTGATGAAACTATCGATTTCTATCAGTGGATTAAGCCATGAAAAAGTTATATTACAGTAGCTACAATTCAAAAAAAAATATTAATTGGTTTGCAATAGTACTTAGAGTAGTGATTTGCTTTATTATACTAACGGATCTTACCGAACTTTCTGTTGAGTTTTGTGTGGATGAAATGTTTGAAGATCGAGGATGTCTCGATATGAGGAGAGGGAGGAGAGCCAAGAGCTCAAGCTTGGGGATGCCCAAGGCACCCCAAGTAAATATTCAAGGATACTCAAGCGTCTAAGCTTGGGGATGCCCCGGAAGGCATCTCATCTTTCTTCAACAAGTATCAGTATGATTTCGGTTTCGTTTCGTTCATGTGATATGTGCAAATCTTGGAGCGTCTTTTGCATTTAGTTTTCACTTTCATTTTTTGCACCATGCTGGTATGAGATAGTCCTTGGTTGATTTATAGAATGCTCATTGCACTTCACTTATATCTTTTGAGTATGGCTTTATAGAATGCTTCATGTGCTTCACTTATATCATTTGAAGTTTGGATTGCCTGTTTCTCTTCACATAGAAAACCGCCATTTGTAGAATGCTCTTTTGTTTCACTTATATTTGTTAGAGCGTGGGCATATCTTTTGTAGAAAGAATTAAACTCTCTTGCTTCACTTATATCTATTTAGAGAGTTGACAGGAATTGGTCATTCACATGCTTAGTCATAAAATCCTACATAAAACGTATAGATCACTGAATATGATATGTTTGATTCTTTGCAATTGTTTTGCGATATACAGATGGTGATATTAGATTCATGCTAGTGGGGTAATTGTGAATTTGAGAAATACTTGTGTTGAGGTTTGCAAGTCCCGTAGCATGCACGTATGGTAACCGTTGTGTAACAAATTTGAAGCATGAGGTGTTTCTTTGATTGTCTTCCTTATGAGTGGCGGTCGGGGACGAGCGATGGTGTTTTCCTACCAATCTATCCCCCTAGGAGCATGCGCATAGTGCTTGGTTTCGGTGACTAATAGATTTTTGCAATAAGTATGTGAGTTCTTTATGACTAATGTTGAGTCCATGGATTATACGCACTCTCACCCTTCCATCATTGCTAGCCTCTTTGGTACCGTGCATTGCCCTTTCTCTCCTCGAGAGTTGGTGCAAACTTCGCCGGTGCATCCAAACCCTGTGATATGATATGCTCTATCACACATAAGCCTCCTTTTATTTTCCTCAAAACAGCCACCATACCTACTAATTATGGCATTTCCATAGCCATTCTGAGATATATTGCCATGTAACTTCCATCATCATCATATACATGACTTGAGCATTCATTGTCATATTTCTTTGCATGATCGTAAGATAGCTAGCATGATGTCTTCATGGCTTGTCCATTTTTTGATATCGTTGCTATGCTAGATCATTGCACTGTTGCGGAACGTAGCAGAAAGTCAAAATTTTCTACGCATCACCAAGATCAATCTATGGAGTAATCTAGCAACGAGGGGAAGGGGGTGCATCTACATACCATTGTAGATCGCGATGCGGAAGCGTTGCAAGAACGCGGATGAAGGAGTCATACTCGTAGCGATTCAGATCGCGGTTGATTCCGATCTAAGCACCGAAGAACGGTGCCTCCGTGTTCAACACACGTGCAGCCCGGTGACGTCTCCCACGCCTTGATCCAGCAAGGAGAGAGGGAGAGGTTGAGGAAGACTCCATCCAGCAGCAGCACGACGGCGTGGTGGTGGTGGAGGAGCGTGGCAATCCCGCAGGGCTTCGCCAAGCACCACGGGAGAGGAGGAGGAGGGAGAGGGGTAGGGCTGCGCCGAAAGAGAGACGTTCTCGTGTCTATGGCAGCCCCAAACCTCAAGTATATATAGGGGAGGGGGAGGGCTGCGCCCCCATCTAGGGTTCCCCCCCAAAGGGTGCGGCCAGCCCTAGATGGGGCTTGGGGGCGGCCAAGAGGGGGAAGAGAGGGGGCGCCCCACTAGATGGGCCTTAGGCCCATCTGAGCCTAGGGTTTCCCCCTTCCCCCCTTTCTTGCGCCCTGGGCCTCTTGTGGGGGGGGCGCACCAGCCCACCTGGGGCTGGTCCCCTCCCACACTTGACCCATGCAGCCCTCCGGGGCTGGTGGCCCCACTTGGTGGACCCCCGGGACCCTCCCGGTGGTCCCGGTACATTACCGATATCACCCGAAACTTTTCCAGTGACCAAAACAGGACTTCCCATATATAAATCTTTACCTCCGGACCATTTCGGAACTCCTCGTGACGTCCGGGATCTCATCCGGGACTCCGAACAACATTCGGTAACCACGTACATCTATTCCCTATAACCCTAGCGTCATCAAACCTTAAGCGTGTAGACCCTACGGGTTCGGGAACCATGCAGACATGACCGAGACGTTCTCCGGTCAATAACCAACAGCGGGATCTAGATACCCATGTTGGCTCCCACATGTTCCACGATGATCTCATCAGATGAACCACGATGTCGGGGATTCAATCAATCCCGTATACAATTCCCTTTGTCTATCGATATGTTACTTGCCCGAGATTCGATCGTCGGTATCCCTATACCTTGTTCAATCTCGTTACCGGCAAGTCTCTTTACTCGTTCCGTAACTCACATCATCCCGTGATCAACTCCTTGGTCACATTGTGCACATTATGATGATGTCCTACCGTGTGGGCCCAGAGATACCTCTCCGTTTACACGGAGTGACAAATCCCAGTCTCGATTCGTGCCAACCCAACAGACACTTTCGGAGATACCTGTAGTGCACCTTTATAGCCACCCAGTTACGTTGTGACGTTTGGTACACCCAAAGCATTCCTACGGTATCCGGGAGTTGCACAATCTCATGGTCTAAGGAACTGATACTTGACATTAGAAAAGCTCTGAGCAAACGAACTACACGATCTTGTGCTAGGCTTAGGATTGGGTCTCGTCCATCACATCATTCTCCTAATGATGTGATCCCGTTATCAACGACATCCAATGTCCATGGTTAGGAAACCGTAACCATCTATTGATCAACGAGCTAGTCAACTAGAGGCTTACTAGGGACATGGTGTTGTCTATGTATCCACACATGTATCTGAGTTTCCTATCAATACAATTGTAGCATGGATAATAAACGATTATCGTGAACAAGGAAATATAATAATAACCAATTTATTATTGCCTCTAGGGCATATTTCCAACAGTCTCCCACTTGCACTAGAGTCAATAATCTAGTCCACATCACCATGTGATTAACACTCACAGGTCACATCACCATGTGACCAACATCCAAAGAGTTTACTAGAGTCAACAATCTAGTTCACATCTCTATGTGATTAACACTCAATGAGTTCTGGTTTGATCATGTTATGCTTGTGAGAGAGGTTATTAGTCAACGGGTCTGAACCTTTCAGATCCGTGTGTGCTTTACGAATATCTATGTCATCTTGTGGATGCTACCACACGCTATTTGGAGCCATTTCAAATAATTGCTCTACTATACGAATCCGGTTTACTACTCAGAGTCATCCGGATTAGTGTCAAAGTTCGCATCGACGTAACCCTTTACGACGAACTCCTTTTCACCTCCATAATCGAGAAAATTCCTTAGTCCACTAGATACTAAGGATAAGTTCGACCGCTGTCTTGTGATCCATTCCCCGATCACTATTGTACCCCTTGACCAACTCATGGCAAGGCACACTTCATGTGCGGTACACAGCATAGCATACTATAGAGCCTACGTCTAAAGCATAGGGGACGACCTTCGTCCTTTCTCTCTTCTGCTGTTGTCAGGTCTCGAGTCTTACTCAATACTCACACCTTGTAACACAGCCAAGAACTCCTTCTTTGCTGATCTATTTTGAACTCTTTCAAAATCATGTCAAGGTGTGCGTTCTTTGAAAGTATCATCAGGCGTCTTGATCTATCTCTATAGATCTTGATGCCCAATATGTAAGCAGCTTTATCCAGGTCTTCCTTTGAAAAACTCCTTTCAAACAACCCTTTATGCTTTCCAGAAATTCTACATCATTTCGGATCAACAATATGTCATTCACATATACTTATCAGAAATGTTGTAGCGCTCCCACTCACTTTATTGTAAATACAAGTTTCTAACAAACTTTGTATAAACCCAAAAACTTTGATCACTCCATCAAAGCGTATATTCTGACTCCGAGATGCTTGCTCTAGTCCATGGAAGGATCGCTGGAGCTAGCATACCTTTTAGCATCCTTAGGATCGACAAAACCTTTCTGATTGTATCACATACAACCTTTCCTTACGAAAACTGGTAAGGGAACTTGTTTTGACATCCATCTGCCAGATTTCACAAATGCAGCTAATGCTAACATGATTCCGACGGACTTAAGCATCGCTACGGATGAGAAAACCTCATCGTAGTCAACTCTTTGAACTTGTGAAAATACTCTTTGCCACAAGTCGAGCTTCATAGACGGTAACATTACCGTCCATGTCCGTCTTCTTTTTAAAGATCCATTTATCTCAATGGCTTGCCGATCATCGGGCAAGTTCACCAAAGTCCATGCTTTGTTCTGATACATGGATCCTATCTCGGATTTCATGGCTTCTAACCATTTGTCAGAATATGGGCCCACCATCGCTTCTCCATAGCTCGTAGGTTCATTGTTGTCTAGCAACATGACTTCCAAGACAGGATCACGCATTACTCTGAAGTAGTACGCATCCTCGTCGTCCTACGAGGTTTGGTAGTGACTTGATCTGAAGTTTCATGATCACTATCATAAGCTTCCACTTCAATTGGTGTAGGTGCCACAGGAACAACTTCATGTGCCCTGCTACACACTAGTTGAAGTGACGGTTCAATAACCTTATCAAGTCTCCACCATCCTCCCACTCAATTCTTTCGAGAGAAACTTTTCCTCGAGAAAGGACCCGTTTCTAGAAACAATCACTTCTGCTTCCAGATCTGAAATAGGAGGTATACCCAACTGTTTTGGGTATTCTATGAAGATGCATTTATCCGCTTTGGGTTTGAGCTTATCAGCCTGAAACTTTTTCACATAAGCGTCGCAGCCCCAAACTTTTAAGAAATGACAGCTTAGGTTTCTCTAAACCATAGTTCATACGGTGTCGTCTCAACGGAATTGCGTGGTGCCCTATTTAAAGTGAATGCGGTTGTCTCTAATGCCTAACCCATAAACGATAGTTGTAATTCGATAAGAGACATCATGGTATGCACCATATCCAATAGGGTGCAGTTATGATGTTCGGACACACCATCACACTATAGTGTTCCAGGCGGTATTAGTTGTGAAACAATTTCACAATGTCTTAATTGTGTGCCAAACTCGTAACTCAGATATCTCTATGATCATATCATAGACATTTTATCCTCTTGTCACGACGATCTTCAACTTCACTCTGAAATTACTTGAACCTTTCAATAATTCAGACTTGTGTTTCATCAAGTAAATATTCTCAGCATCTACTCAAATCATCTATGAAGTAAGAACATATCGATATCCACTGCGTGCCTCAGCACTCATTGGACTGCACACATCAAATGTATTACTTCCAACAAGTTGCTCTCTTGTTCCATCTTACTGAAAACGAGGCTTTTTAGTCATCTTGCCCATGTGGTATGATTTGCATGTCTCAAGTGATTCAAAATCAAGTGAGTCCAAACGATCCATCTGCATGGAGTTTCTTCATGCACATATACCAATAGACATGGTTCGCATGTCTCAACCTTTTCAAAAACGAGTGAGTCCAAAGATCCATCTACATGGAGCTTCTTCATGCGTTTTATCCCAATATGACTCAAATAGCAGTGCCACAAGTATGTAGTACTATCATTACTTTTGGCATGAACATGTGTATCACTACGATCGAGATTCATTTTAGGTGCAAGACCATTGAAGGTATTATTCAAATAAACAGAGTAACCATTATTCTCCTTAAATGAATAACCGTATTGCGATAAACATAATCCAATCATGCTCAAGGCAAACACCAAATCTCGATGGTAGAGGGAGCATGCGATGCTTGATCACATCAACCTTGGAAACACTTCCAACACATATCGTCATCTCACCTTTAGCTAGTCTCCGTTTATTCCGCAGCTCTTATTTCGAGTTACTAACACTTAGCAACCGAACCGGTATCTAATACCCTGGTGCCGCTAGGAGTACTAGTAAAGTACACATTCATATAATGTATATCCAATATATTTCTGTCGACCTTGCCTGCCTTCTCATCTACCAAATATCTAGGGTAGTACTGCTTCAGTGACCGTTCCTCTCATTACAGAAGCACTTAGTCTCGGGTTTGGGTTCAACCTTGGGATTCTTCACTAGAGCAGCAAACGATTTGTTGTTTCATGAAGTGTCCCTTTTGCCCTTGCCCTTCTAGAAACTGGTGGTTTTACTAACCATCAACAATTGATGCTCCTTCTTGATTTCTACTTTCGCGGTGTCAAACATCGCGAGTTGCTCAAGGATCATCATCTATCCTTGATATTTATAGTTCATCACGAAGCTCTAATAGCTTGGTGGCAGTGATTATGGAGAACCATCACTATCTCATCTGGAAGATTAACTCCCACTTGATTCAAGCGATTGTAGTACTCAGACAATCTAAGCACATGCTCAACGATTGAGCTTTTCTCCCTTAGCCTGCAGGCTTAAGAAACTTGTCAGAGGTCTCATACCTCTTGACGTGGGCACTAGTCTGAAATCCCAATTTCAGTCTTCGGAACATCTCATATGTTCTGCAACGTTTCAAAACCGTCTTTGGTGCCATAATTCTAAACCGTTAGCATTACGCACTGAACTATCACGTAGTCATCAAAATGTGTATGTCAGATGTTTCACAACATCTACAGACGACGCTGAGGTTCAGCACTCCGAGCGGTGCATTAAGGACATAAACCTTCTGAGCAGCAATGAGGACAATCCTCAGTTTACGGACCCAGTCCGCATAATTGCTACTACCAACTTTCAACTAAATTTTCTCTAGGAACATATCTTAACCAGTAGAACTAAAGCGTATGACATAATTTGCAAAGACCTTTTGACTATGTTCATGATAATGAAGTTCATCTGATTATTGAACTCCCACTCAGATAGACATCCCTCTAGTCATCTAAGTGATACATGATCCGAGTCAAACTAGGCCGTGTCCGATCATCACGTGAGATGGACTAGTCATCATCGGTGAACATCTCCATGTTGATCGTATCTACTATACGACTCATGTTCGATCTTTCGATCTCTTGTGTTCTGAGGCCATGTCTGTACATGCTAGGCTCGTCAAGTCAACCTAAGTGTTTCGCACGTGTTCCGAGGCCATGTCTGTACATGCTAGGCTCGTGAACACCCGTTGTATTCGAACGTTAGAATCTATCACACCCGATCATCACGTGGTGCTTCGAAACAACGAACCGTCGCAACGGTGCACAGTTAGGGGGAACACTTCTCTTGAAATTTTATAGAGGGATCATCTTACTTACTACCGTCGTTCTAAGCAAATAAGATGCATAACATGATAAACATCACATGCAATCAAATAGTGACATGATATGGCCAATATCATTTTGCTCCTTTGATCTCCATCTTCGGGGCACCATGATCATCTTTGTCACCGGCATGACACCATGATCTCCATCATCATGATCTCCATCATTGTGTCTTCATGAAGTTGTCACGCCAACGATTACTTCTACTTCAATGGCTAACGCGCTTAGCAATAAAGTAAAGTAATTTACATGGCGTTATTCAATGACACGCAGGTCATACAAAAAAATAAAGACAACTCCTATGGCTCCTGCCGGTTGTCATACTCATCGACATGCAAGTCGTGATTCCTATTACAAGAATATGATCAATCTCATACATCACATATATCATTCATCACATCTTCTGGCCATATCACATCACATAGCACATGCTGCAAAAACAAGTTAGACGTCCTCTAATTGTTGTTGCAAGTTTTTACGTGGCTTGTATAGGTTTCTAGCAAGAACGTTTCTTACCTACGTAAAACCACAACATGATATGCCAATTTCTATTTACCCTTCATAAGGAACCTTTTCATCGAATCCGTTCCGACTAAAGTGGGAGAGACAGACACCCGCTAGCCACCTTATGCAACTAGTGCATGTCAGTCGGTGGAACCTGTCTCACGTAAGCATACGTGTAAGGTCGGTCCGGGCCGCTTCATCCCACAATGCCGCCGAAACAAGATAAGACTAGTAACGGCAAGAAGAATTGGCAACATCTACGCGCACAACTACTTTGTGTTCTACTCATGCATAGAAACTACGCATAGACCTAGCTCATGATGCCACTGTTGGGGAACGTAGCAGAAATTCAAAATTTTCTACGCATCACCAAGATCAATCTATGGAGTAATCTAGCAACGAGGGGAAGGGGAGTGCATCTACATACCATCGTAGATCGCGATGCGGAAGCGTTGCAAGAATGCGGATGAAGGAGTCGTACTCGTAGCGATTCAGATCGCGGTTGATTCCGATCTAAGCACCGAAGAACGGTGACTTCGCGTTCAACACACGTGCAGCCCGGTGACGTCTCCCACGCCTTGATCCAGCAAGGAGAGAGGGAGAGGTTGAGGAAGACTCCGTCCAGCAGCAGCACGACAGTGTGGTGGTGGTGGAGGAGCGTGGCAATCCCGCAGGGCTTCGCCAAGCACCACGGGAGAGGAGGAGGAGGGAGAGGGGTAGGGCTGCACCGAAAGAGAGACGTTCTCGTGTCTATGGCAGCCCCAAACCTCAAGTATATGTAGGGGAGGGGGAGGGCTGCGCCCCCATCTAGGGTTCCCCCCCCCAAAGGGTGCGGCCAGCCCTAGATGGGGCTTGGGGGGCGGCCAAGAGGGGGAAGAGAGGGGGCGCCCCACTAGATGGGCCTTAGGCCCATCTGAGCCTAGGGTTTCCCCCTTCCCCCCTTTCTTGCGCCCTGGGCCTCTTGTGGGGGGGTGCACCAGCCCACCTGGGGCTGGTCCCCTCCCACACTTAACCCATGCAGCCCTCTGGGGCTGGTGGCCCCACTTGGTGGACCCCCGGGACCCTCCCGGTGGTCCCGGTACATTACCGATATCACCCGAAACTCTTCCGGTGACCAAAACAGAACTTCCCATATATAAATCTTTACCTCCGGACCATTCCGGAACTCCTCATGACGTCCGGGATCTCATCCGGGACTCCGAACAACATTCAGTAACCACATACATCTATTCCCTATAACCCTAGCGTCATCGAACCTTAAGCGTGTAGACCCTACGGGTTCGGGAACCATGCAGACATGACCGAGACGTTCTCCGGTCAATAACCAACAGCGGGATCTGGATACCCATGTTGGCTCCCACATGTTCCACGATGATCTCATCGGATGAACCACGATGTCGGGGATTCAATCAATCCCGTATACAATTCCCTTTGTCTATCGATATGTTACTTGCCCGAGATTCGATCGTCGGTATCCCTATACCTTGTTCAATCTCGTTACCGGCAAGTCTCTTTACTCGTTCCGTAACTCACATCATCCCGTGATCAACTCCTTGGTCACATTGTGCACATTATGATGATGTCCTACCGAGTGGGCCCAGAGATACCTCTCCGTTTACACGGAGTGACAAATCCCAGTCTCGATTCGTGCCAACCCAACAGACACTTTCGGAGATACCTGTAGTGCACCTTTATAGCCACCCAGTTACGTTGTGACGTTTGGTACACCCAAAGCATTCCTACGGTATCCGGGAGTTGCACAATCTCATGGTCTAAGGAACTGATACTTGACATTAGAAAAGCTCTGAGCAAACGAACTACACGATCTTGTGCTAGGCTTAGGATTGGGTCTCGTCCATCACATCATTCTCCTAATGATGTGATCCCGTTATCAACGACATCCAATGTCCATGGTCAGGAAACCGTAACCATCTATTGATCAACGAGCTAGTCAACTAGTGGCTTACTGGGGACATGGTGTTGTCTATGTATCCACACATGTATCTGAGTTTCCTATCAATACAATTGTAGCATGGATAATAAACGATTATCGTGAACAAGGAAATATAATAATAACCAATTTATTATTGCCTCTAGGGCATATTTCCAACATGCACATCCTAGTACACTGCAACAGGCATTCATATAGAGTCATATCTTTGTTCTAGTATCGAGTTGTAATATTGAGTTGTAAGTAAATAAAAGTGTGATGATCATCATTATTAGAACATTCTCCCATGTGAGGTTATCAAAATAAAAGTGGCCAAAGAAGCCCCCCCCCCAAGAAAAAAAGAGAGAGGCCAAAGAAGCCTACAAAAAAATGAGAGAAAAGAGAGAGGGGACAATGTTACTATCCTTTTGCCACACTTGTGCTTCAGAATAGCACCATGTTCTTCATATAGAGAGTCTCTTGAATTATCACTTTCATATACTAGTGGGAATTTTCATTATAGAACTTGGCTTGTATATTCCAATGATGGGCTTCCTCAAATGCCCTAGGTGTTCATGAGCAAGCAAGTTGGATGCACACCCACTTATTTTCAGTTTGAGCTTTCATACACTTATAGCTCTAGTGCATCCGTTGGATGGAAATCCCTACTCCTCACATTGACATCAATTGATGGGCATCTCCATAGCCCATTGATTAGTCGCGTAGATGTGAGACTTTCTCCCTTTTTGTCTTCTCCACACCACCTCCACCATTATATTCTATTCCACCTATAGTGCTATGTCCATTGCTCACGCTCATGTATTGCGTGAAGGTTGAAAAAGTTTGAGAATACTAAAGTATGAAACAATTGCTTGGCTTGTCATTGGGGTTGTGCATGATTTGAACATTTTGTGTGACGAAGATGGAGCATAGCTAAACTCTATGATTTTGTAGGGATGAACTTTCTTGGCCATGTTATTTTGAGAAGACGTGATTACTTTATTAGTATGCTTCAAGTATTATTGTCTTAATGTCAAATGATAGACCATTGCTTTGAATCACTCGTGTCTTAATATTCATGCCATGATTAGATTACATGATCAAGATTATGCTAGGTAGCATTCCACATCAAAAATTATATATTTTATCATTTACCTACTCGAGGACGAGCAGGAATTAAGCTTGGGGATGCTGATACGTCTCCATCGTATCTATAATTTTTGATTGTTCCATGCCAATATTATACAACTTTAATATACTTTTGGCAACTTTTTATACTATTTTTGGGACTAACATATTGATCCAGTGCCCAGTGCCAGTTCCTGTTTGTTGCATGCTTTTGTTTCACAGAAAATCCATATCAAACGGAGTCCAAACGGGATAAAAACTGACGGAGATAATTTTTGGAATATATGTGAATTTTTGGAAGAAGAATCAACGCGAGACGATGCCCGAGGGGCCACAAGGCAGGGGGCGCTCCCCAGGGGGGTGGGCGCGCCCCTGACCCTCGTGGCCACCCCGTAAGGCGGTTGGTGCCCTTCTTTCGCTGCAAGAAAGCCAATATCCGGATAAAAATCGTGTCCAAATTTCAGCCCAATCAGAGTTTCGGATCTCCGGGAATATAAGAAACGGTGAAAGGCCAGAATCCGGAGCACAGAAATAGAAGGAAACAGAGAGAGAGAGATCCAATCTCGGAGGGGCTCTTGCCCCTCCGCCACCATGGACGCCATGGACCAGAGGGGAAGCCCTTCTCCCATCTAGGGAGAAGGTCAAGGAAGAATAAGAAGAAGGGGGGCCCTCTCCCCCTCTCTTCGGTGGTGCCGGAACGACGCCGGGTCCATCATCGCGACAACGATCTACACCAACACCTCCGTCATCTTCACCAACATCTTCATCACCTTCCCCCATCTATCTACAGTGGTCCACTCTACCGCAACCCGCTGTACCCCTACTTGAACATGGTGCTTTATGCTTCATATTATTATCCAATGATGTGTTGCCATCCTATGATGTCTGAGTAGATTTTCGTTGTCCTATCGGTATTTGGTGAATTGCTATGATTGGTGTAATTTGCTTGTGGTTATGTTGCTATCCTTTGGTGCCCATCATATGAGCGCGCGCGTGGATCACACCATAGGGTTAGTTGTATGTTGATAGGACTATGTATTGGAGGGCAAGAGTGACAGAAGCTTCAACCTAGCATAGAAATTGATGCATACGGGATTGAAGGGGGACCAATATATCTTAATGCTATGGTTGGGTTTTACCTTAATGAAAGTTAGTAGTTCCAGATGCTTGCTAATAGTTCCAATCATAAGTGCATAGAATTCCAAGTCAGGGATGACATGCTAGCAGTGGCCTCTCCCACATAAAACTTGCTATCGGTCTAGTAAAGTAGTCAATTGCTTAGGGAGAATTTCGCAACTCCTACCACCACTTTTCCAACTCGCTATACTAACTTTATTGTGTCTTTATCTAAAAAGCCCCTAGATTTTATTTACGTGCTCTTTATTTTCTTGCAAACCTATCCAACAGCACCTACAAAGTACTTCTAGTTTCATACTTGTACTAGGTAAAGCGAACGTTAAGCGTGCGTAGAGTTGTATCGGTGGTCGATAGAACTTGAGGGAATATTTGTTCTACGTTTAGCTCCTCATTGGGTTCGACACTCTTACTTATCGAAAGAGGCTACAATTGATCCCCTATACTTGTGGGTTATCACCTAGCTAGAAAGGCATTAAAGAAAAGCGCTTGTTGGGAGACAACCCAATATTTACCCCTACTGTTTTTGTGTGTCCACATGATTAAGCTACTGCAGTAATCATGTTTTATAGCTTTTGTTTCAATAAAGTGCCAAGTAGAACCTTTGGGAAGACTTGGGTGAAAGTTAATGTGATCTTGCTGTAAAAAACAGAAACTTTGCGGTCACGAGATTAGCTGTCACTTTTTTTACAGAAGAGTGCTTTTAAGTTGATTCTTTTTGCAGAAGATTAATAGAAAAATTCCTCATGTCCACCAATTTATTTCAGAAGTTTTGGAGTTACAGAAGTATTGGAGAGTTACAGATTACTACAGACTGTTCTGTTTTTGACAGATTCTGTTTTCTATGTGTTGTTTGCTTATTTTGATGAATCTATGAGTAGTATCGGAGGTTATGAACCATAGAGAAGTTGGAATACAGTAGATATTACACCAATATAAATAAAGAATGAGTTCACAACAGTACCAAAAGTGGTGATTTTATTTCCTTATACTAACGGAGCTTACGAGTTTTCTGTTGAGTTTTGTGTTGTGAAGTTTTCAAGTTTTGGGTAAATATTCGATGGACTATGGAATAAGGAGTGGCAAGAGCCTAAGATTGGGTATGCCCAAGGCACCCCAAGGTAATATTCAAGGACAACCAAGAGCCTAAGATTGGGAATGCCCCAGATGGTATCCCCTCTTTCGTCTTCGTTCATCGGTAATCTTACTTGGAGCTATATTTTTATTCACCACATGATATGTGTTTTGCTTGGAGCGTCATTTTATTTTCTTTTGTTTTGCGTGCTGTTTGAATAAAATACCAAGATCTGAAATTCTTAAATGTTAGAGAGTCTTCACATAATTGCATAATTTTTTGAGTACTCATTGATCTTCACTTATATCTTTCGGAGTAGTTTATCATTTGCTCCAGTGCTTCACTTATATATTTTTAGAGCACGGTAGTGGTTTTATTTTGAAGAAATAGATGAACTCTCATGCTTCACTTATATTATTTTAGGAGTCTTTAGAATAGCATGGTAATTTGCTTTGGTTGTGAATTTAGTCCTAATATGATGGGCATCCAAGAGGGATATAATAAAAACTTTCATATAAAGTGCATTGAATACTATGTGAAGTTTGATTCCTTATGGTTGTTTTGAGATATGAGGATGGTAATATTAGAGTCATGCTAGTGAGTAGTTGTGAATTTGAGAGATACTTTTGTTAAAGTTTGTGATTCCCGTAGCATGCACGTATGGTGAACCGTTATGTGATGAAGTCGGAGCATGATTTATTTTTTGATTGTCTTCTTTGTGAGTGGCGGTCGGGGACGAGCGATGGTCTTTTCCTACCAATCTATCCCCCTAGGAGCATGCGCGTAGTACTTTGTTTTGATGACTAATAGATTTTTGCAATAAGTGTGTGAGTTCTTTATGACTAATGTTGAGTCCATGGATTATACGCACTCTCACCCTTTCACCATTGCTAGCCTCTAGTAGCGTGCAACTTTCGCCGGTACCATAAACCCACCATTTACCTTCCTCAAAACAGCCACCATACCTACCTATTATGGCATTTCCATAGCCATTCCGAGATATATTGCCATGCAACTTTCCACCGTTCTGTTTATTATGACACGCTTCATCATTGTCATATTGCTTTGCATGATCATGTAGTTGACATCGTATTTGTGGCAAAGCCACCTTTCATAATTCTTTCATACATGTCACTCTTGATTCATTGCACATCCCGGTACACCGCCGGAGGCATTCACATAGAGTCATATTTTGTTCTAAGTATCGAGTTGTAATTCTTGAGTTGTAAGTAAATAAAAGTGTGATGATCTTCATTATTAGAGCATAGTCCCAGTGAGGAAAGGATGATGGAGACTATGATTCCTCCACAAGTCGGGATGAGACTCTGGGCGAAAAAAAAAGAAAAAAAGGAAAAAAAAGAGGCCATAAAAAAGGAGAAAAGGCCCAAATAAAAAATAAAAATAAAAAATGAGAGAAAAAGAAAGGGGCAATGCTACTATCCTTTTTCCACACTTGTGCTTCAAAGTAGCACCATGATCTTCATGATAGAGAGTCTCCTATTTTGTCACTTTCATATACTAGTGGTAATTTTTCATTATAGAACTTGGCTTGTATATTCCAATGATGGGCTTCCTCAAAGTGCCCTAGGTCTTCGTGAGCAAGCAAGTTGGATGCACACCCACTTAGTTTCTTTTGTTGAGCTTTCATACACTTATAGCTCTAGTGCATCCATTGCATGGCAATCCCTACTCACTCACATTGATATCTATTGATGGGCATCTTCATAGTCCGTTGATATGCCTAGTTGATGTGAGACTATCTTCTCATTTTTGTCTTCTCCACAACCACCATTCTATTCCACCTATAGTGTTATGTCCATGGCTCACGCTCATGTATTGCGTGAAGATTGAAAAAGTTTGAGAACATCAAAAGTATGAAACAATTGCTTGGCTTGTCATCGGGGTTGTGCATGATTTAAATATTTTGTGTGATGAAGATAGAGCATAGCCTGACTATATGATTTTGTAGGGATAACTTTCTTTGGCCATGTTATTTTGAGAAGACATGATTGCTCTGTTAGTTTGCTTGAAGTATTATTGTTTTTATGTCAATATTAAACTTTTGTTTTGAATCTTATGGCGCTGAATTTTCTTGCCACAATAAAGAAGATTACGTTGATAAATATGTTAGGTAGCATTCCACATCAAAAATCCTGTTTTTATCATTTACCTACTCGAGGACGAGCAGGAATTAAGCTTGGGGATGCTTGATACGTCTCCAACGTATCTATAATTTTTTATTGTTCCATGCTATTATATTATCCATCTAGGATTTTTTATATGCATTTATATGCTATTTTATATGATTTTTGGGACAAACCTATTAACCTAGAGCCCAGTGCCAATTTTTGTTTTCCCTTGTTTTTGAGTGTCATAGAAAAGGAATACCAAACGGAGTCTAGTTGACCTGAAAATTCACGGAGATTGTTTTTGGATCAAAAGAAGCCCACAGAGCATCGGAGATGGACCAGAAGAGTCCCGAGGCCACCACGAGGGTGGAGGGCGCGCCCTACCTTCTGGGCGCGCCCCCTACCTCGTGGCTGCCTCATGGACCCCCCTGACTTTTTCCCGACGCCAACACCTCTTATATATCCCCAAACTTCCAAAACATAACCTAGATCGGGAGTTCTACCGCCGCAAGCCACTGTAGCCACCCAAAACCAATCGGGACCCTGTTCCGGCAACCTGCCGGAGGGGGGATCCATCACCGGTGGCCATCTTCATCATCCCGGTGCTCTCCATGACGAGGAGGGAGCAGTTCACCCTCGGGGCTGAGGGTATGTACCAGTACCTATGTGTTTGAAATCTCTCTCTTTCTCTCGTATTCTTGATTTGGCACGATCTTGATATACCGCGAGCTTTGCTACTATAGTTGGATCTTATGATGTTTCTCCCCCTCTACCTTCTTGTAATGGATTGAGTCTTTAAGGATTTGAGAACACTTTATGTATGTCTTGCATGTGCTTATCTGTGGTGACAATGGGATATTCACGTGATCTACTTGATGTATGTTTTGGTGATCAACTTGCGGGTTCAGTGACCTTGTGAACTTATGCATAGGGGTTGGCACACGTTTTCGTCTTGACTCTCCGGTAGAAACTTTGGGGCACTCTTTGAAGTTCTTTGTGTTGATTGAATAGATGAATTTGAGATTTTGTGATGCATATCGTATAATCATACCCATGGATACTTGAGGTGACATTGGAGTATCTAGGTGACATTAGGGTTTTGGTTGATTTGTGTCTTAAGGTGTTATTTTACTACGAACTCTAGGGCTGTTTGGGACACTTATAGGAATACCCCAACGGATTGATTGGAAAGAATAACTTTGAGGTGGTTTCATACCCTACAATAATTTCTTCATTTGTTCTCCGCTATTAGTGACTTTGGAGTGACTCTTTGTTGCAAGTTGAGGGATAGTTATATGATCTAATTATGTTATCCTTGTTGAGAGAACTTGCACCAGTGAAAGTATGAACCCTAGGCCTTGTTTCGAAGCATTGCAATATCGTTTGTGCTCACTTTTATCATTAGTTACCTCGCTGTTTTTATATTTTCATATTTCAAAAACCTATATCTACCATCCATATTGCACTTGTATCACCATCTCTTCGCCGACTAGTGCACCTATACAATTTACCATTGTATTGGGGACACAAGAGACTCTTTGTTATTTGGTTGCAGGGTTGTTTGAGAGAGACCATCTTCATCCTACACCTCCCACAGATTGATAAACCTTAGGTCATCCACTTGAGGGAAATTTGCTACTATCCTATAAACCTCTGCACTTGGAGGCCCAACAACGTCTACAAGAAGAAGGTTGTGTAGTAGACATCACCGGCCGTCTAAATGCATCGATTGCTCTTGCTCTAGCCCCATGGCTGCCAGATGTGGGTGCTGGTCCTTCTGGATGGGGTGGTGACCGATAAAAATTCAAGCCGGTAGCTTGTGCGGATGAGTGCTCGGCGCGACACTATGGGGCGCGGCTGCGTGGCCGGCGATTGCCGCCGCGGTGGGCCTCCTTCGACAGTGATGGGCACCTGCCCAGATCTGTGGGTTCGATAGCAGGGGGTTGCGGCCATGGGCGTGCTGGCGTGGGCGTCCTCGTCCTGGGTGTGCGCGGCCCTGGGCGTGTGGCGCGGTCTGATAACCCACAAGTATAGGGGATCGCAACCATTTTTTAGGGTAGAGTATTCAACCCAAATTTATTGATTCGACATAAGGGGAGCCGAAGAATATTCTCATGTATTAGCAGTTGAGTTGTCAATTCAACCACACCTGAAAGACTTAGTATCTGCAGCAAAATATTAGTTGCAAAGTAATATGGAAGTAATGGTAACAGTGGCGAAAGTAACAGGACCAGTTTTGTGGTGATTGTAACAGCAGCAACGGCAAAGTAACTTAGCAAAGATCAATATGTGAAAAGCTCGTAGGCAAAGGATCGGCAATGATAATTGTGTTGGATGTAATTCATCATGTAGCAGTCATAACCTAGGGTGACACAGAACTAGCTCCAATTCATCAATATAATGTAGGCATGCATTCCGTATATAGTCATACGTACTTATGGAAAAGAACTTGCATGACATCTTTTGTCTTACCCTCCCGTGGCAGCGGGGTCCTAATGGAAACTAAAGGATATTAAGGCCTCCTTTTAATAGAGAACCGGACCAAAGCATTAGCACTTAGTGAATACATGAACTCCTCAAACTACAGTAATCAGCGAAAAGAATACCAATTATTGTCACCTTGGGGTGTGCGGATCATAACTCATATATAATAGGTGTCTACAACTTGCAAGATAGGATCAAGAACACAAATATATTCATGAAAACATAATAGGTTCAGATCTGAAATCATGGCACTCGGGCCCTAGTGACAAGCATTAAGCATAGCAAAGTCATAGCAACATCAATCTCAGAACATAGTGGATACTAGGAATTAAACCCTAACAAAACTAACTCGATTACATGATAAATCTCATCCAACCCATCACCGTCCAGCAAGCCTATGATAGAATTACTCACGCACGGCGGTGAGCATCATGAAATTGGTGATGGAGGAAGGTTGGTGATGATGATGGCGATGAATCCCCCCTCCGGAGCCCCGAACGGACTCCAGATCAGCCCTCCCGATGAAGAATAGGAGGAGGCGGCGGCTCTGTATCGTAAAACGCGATGAACCCTTCTCCCTGATTTTTTCTCCTCAAATAGGGTTATATAGAGTTGGAGTTGAGGTCGGAGGAGCTCCAGGGGGCCCACAAGCCTGCCTCTGGGTGGCCCCCTCTGGATAATTCTTGCACCAATATTTTTTTATATATTCGAAAAATATTCTCCATAAATTTTCAGGTCAATCCGAGAACTTTTATTTGTCCACAAAAATAACACCAAGGCAATTCTGCTGAAAACAACGTCAGTCCGGGTTAGTTCCATTCAAATCATGGAAATTAGAGTCCAAAACAAGGGCACAAGAGTTTGGAAAAGTAGATACGATGGAGACATATCAACTCCCTCAAGCTTAACCCATTGTTTGTCCTCAAGCAATTCAGTTGACAAACTGAAAGTGAGAAAGAAAAAAATTTACAAACTCTGTTTGATCTTGTTGTTGCAAATATGTATAGCCAGCATTTAGGTTTTCAGCAAAGATTATGAACTAACCATATTCTCAATAACATTTAGGTCTCACATTTACTCATATTAATGGCATAATCAACTAGCGAGCAATAATAATAAATCTCAGATGACAACACTTTTTCAAAACAATCATGATATGATATGACAAATTGGTATCTCGCAAAGCAACCCTGAAGATCAAGGACTGACTAGACATTATAATTCATGGCAAAAGAGCTCCAGTCACACTCATACTCAATATCAATTAATAGCAAAGCATACAAATGACAGTGGTGCTCTCTAACTGGTGCTTTTTATAAGAGGATGATGACTTAGCAATAAAAGTAAATAGATAGGCCCTTCGCAGAGGGAATCAGGGATTTGCAGAGGTGCCAGAGCTCGATCTTTTAAAACAGAGATGAATATAATTTTGAGTGGTATGCTTTCATTGTCAATATAACAACCAAGAGATCTCGGTATCTTCCATGTTAGATACATTATAGGCGGTTCCCAAACAGAATAGTAAAGATTTTACTCCCCCTCCACCAACAAGCACACTCCACGGCTGATCCGAATCCACGGGTACCGTCCATACCAACAACAGTCCTCGGGGAGTTTTGTTTGAAGTTATATTTTGATTTGATTTAGAGGATGGAACTGGGCATCCCAAATACTAGCCTCTCTCTCGTGAATGACAAGTGAATAAACACTCATCGTGAGAATAACCCACCTAGCATGGAAGATACTGATAGCCCCTCGTCGCTACATGAGCGATTCGGGCATACAGAACATATGATTATTTAAAGGTTTAGAGTTTGGCACATGCAAATTTACCTGGAACGACAGGTAAATACCACATATAGGTAGGTATGGTGGACTCATAAGGACGTGGATGCACAAGCAGTATTCCCGCGGTAACGCCCAAGATGCAGTTCTATCCCAATCACGTGATGAATTCATGATTGGGGTACAATTGCATTTTGGACGCGTAGCAAGGTGATACAGAAATACATACAACCTGAGTGAATAGAAAGAGTACGAGAATCCAGGCATCACTTGCCCCAAATAGCATAAATAACAATCATCATACAATCATCCATACATAAGTAGTGTCCGACTACGGACTAGATAGCAAAGAAAAACCACCCTGCTACTAGGCCCACGATACTCGACTAGGTCCTCTACTGGTTGTCCGGATAAGTCACATAGAAACGACCACGATCTTCGTCGAACTCCCACTGGAGCTCAGTGGCTTCACCTGTAAGGGCATATTTATCCCTTAGTTGTTTTGGTGATTGATGACAATGCTTTTGCGGACTAATCGCATGCATTGAGTATTTCAGATATATCATGACTAGGCACAAGACGATTTGGTGCCCCTCGAAGACTATTGAAGACGGCGTTTTCTCTACGTTTCTTTTCGGTGGATTTGAGTCGTAGGACAATCATACTATTAAGAGGGGGTCCGCTTTGGAAAGGTTTGGGTGGAATCATCACATACACGTCTACTCCTTTGCACCGCCTTTCCTTTGGCACTTTGGAGCATCCATCGTCTTTTCTTGTCTATGCAAGAGGTCTTAATTATTGAACTGAGGCATGCGGTAGTACTGCTCCTAGGAGCGGTAGTACCGCAGGCCCTTGCGGTAGTACCGGCCTCTGGCACGGGTAGTACCGCAAGTGCCCACGGTAGTACCGTTTCCTCGGAGCGGTAGTACTGTGGCCTCAGGCCAGGCGCTGCTGCTCTTGCGGTAGTAGGGGCGGATGTAATTTTTTACATCCGCGCCCTACGCGGTAGTACCATGTGCTCTGGCCAGGCTCAGCTGCATGCGCAGCAGTAGGAGCGGATGTAATTTTTTACATCCGCACCCCGCGCAGTAGTACCACTCCTGGCCTATAGTACTACCATGTTGGATTTTTGCATAGATCCCAACTCAACGGAAGTTGCCACGGATGTATTTTTATATGTCCGCGCCTTCTCAAAATCTGGACTATCCCTGCCTTGCGGTAGTACCGCAAGGGGGGAGTGGTAGTACCGCGCCAGCGGTTCTACCGCCCTCTGCTTCACTGCATCTGGGTGGATCTGATTTCTGCTGCACGGGCGGTAGTACCGCGTGCCCTTGCGGTAGTACCGCATCCCTTGAGCGGTAGTACCGTGCTACACAGGCTGAGTTGGTGGATAACGGTTGGATTTGTTCTTCCACTATATAAGGGGTGTCTTCTTCTCCGAGTTGACTATCTCTTCCGTCCCCAAGCTCCATTGTTGCTCCAAGCTCCATTTTTGCCCGATCTCTCTCCCTAGCCAATCAAACTTGTTGATTTTCTAGGGATTGGTTGAGAAGGCCCCGATCTACACTTCCAACAAGAGAAATTTGATTCCCCCCACTAATCCCTTGTGGATCTTGTTACTCTTGGGTGTTTGAGCACCCTAGACGGTTGAGGTCACCGCGGAGCCATATTCCATTGTGGTGAAGCTTCGTGGTGTCGTTGGGAGCCTCCAATTAAGTTGTGGAGATTGCCCCAACCTTGTTTGTAAAGGTCCGGTCGCCGCCTCCAAGGGCACCAATAGTGGAATCACGGCATCTCGCATTGTGTGAGGGCGTGAGGAGAATACGGTGGCCCTAGTGGCTTCTTGGGGAGCATTGTGCCTCCACACCACTCCAACGGAGATGTACTTCCCCTCAAAAGGAAGGAACTTCGGTAACACATCCTCATCTTCACTGGCTCCACTCTTGGTTATCTCGTGCCTTTACTTGTGCAAGCTTATTTGTGTTATATCCCTTGCTTGCTTGTGTGCTTGTTGTTGTTGCATCATATAGGTTGCTCACCTAGTTGCATGTCTAGACAACCTACTTTGATGCAAAGTTTAAATTGGTAAAGAAAAGCTAAAAATTGCTTGTTGCCTATTCACCCCCCTCTAGTCAACTATATCGATCCTTTCAATTGGTATCAGAGCCTCATCTCTTTATTAAGGACTTTGCCGTCCGAAGAGTATGGTTGACACCGTAGACGGTGGTGAGGTGTAACACCCCGCATGAACTTGCCATATTCGTAACTCCGACTCTTGCCATTTCCGGCTATGTGATATGTTTTCCCTCCGTTGTCGGGTTTTGTCTTTCGTTTTGTATTTTGTCATGTCATGCATTTTCATATCATGTCATCATGTGCATTGCATTCGCATACGTGTTCGTCTCATGCATCCGAGCATTTTCCCCGTTGTCCGTTTTCCAATCCGGCGCTCCTATCTCCTCCGGTGCACCCCTCTAGTTTTCTTTCGTGTGCGTGTGTCAAACTTTCTCGGAATGGACCGAGGCTTGTCAAGTGGTCTTATTATACCACCCGGAGACTACCGGTCAAGTTTCGTTCCATTCGGAGGTCGTTTGGTACTCCAACGGTTAACCGGGCATCCGCAAAGTCCATTTGAGTGTCCAGCAAAAACCCCCCCTAAAACCAGCCCAAAACCCACCAAACTCTCTTCCATGCTCTTGGTCGTTCGATCACGATCGTGTGGGCGAAAACCGCACCTCTTTTGGAGCCTCCTAGCTCCCTCTACCTATTTATAAGTGGGCATCCCGAAAACGAAATCGCAGTCTCCCGTAACCCTAATTTCCCCTCTCCGCGGGCGGACGCGTCCAGCGCCCGCCGGACAAACGCGCCGCCGCTCCCGGCCAGTGGCGTCGCGCCACGTCACCCCGCCGCCGATCCCGTCGCGCCAGGCCCGCCGGGCCCGGATCGGGCCCGCCGGCCCATCCCGCCGCCGCGCGCCCGCGCCCGCGCGTGCTGCCGCCGCCGCCGGCCGCCGACCCGCCGGTCTCCTCGCCGCCGCCGCCCTCGGGTGCGCCGCCGCCGGCCGTGCTCGCCTCCGCCGTCCGCCGCTCCGGGCGCCGCCCCCGCCGGCGACCCCCGCCTCCGGCGCCGCCTCCCTCCCCGTCGCCCTCCGGTCCCCCTCGCCGCCGGCGCCACCCCGCCGGTCCCTGCCTCGCCGTCGCCGTCTGCCCTCGCCGACGGGCTCGGGCTCGAGCTCCTGTGGCGATCCGATCTGGATACGAACGTGCGTTGACTTTTTTCCCCGAGCCCCTCTTTTTCTTCTAAGTCATGAAACATTTCTCAGCATGTGCCCCTGTTCCCGATGCTATAACTTCTTGCATGTGGCTCCGATTCGCGTGTATAATATGTCAAATTTTTCTTCTCGTGATGCTTTTCATTTTGTTAAATTGCACCATTTTCATTAGAGGTCATCTTGATGCCCAAATCTTCGTTGGAAAAGGGCTAGTTGCTGTTAATCTCTGGTTCTTATCAGAACTTGGAGATTTGTCATTTTTGTATCATTTATTCTGTGCATCTTTTGAGCATTAGCTCTACATGTGTTTTGAAGTACGTCATGCCATCTTTCCAGTGGTGTAGTCCATATATTTTTGTGATCTTTGTGATGACTAGCACAAGCATGCAAAGTAGGTCCCGTAATATTGTTGCCATGTAAACTTGATGCTAGAGAGAGATCCATGCATATTTTGGAGATGTTCAGTAAGGATGTTTTGAAGATATAGTTGTAATTGTTCCATTCCTGTAATTGTTTGCAATTTTAGAGTACCATAGCATGACTCAATCTTGCTCTACTTTTGCTATAAAATATTTCTGGCAGATTCTTAACATGACATGCATTTTTGCCAAGTTTACTGTAGTTGATCCATACATGCTATGCAATTGTTCTTGCCATGGATAGCTTCATAAACATGCCAACTTGCTGTAGGTATGCTTGGTTTGTCATGCATTGCTATGTAGTGAGTGTATCAAGCTCACAAAGAGACCTACATATTAATATTTCTGCCATGCTCTGTTTTCTGCCAAGTTTAAAACCTGATAACGAAACTTGCTATGTTTACATGCTTGCCATCGTATCTTCTGGTCCTTTTTGGCTTATGGTCATTAAGGGACTTTTGTCATGTGCATTTAGTAGAACACTACCATTCCTTGTTTTGCTATGTTAAGTTCATGTAGCATGTTGATTTCGTGCTCTGAACATTGCTACCTGATGCTAATTTGTGCCATGTCCAGTTTTTCACCAAGTCTGTGAACCTGTAATCTTTTGCACTTTTGCCATGCTTGTTTGAGCTTGATATGTTGTAAACTAGCCGTAGATTAGTGTTCATCTTTTGTCAAGCATCTCCTGTAGATTACTACAATGTGCTTTGTTGCTATGTTGGGGTGCTGTAGCATTGCTACTTGTTGCATTTTAAGTGCTATCTTGCTGTTTATCGCAGATTCGTGTCATTCTTGTTTTGCTTGCCATTTGCAAACCGTGCATCCGATTCCGGTGATCTTTATATCGATTTCGACCGAAATCACCTCATCTTTCCAGTGGCATGCTTGGTTTGCCAAGTTACTACCATGTTCATCATTTTCCTTCCGGAGCACGCATATGCATCGCATATCGCATCCTGCATATCATACATGTCTTGCATCATGTTGCTTGTGCATTTCTCGTTGTTGATTGTGATTCCGTTTGTTTGTGTTATTGTCTTGGGTAGAGCCGGGAGACGAGTTCGTGAACGAGGAACCTGTCGAGTACGCTTTCGAGGATCAAGCTTTCGACAACTCTGAGAATCTTGCAGGCAAGATGACCACCCCCCGAAATCACTTCTATCTTTGCTATGCTAGTTGTTCGCTCTATTGCCATGCTCGATACCTATCACTTGCTATATCATGTCTCCTACTTCAGCCATGTCAGCCCCTAACCATCCTTTCCTAGCAAACCGTTGTTTGGCTATGTTACCGCTTTTGCTCAACCCCTCTTATAGCGTTGCTAGTTGCAGGGGAAGTTGAAGTTTGTTCCATGTCGGAACATGGACATGTTGGGATATCACAATATCTCTTATTTAATTCATGCATCTATATATTTTGGTAAAGGGTGGAAGGCTCGGCCTTATGCCTGGTGTTTTGTTCCACTCTTGCCGCCCTAGTTACTGTTATACCGGGATTATGTTCCTTGCGTTTGCGTTCCTTACGCGGTTGGGTGATTTATGGGACCCCCTTGACAGTTCGCCTTGAATAAAACACCTCCAGCAAGGCCCAACCTTGGTTTTACCATTTGCGACCTATACCTTTTTCCCCCGGGTTTTCTAGAGCCCGAGGGTCATCTTTATTTTAAACCCCCGGGCCAGTGCTCCTCTGAGTATTGGTCCAAACTGTCAGTCGCCGATGGCCACCAGGGGCAACTCTGGGCTGGCCTATCAGAAGCTTGGACAATCCGGTGTGCCCTGAGAACGAGATATGTGCAGCTCCTATCGGGATTTGTCGGCACATTCGGGCGGCTTTGCTGGTCTTGTTTTACCATTGTCGAGATGTCTTGTAAACCGGGATTCCGAGACTGATCGGGTCTTTCCGGGAGAAGGTTTATCATTCGTTGACCGTGAGAGCTTATGATGGGCTAAGTTGGGACACCCCTGCAGGGTATTATCTTTCGAAAGCCGTGCCCGCGGTTATGAGGCAGATGGGAATTTGTTAATGTCCGGTTGTAGATAACTTGTCACTTGATCCAATTAAAATACACCAAGTGCGTGTGTAGCCGTGATGGTCTCTTCTCGGCAGAGTCCGGAAGTGAACACGGTCTGTGTTATGTATGACGTAAGTAGGTGTTCAGGACCTCTTCTTGGTCATTGCTAGATGACGTCCGTTCCGTTGCTTCTCTTCTCGCTCTCATTTGCGCAAGTTAGCCACCATATATGCTTTTGCCGCTGCAGCTCCACCTCTTTGCACCTCTTTGTCCTATAAGCTTAAATAGTCTTGATCTCGTGGGGGTGAGATTGCTGAGTCCCCGTGACTCATAGATTCTACCAAAACAGTTGCAGGTGCCGACGATGCCAGTGCAGACGATGGCGTCGATCTCAAGTGGGAGTTCGACGAGGAACGTGGTCGTTACTATGTGTCTTTTCCTGATGATCAGTAGTGGAGCCCAGTTGGGACGATCGGGGATCTAGCATTTGGGGTTGTCTTATTTGCATCTGGATTTTGACCGTAGTCGGTCTATATGATTGTATTTTGGATGATGTATGATAATATTTATGTATTGTGTGAAGTGGCGATTGTAAGCCAACTCTTTATCCCATTCTTGCTCATTACATGGGATTGTGTGAAGATGACCCTTCTTGCGACAAAACCACTATGCGGTTATGCCTCTAAGTCGTGCCTCGACACGTGGGAGATATAGCCGCATCGTGGGCGTTACATGAGGAGCACTCCGGTGTGAATCCAATCTCGTCTACGGCCGATGGGGGAACCATGGTCTCTCGTGAGGAATTCAATGTGGCTTTGGACACGTTGAAAACCTCCATGACGACCGATGTTGAAAGCATGTTTAACAAATTCTTAGAAGGGCTTAAACTATCCACCGCATCGTTGAAAGTGGGTGATCCCACTAACAAGGTGACGGATGCTAACTCCGACAAGGGGGAAGCTACTAGTGAAAAGGCTCCTACTAGTGGTAAAAACGGCAACGACATCTTTGCCCATGTGGAACCTCCACTTACCTATGGTGGACCGATTCCCTCCACTCATTTGAATCATGCCGGTCCTCCCCCTAAGGTTGTGAAAAATGAGGACTTTGATTCTTGGTTTTATCGTTTTAAGTGTCATTTGAACCATGTTAATACTAACCTTTGGAGAATCATTGAAGAATGTTTTTATCCGCATGACCGAAGCAACTTCACCCCTAGAGAAGCCGCGGATAATCAATTCAATGAGAATGCTCTCTTCATCATCCAAGATGCAATTCCACCGGAAGATCATGCTCATCTCCGACCCTTCACCATGGCCAAGGATGCATCGCGCCATGTTGTGTCCCTCTACCGGGGAAGCGCAAGCATTCAACGCTCCAACTATGAAGTGGTGCAAGATGAATCCGATGAGTTTGCAATGAAAGAAGATGAAGAACCTCGTGAGCTTTATCGGAGATTAACTACTCTCACGGTCTCACTCCGAGATCATGAGAGCAAGGATACGGATGACAATTGGATCAAGCGTAAATTCCTCAAGGCCATGATGCCTTACCACAAGGCCATGTCCTCCGTCATTCGTCAAAGGCCGGACTTCCACACCTTGTCCTCAAGTGAAGTGTTGGATGAGTTTGTGGCTATGAGCATCTTGGACAAGACCACCGACAATGCGGTGTTACACTCTCAAAGAGCAAAGAAGCCCAACCTTGCCTTGAAGGCCAAGGTTAGTGTGGAAGAAGAGGAGAGCAATCCCGAAGATACTAAGTATGCTTATCATGAACACATGGCTCTTGCTTCAAGGCAATTTTGGAGCAAGAAGAACACGAGGCCCAACTTCAACAAGAACAACTCAAGTGGCGCGAAGGTCAAGCAACGAGTGAGGACTTGCTATAATTGTGGCAATGTGAGCCACTTTGTTGCGGAATGTCCTTATGAGAAGAGGGAAGACAATGGTGGCAAGCTCATCCGAAAGGACAAGGCCAAGTCTTTCCCCAACAAGAGAAACTTCACCAAGAAGACTCCTCCCAAGGGATTGGTGGCACAAGAAGAGTACAATGAGGATGATGATGATGATGATGAAGATGGTGAGTCAGTTGCCGTGGCCTCCATTGCCATTGCGACAACTCCACGGGTGTCTCTCTTCGACTCACCCAATGAGAACATCACCTCCAAGTGCCTCATGGCTAAAGCCACCAACAAGGTAACCCCCAACATCAAAACTACCATCATTAATAATCCTTCTTTGATGGATTGCATTGATGAAGATGAGGGGTCTAATGTGGAGGAGAATGAATTTGAGTCTTTTATGAGTAAGCTCAAGGGTAAATCCAAGAAGCACTTCGTTGCTCTGTTGGAACAACTTGGTGAAGCCAATGACATGATCGAGGCTCATGAAGATACCAAATCTAAGATGGAGGGGCATAGTCGTGACTATGCCGATGAGATTTCGGATCTTTCCAATGCTCTTGAGGAAGAGCGAGGTCTTCGTTTGGCTCTTGAGGAGTCATACAACGATGACCACACTAAATTAAAGAAGGATCTTGATCATGCTCTTATTGTATCTCGTGTGCTAAACTCCGAGAAGGCCAAGCTTGGGGTTGATCTTGCTAGACTCAAAGAGGAGTTTGATTTAGTTGACAAGGCTCACAAGGTCTTGAAGGGTGCTCATGCTAGCCTCAAAGAGTCTCATGATCAACTCCAAGTAAATCTAACCAAGGAGAAAGCCACCTTTCCTCATATGGTCTTAATTGATAATGCAAATGCTACTAACCCATGTTGTGAGCATGTGCATCTTGTTGAGGAGAACGCAAAGTTGAAGAAGCAACTTGAGAAAGGCCTTGTGTCGTGCATACAAGGTGAGAAGAACCTCAATGACCTTTTGAGCAATCAAAAGGAAGTTGTGGCCAAGGAAGGAATTGGGCTCGCACCCGTGTCCAAGAACAAGAAGAAGAATGGCAAGACCAAACGACCTCCTCCTCTCAAGCAAACTTTCGTGAAGGAGGGAGAGGGTGCTTCCAAGGAGAAGAAGAACAATGTGAAGGGTGGTGGTGTCAAGAAGGGCAATGCCACCCCTTCCAACAAAGCCGGCGACTTTAACCCTTCTTATGTGTTGTGTCGTGCTAGTGATGGGCATGTTTATGCCAAATTTGTTGGTTCTCCTTATGAGTACATTGAATGGTCTATTTGGGTTCCTAAGACCCTTGTCACTAACATCAAAGGACCCATTACAAAATGGGTACCTAAAACCAAGCATTGATCTCTTATAGGTGTTTGCTTCCGGTGGGGGATCATGGTTGCTCGATAGTGGAGCTACAAATCGTATGACCGGAAGCAAGGACTTGGTGGTGGACGTGCACAAGATTCCATCTATGCCCACCAATGTCGAGTGGGGTGATGCCTCGTCCTCTAAGGTATTGGGACTTGGCAAGGTTGCCATTTCTCATGATCTCACGATCGAAAAGGTCATGCTTGTTGAGTCCCTTGCATACAATTTACTTTCCATTCGTCAACTTGCACTCATGGGCATTGCCACTTTCTTTAATGTTGATACCGTGGCCCTCTTGTGGAGCAAGACTATTAAAGTAGCCTTTGTTGGGCATGTCGAGAACGGTCTCTATGTGATTAACTTTTCGGAGCGACCCACTAAGACCGCGACATGCCTATTGACGTGGGATGGCTTTGGCATCGCCGTTTAGCCCATGTCAATATGAGATCTTTGCAAATTCTTCTCAAGGGGGACCATGTTCGTGGACTAACAAATGTTAGTTTTGCTAAAGATCGTGCTTACAGTGCTTGTATCGAAGGAAAGCTACATGAAAAGGCTCACACTCCCACGACCATCATTTACTCGAGGAGGCCTTTGGAGCTCCTTCACTTGGATCTCTTTGGGCCTCCATCTGATAGTCTTGGGGGTAGAAAGTATTGCTTGGTGATTGTGGATGATTATTCAAGGTACACTTGGGTATATTTCTTCAAGAGGAAGAGCGAGACCCAACAAACCGTCATTGACTTTGCAAATGAAGCCCAACGACAACACAATGCAAAGATCTTGACAATAAGAAGTGACAACGGCACCGAGTTCAAGAACTACACCTTGGATGAGTTTCTTAGTGATGAGGGGATCAAGAATCAATATTCCGCACCATACACCCCTCAACAAAATGGTGTAGCGGAGAGGAAGAACCGGACGTTGATGGATGCGGCAAGGACCATGATGGCAGAATTCAAGTCCCCGTACAACTTTTGGGCCGAAGCCATCAACACCGCATATCATGCATCTAATCGGCTCTATCTCCGCAAAGGCTTGAACAAGACTCCATATGAGATTCTCACCGGTAACAAGCCCAACCTCAAGTAATTTCGGGTGTTCGGGTGTAAGTGTTTCATTCTCAAGAAAGGTGTTCGTTTGTCCAAATTTGAGGCTAGAGCTTATGAGGGCATATTTGTTGGTTATGCTACAAACTCTCATGCTTACCGTGTCCTCAATAAGTCCATAGGACTTATTGAGGAGATGTGTAACGTGGAGTTTGATGAGAATAACGGCTCCCAAGTGGAGCAAAGTGGCATTTGTGATGTAGGTGATGAAATTCCTCCCCAAGCCATAAGAAGAATGGGAGTTGGTTTTATCCTACCCATTGAGGAACCCCTTGTGTCCGAAGGAGAAGGATAATGCTCCACTCAAGTGGAGCCATCACCAACCCAAGTCCCACATGCTTCCGAAGAACAAAGTGAAGGCCCTCAACCTCATGAACAAGACCAAGGGCAAGATCAATCTCAAGACGGTGTTGAATCACCAAGTGATGCCCAAGGTCTAGTTCTCTCCTCTGATCAAGTTCAAGATCAAGAGCAACCTCAAGATCAAGAACAAGCTCAAGACGGCGCTCAAGATGATCAAGTGACCGCTCCTCGACTCAACCCCGAGGAGGAATTGGAGCGTCGTGCCGCCAAAATTGCATCCAAGCTCTCCACCAAGGGTCATCTCATGAAGAATGTGCTTGGAAGCATTCAAAAGGGGGTAAGCACTCGTAGACAATTGGCAACCTATTGTGAACATCACGCGTTTGTCTCTTGTGTTGAACCCCAAAAAGTCTATGAGGCGCTCGAAGATCCGGATTGGCTCAATGCCATGCATGAAGAACTCAACAACTTCGAGTACAACAAGGTGTGGAGATTGGTGCCAAGGCCAATGGGGAACCACAATGTCATTGGAACCAAGTGGATATTCAAGAACAAGCAAGATGCTCATGGGACAATAGTTCGCAACAAGGCAAGATTGGTAGCACAAGGCTACTCCCAAGTCGAGGGTATCGACTACGGTGAAACCTTTTCTCCCGTTGCTCGCCTTGAATCCATTCGTTTGTTGATTGCTTATGCTTCTCATCATAACTTTAAGTTGCAACAAATGGATGTGAAGAGTGCTTTTCTTAATGGTCCTATTAATGAGTTGGTATATGTCAAACAACCCCCCCGGGTTCGAGGATCCCTACTTCCCGGGTCATGTGTATCAACTCGATAAGGCACTCTATGGCCTTAAACAAGCCCCACGTGCGTGGTATGACCACCTTACCGAGTTGTTGCAAGATTGTGGATTTGAAGTTGGGAAAATCGACCCCACTCTTTTTACTAAGAAGGTCAAAGGGGAGTTGTTTGTGTGCCAACTATATGTTGATGATATTATCTTTGGTTCCCCTAACAAAGCTTTCAATGAGGAATTTGCCGCTCTCATGACCTCTAAGTTCAAGATGTCTTCGATGGGAGAGTTGAAGTTCTTCCTTGGATTTGAAGTCAAACAAAGAAGAGAACGAACCTTCATCAACCAAGCCAAATACACTTAAGACATGCTAAAGAGATTCAAGCTAAGTGATGTCAAGCCGGCTTCCACTCCAATGCCCATCTAGTGCCAACTTGACATTGATCCCAATGGTAAAGTGGTGGATCAAAAGGTATATCGCTCCATGATTGGCTCCTTGCTTTACCTTTGTGCAACTAGACTGGATATCATGTTGAGTGTGGGAATTATTGCATGGTTTCAAGCCGCACCTAAGGAAAGCCACTTTGTGGCGGTCAAGCGAATCTTTCGATATTTGGCTCATACCCCAACCTTTGGCTTATGGTACCCAAGAGGAGCAAACTTCAAGCTTGTAGGTTATTCGGACTCGGATTGGACAGGAGACAAAGTGGATAGGAAGTCCACTTCTGGAGGGTGCCAATTCTTGGTTGCTCTTTGGTAAGTTGGTCTTCTAAGAAGCAAAGTTGTGTGTCTCTCTCGTCCACCGAAGCAGAGTATGTGGCGGTCGGTAGTTGTTGTGCACAACTTCTATGGATGAGGCAAACTTTAAAGGATTACGGTGTCATTTGTGACAAAGTGCCTCTTTGGTGTGACAATGAAAGTGCCATCAAGATTTCCCTCAACCCGGTGCAACACTTCAAGACGAAGCATATTGAGATTCGGTATCACTTCATCCGGGATCACATTTGGCGAGGGGAGATCGAGCTCAACTACGTCAACACTCATGATAACCTTGCAGATATTTTCATGAAGCCCTTGGATGAAGCAAGATTTCGCGAGTTAAGGCATGAGCTAAATATCATTGATTCGAGCAATTTTGCTTCAACCCTTGCACACCCCACCATACTCAACTTGTTATCTTGTTTAGGTGTAGGCGTGGACATAGGGGAAGTGTTGTTCTCTCAATGAACACTCCCTCCCCCCTATTATGCATAAATTGATCAACTCTTTCACATTAGCCATTGTTGATGGTACTTGTGCTTCAAAGACGAGTTTTGGTCATGGGCCCAAGGATGATTCTTCGCGGTGCCATACCAATTGACTCAAACATAGGTGGCTCCGGCCACCGCCCTCTCTTTGGAGAGGTTGTGTTGAGTGTTTTAGTCCTTGTTGTCTCTTGTCTTCCTTTGTCGTGTCGAGCTTGTGTGTGTTGTCTCATGTGTCAGCGTTTCGTGTGTCCGTTCGCTTGAAGGTTGCTATGCAAAGGCCTTTTGTTTTCTTTGTTCTTGAAACTTGCATCCTCTTGAGCACACGGTACTACCGCGGCTTGCCACGGTACTACCGCGGGAGCAGTGCACGGTACTTCCGCACCCAGCACGGCAGTAATTTTTTACTGCCACCTGGGGGAGCGGTACTACCGCCCACGGTGCGGTACTTCCATCGAGGCGGTACTTTCGCCCAGGCGGTACTACCGCGATGACACACGGTACTACAGCGCTGTCGAGGGCGCGTGGGGGTTGAGCGGGCAGGGGGAGTTCCAACTCCCCCATACCCATTCATCTGTTTCTCCCCACGCCGTCTCTCTCTCTCTCTCGCTCAAGAACGGTGCCGGAGACCCTCGCCGGATCTCCGTCTCCGGCCGCTCTCCTTGGATTCCGTCCGGTGGGATCGTACCCCACAACTCACTCTTGCCATGGAACAAGGTCTCTCCCCAGATCCCTCTCTCCTTGGTTCGTTCTTTCGTTTCTAGGTTTTTGGGGAGATGCATGTTGTTCTTGAGATTTTAGGCCAAATCTTTGCAAGAGTCGGATGTAGGAGAGTAGTAATGCATAGAGATTGTATCTGATATATTGCCCCGTGGTAGATTTGATCGACCGTAGTACCGCTTTGTTGTCACGGTTGTGCTCAGATCTAGTGGCGGATTCGGATCTGAAACCGTGCGGTACTACCGCATCTCCTGTGCGGTACTACCGCTCGTACGGTACTACCGCTCCTAGGCGCGGTACTACCGTGCGAGACACGACACTAAACTTCTACTGCCGCTCCAAGACCTGGTACTACCGTGCCACCGCGCGGTACTACCGTGCTAGGAGCAGCACTAAAATTTTAGTACTGCGCGGCCAAGCGGTACTACCATTGTCGTCAAATCTCCCTCATGGCAATTACAAAGTGCGCCTTCTACTTGTTTCACCTGTTTTGCTGTGGTCTTTGCATTGATCTTTCTCGCTTCTCGTGCATGTTTTGTGTTTTGTGTCTTAGGTGGTGGCTTCGGCGCCCCTGCTCACCGTTCCAATCCCAGCTATGACACGGGCTCCAAGCGTCTGCGCAACCAAGACGAAGCTCCAGAGGGCTCCAATGCCCCACAACGCAGGACCAAGACCACCACCACCAAGAACAAGGAGCCCTCCATGGGCATGGATGAGATACCACTGGCTGAGTTTATCACTCGAAGGAAGATCAACCCCTATGTGAATCCTCGTGCCAACTTCGGAGGGAATGACCTGTTCTGGACCAAGCAACATAATCTCATTTATCTGGATGTGATCAAGGGCAAGCAGAACATATATGTGGACGTGCACTGGATTGACATGAATCACATGAGGGATGATAAGCACCGTGCCTACTTTGGTGAGGCCTTGGATCTCGTGGAGCAGTTTGCCATTGAGGATGTGATCTCTTTCCACCTGGACTTTGATCCCGAGCTTGTGGCCCAGTTCTTTGCTTCGGTTCACTTTCACACTGATGAGGAACGAAGGATGACCTGGATGACCAATGGACGTCAGTTTACTACTACATGGAAGGACTTCATGGATTTGCTCCACTTACCTGATGAGGGGCTCTACACGCCCGTTGGTGTTCGCCCTCATGCCAACTCCGAGTCAGCTAACAAGAACAAGCTCCAGCAGTATTATGTTGAGAAGTTGCTTCCCTGTCGGGGGAAATGGCCACGGGTAGCCTAACCGACTACCCCTGGCTCTTCGGAAAATTTATCAGGCCATTGGGCCTTCAAGCACTCCAAGCATTTGGGCCGCCTTCCCTGGCCGGCTACCACTAAAGCCGACTCCCGGAAGGCGACCCAGCCTCACCGACTCCTCCCCAGGACGACTACGGGGTGGCCGACTCCAAGAAGCCGGCCGAGAAGGACGCCGACTCCTAGGAGCCGGCCAAGACCACAACCACTCCTACATAACGGCGACCTGACGGGGTGTGGCCACAGTGCGGCCCACGACCCCCGAAGCCCGAGGCAGGCATGGCTACAGGAGGCCGTACGGGAGGGACGTCTCCCGTGCGGCTCGGCACTGTAGCCACGCTAGCCTCGACGTCATCCGCGACCCACTCCTATACGGCCTGAGGACTGCGGGCCCCTTCAGCCAGAGAGAGGCGCGAGGGGGGCCCGTCTTTTCCTAGTCGGCCAAGAGTATAGCCGGCCTCCAGAAGCCGGCTACTCCCTTCCTCGAAGCAGGAGCCCCATTAAGGAGACAAGACGAGGTGAGGCTGCAGTGATAGCCCCCAAGGCGGCCCACTGTAGTCATGCTCACCTCGACAAAGCCCTCATCATCAGAAGCGCGGCTACAGTAAGCAGCCGCCGACAAGACCCTAGGCGGTGGGGCTGGCCTGTCTACCAAGTAGCCGGCAGCCGGCGGGACCCACTAGCCGGTGGGACCCAGCAGCCGGCGGAGAAGCCGGCGAGCGAAGACACTGACGGCTGGGACCAGTTCCTAGTCGGATTACCGTTGTACCCCCAGGGGGTAGGCCTATATAAACCCCCGGAGCACCCATGCAAAGGGTTGGCTTCTTGGTTGGCCTCTGAGCATAGTTGGCTTCTAGGTTAACACCCACACATAGTACACACACCATAGAGAGAGAAGCAAGAGCTAGCCTTGTTCTTCTTCTCCCTTGATCCCAACAGCTCTAGGAGCGATTGTAGCTACCCTTTATCGATCTAGTGATCATGCGGAGACCCCGCAGAGCAGGACTAGGGGTGTTATCTCCTCGGAGAGCCCCGAACCTGGGTAAGATTCGCCGGCGTGCATGTCTTCGCCTCATCCCGTTTCCGGGCACCGGCGACGTTTTATTGGCTCCCACAATGATAAGCCATCCCTTGGCATATGTCGCACCAACCACCCGACATTTGGCGCCCACCGTGGGGCCAGGTGCACCGTTGTCCGGAGACCTGTTCTGGACGGGAACCCTCTTCTTCCCCCGCGAGCGCAGCCAGCCTGCTGCGCCCGATGGCGTTTACCTCGACGCGCTGCAAGGCGTCGACGACGCCTGCGCAGCGAGCCGCCTCGCCGATCTGCTTGGCGAGACTCGCATCTCCGACGAGCCTGCATCCGACGCAGGCACCGACTACCCCGAGAGCCGCCTCGTCAGCCTCCTCGACCAACTTCACGTCTCCAGCGAGCCCGCTGCGGACATGGAGTCGGTCGGCTCCACCGACCCGATGCTCATCGACTCCGACACCGCGTCGCTCGACGCCTACCCCTCCGACGTGGTGGTCTTCGACGACCCCCTCCCTCGAGCTGACAGCGGCAGCAGCGCTGTCACTGAAGTGCTGGTCATCAGCCACGTCTCCAATTTGGGCGAGAACGCCCGCGACGCTCAGCAAGCGGCGATGCACGACCTCTCCGTCCCCATCCCGGCCGACGCCGACGCCGAGACCCTGGAGGCACGCCGCCTTGCCCTCATCGAGGAGGGCAAGAAGATACCCTCGATGAGACGCCTTGCCGAGGCCCACCAGCGCGAAGTCGACCGCGCCGCCTTCGGGACGCCGCCGCCTAGTGGCCCGAGCCGAGCCGGCTTCGTCCAGAAGCGCGGCGCAGCCGTTGCCAGCGCGCTGGGCGCAGATCGCCCCGTCTACGCCACCCTGCTCGAGAATCTGCGAGCCGCTCAGGCGGCTGCACAGGAGCTCAATGGGCTGGGAGCCGATGAGCTCCCCTACATGACAAGACGGATCCAGCAGCTGATCGACGCGGCTGCAGAACGGCACGAAGCCGGCGCCCGAGCTGATAGCCATCCCCCGCGCCGGGAGCACGCCGTGACGTCCCGCTCGCCGACTGCAAGCGGCGCGCGCCAGAAGAAAGACAAGGAGTTAGCTGCCAACCACAGCCGGACTCGCGTTACCATCGAGCGCGACGCGGATGGCCGCCCTCGAGCTGTAGAGCACCAGGGAAATCTGCCTCCTCCCCCGCCTCGAAGAGAAGGACGCCTCACTCCACCGCCTGTCACCCATCCGACTCTTGGCGACCGACTCGGCCGCCGAGAAGGAGTCGGCGAAAACGACGCCCGCCACAGGATCGACAGCCTTGCTTGATCCTTGGCGCTAGAAGAAGAAGACAATGTCGGCCCGCCATGCTTTGGCCCCCGCATCCGCGACGAGCCCTTCCCCAAAGGGTTCTCGCTCCCCAGATACACACCCAAGTACAACGGCTCGGTGAAGCCGGAAGATTGGCTCATCGACTACTCCACAGCCGTCAGCATCGCCAACGGCAATCGGCGCGTCACCGTGAAGTACGTCCCCTTGATGCTGCAAGGCACGGCGCGCACATGGCTCAACAGCCTCAAGCCCTACAGCATCAACAGCTGGCTGGACTTCACCGAAGTTTTCGTCCGCAACTTCACCAGCACCTACAAGCGGCCTCCCAAGCCTCGCCAGCTCTCCCTCTGCGTCCAGGGGCCCAACGAGTCGACCCGCGACTACCTCACGCGATGGGCCGAGCTCTGCAACTCCTGCGAGGGAGTGCACGAGGTCCAGGCCATCGAGTACTTCACTGCCGGGTGCCGAGAGGGCACCCTCCTCAAGCACCGACTCCTCTGCGACGAGCCGGCTACCCTCGACGAGCTACTAGTCATCGCTGACAAGTACGCCACTGCCGACTCCTCCATGAAGACCGAGCTCCGAGTAGATGCCTCGGGGAAAGTAATTGTTCCGGCTCCCAAGACGCCGGCTGGCGACCCTAACCGGCGCCCCTACCAGAACGACCACAAGCGCAAGGGCCCCATGCCGACTTCCTCCAGTCGGCAGGTGGCCACAATTGAAGACGAGCAGCCCGAAGAGCGGCCCGCTCCCAAGAAGAAGGGTGGCCGGCCGCCCTGGCAGCCGTCCTTCTCCTACGAACAAGCACTCGATGCTCCCTGCAAGTTCCACAGCGGCGCGAAGCCGTCCAACCATACAACACGGAAATGCCACTGGCTCACCCGCATCACCAAGGGCGAAGGGATGGTGCCGCCTCCGCCTCTCGGCCCGCCGCCTCCAGCTCCCCAGCAGCCGGCGGCCCGGCCGGCAGTCGGCGCCATCCAAGACGAGTTCCCCGAAGCGCACGACGCCTACGTCGTCTTCACAAGTCAAGTCGACGACAAGCGCAGCCGGCGCCGGCAGCACCAAGAAGTAAACACAGTCGCCTCTAGCACCGCCGAGTTCATGCATTGGTCGGAAAAGCCCATCAGCTGGAGCCAGGCCGACCACCCAGAGGTGATGCCTTCGCCTGGCTCCTATGCTATGGTCTTGGACGTCACCCTTGCGACGGAGAGGCAAGCTGCCAGATTTTCCCGCGTCCTGATAGACGGCGGAAGCAGTATCAACATACTGTACCGCGATACCATGGACAAGCTGAACATCAAAGAAAAGCAGCTCATGCCGAGCCGCACCGTCTTCCATGGTATCGTACCCGGCCTATCTTGCTCTCCAATCGGCAAGATCAAGATGGATGTTCTCTTCGGAGACAAAGATCACTTTCGCCGGGAAGCAATATGGTTCGAGGTGGTGGATTTGGAGAGCCCCTATCATGCACTGCTTGGCCGACCTGCGTTGGTCAAGTTCATGGCCGTGCCCCACTACGCCTACCTGAAGATGAAGATGCCGAGCTCGAAGGGGATCATCACGGTAGCCGGCGACTATAAGAAGTCCATCGAGTGTGCCATGGCCAGCAGCCGGCTGGCCGAGTCCCTCGTGGTGGCCGAAGAGAAGAAGATGTTGGAGCGGGTTGTGGCCATGGCCAGCAAGCAACCGGCCTCGTGCCCCAACCCCATGGACTGTGATGCGCAGGGCTCCTTCCAGCCTGCAAAAGAGACGAAGAAGATACCTCTAGACCCGGAGCACCCGGAGAGGTTCGCCGTGATTGGGGCGAACTTGGACAGTAAATAGGAAGGCGAGCTCGCCGACTTCCTCCGTGAGAATCGAGACATCTTTGCATGGTCCCCAAAGGACATGCCGGGTGTCCCGAAGGATTTCGCCGAGCACAAATTACATGTCCGAGCTGATGCGAAGCCGGTCAAGCAACCCCTCCGCCGACTATCAGAAGAGAAGCGAAGAATCGTGGGAGAAGAGATAGCCCGGCTCCTTGCAGCCGGCTTCATCATGGAAGTGTTCTTTCCAGAATGGCTTGCCAATCCAGTTCTGGTTTTGAAGAAGAATAACAAGTGGCGCATGTGTATAGACTACACAAGTTTGAACAAGGCCTGCCCAAAGGATCCGTTTGCTTTGCCACGGATTGACCAAGTGATAGACTCCACAGCCGGATGCGAGCTGTTAAGTTTTTTGGATGCATACTCAGGGTATCATCAGATCAAGCTGGACCCGGCTGACCGCCTGAAGACTGCCTTCATCACACCCTTTGGAGCTTTCTGCTACCTGACAATGACATTCGGCTTGAGAAATGCCGGTGCCACCTTTCAGCGTTGCATGCAGAAATGTCTCTTGAAACAACTCGGCAGAAATGCCCACGTCTACGTAGACGACATTGTGGTGAAGACAGAGAAGCGCGGTACCTTGCTGGAGACCTGAAGGAAACATTTGCCAACTTGCGCCGATTCCAGATCAAGCTTAACCCCGAGAAGTGCATGTTCGGAGTGCCAGCAGGCCAGCTGCTAGGCTTCCTGGTCTCCGAACGCGGCATTGAGTGCAACCCTATCAAGATCAAGGCCATCGAGAGGATGGAGATTCCCACCAAGCTGCAAGATGTGCAGAAGTTCACTGGCTGCTTAGCCTCCCTGAACCGTTTTATCAGCCGACTAGGAGAGAAGGCTCTCCCCCTGTACCGACTCATGAAGAAGTCCACTCACTTTGAGTGGAATGATCAAGCCGACCAAGCCTTCCATGAGTTGAAGAAAATGTTGACCACTCCGCCTGTCCTGGCTGCGCCGACTGAGAAGGAGCCCATGCTCCTCTACATCGCCGCGACAAGCCGAGTCGTCAGCACTGTTGTTGTGGTCCAGCGCCCGGAGGAAGGCCGATCCCAGCTGGTCCAGAGGCCGGTCTACTATCTCAGCGAAGTACTGTCCAGCTCAAAGCAAAACTACCCGCACTACCAGAAGGTGTGCTATGGGGTGTACTTCGCTGCCAAGAAATTGAAGCCCTACTTCCAAGAGCACCCCATCACGGTCGTGTGCACTGCCCCGCTCGCCGAGATCATAGGCAGCCGGGATGCATCCGGCAGGGTGGCCAAATGGGCCATTGCCTTGGCGCCCTACACGATTTTCTATCAACCCCGCACCGCCATCAAGTCGCAAGCATTGGCCGACTTCCTCGTCGACTGGGCCGAGACCCAGTACTTACCGCCGGCTCCCGACTCTACCCATTGGCGGATGCACTTTGACGGGTCCAAGATGCGCACCGGCTTGGGAGCCGGCATCGTCCTCACCTCTCCCAAAGGCGACAAGCTCAAGTACACGCTGCAGATCCACTTCGCCGCCTCCAATAACGTGGCCGAGTACGAGGCGCTCGTACATGGGCTCCGGCTAGCCAAAGAACTCGGCATACGCCGGATCCTGTGCTACGGCGACTCAGACTTGGTGGTCCAGCAATCATCTGGCGACTGGGACGCCAAGGACGCAAACATGGCAAGCTACCGTTTCCTCGTCCAGCAGATGAGCGGATACTTCGAAGGGTGCGAGTTCCTTCACGTGCCAAGGGCCGACAACAACCAACCAGATGCCCTAGCACGGATCGGCTCCACCCGACAAGCCATACCGACTGGCGTCTCCCTCCAGCGCCTCCTCAAGCCGTCCATCAAGCCGTCTCCAGAGTCGGATTCCATCTTCGTACCGCCTGCGCTAGAAACAGCCGGATCCGGCTCAAGAAATCCCGCAGGCGGCACGGGGACTTCGACGACTGCCCCGGGGACTGACGTAGTCGCACCCGGTCCAGGGACTTCAGAACCCGGCCCGGGGACTGCAGCAGTCGGCCCGGGGACTGCAGCAGTCGGCCCGGGGACTGCAATGACACAAGAAGCGGTGGTCGACTCCAATGCAACAGCCAACCCACCCACCCGAGTCATGGTGGCCACATTAACAGCACAAGAAGTCACAGCTCCCTCATGGGCCCAGCCCATCCTCAAGTTCCTAGTCAGCAGAGAACTGCCGGCTGATGAGATCACAGCAAGACTAGTGCAACGATGAGCCGCAGCATACACAATAATCAACAGGGAGCTCGTGAAGCGCAGCGTCACCGGAGTCTTCCAGCGTTGCGTTGAGCCAGAAAAAGGAGTGGCAATCCTCAAAGACATCCACCAAGGCGAATGCGGCCATCACGCCGCCTCAAGATCCCTCGTGGCCAAGGCTTTCCGCCACGGGTTCTTCTGGCCGACTGCCTTGGAGGATGCTAAAGAAATAGTCAAGAGCTGCAGAGGATGTCAAGTCTTCAGTTCCAAACAACACCTGCCGGCTTCTGCCCTCAAGACCATTCCCCTCACCTGGCCTTTTGCCGTTTGGGGGCTGGACATGGTGGGCCCTTTCAAGAGAGCCCGCGGTGGCATGACACATCTACTCGTTGCGGTGGACAAGTTCACAAAGTGGATCGAAGCCAAGCCCATCAAGAAGCTGAACGGGCCGACTGCCGTGACATTCATCACCGATATCACTACTCGGTACAGCGTGCCGCACAGCATCATCACCGACAACGGCACGAACTTCGCCAAAGGCGCACTGGCACGTTTCTGCGCGACGCAGGGCATCTGACTGGACTTAGCGTCCGTTGCCCACCCGCAGTCAAACGGCCAGGTCGAGCGAGCAAATGGACTTATCCTCTCCAGCATCAAGCCCCGGCTGGTTGTACCACTGGAGCGATCGGCCGGCTGTTGGCTCGAAGAGCTGCCGGCTGTCCTCTGGAGTCTGCGCACTACACCCAACAAGTCAACCGGCTTCACTCCATTCTTCCTTGTGTACGGTGCCGAGGCTGTCATCCCAACAGACATCGAGTTCGACTCGCCTCGGATCACCATGTACACGGAGGAGGAAGCCAAAGAAGCAAGAGAAGACGGCGTCGACCTACTGGAAGAAGGCCGGCTGTTAGCCCTCGGCCGGTCCGCCATCTACCAGCAAGGCCTGCGCCGCTACAACAACCGCAAGGTCAAGCCAAGATCCTTCCAAGAGGACGACCTTGTGCTCCGGCTGATCCAGCGAACAGCCGGCCAGCACAAGCTCTCGGCCCCTTGGGAGGGCCCCTTCGTCGTCAGCAAGGCACTCGGCAACGACTCCTACTACTTGATCGATGCGCAAAAGCCAAGAGCACGCAAAAGAGATGACTCCGGCAAGGAGTCGGAGCGACCATGGAACGCAAACCTCCTAAGACGGTTTTACAGCTGAAAAGCAGTATGTATCACGCTACCCCTTTTGTATTAAGTACAAACCAACAGGCCCCCCGAACAGTACTCGGGGACTGCCTTTTTATTTATCTATGAATGACGGGTGTCATATCCTTGAATGTATTCTTACATTTCGCATTCTTGTCCGGCACCGGGTCCGACTAGTCGGCCCGGGGACTGGCCGCCTTGAGCTATATTCAAAGTTCTTCCCGAAGTCAGCAAAGTAGTGCGCCGGCTCCCAAGTCCTCTCTTGTTGAAAGCCGCAGCTCAAAGAACTGACTAGCCGACTAGCAAGAGAGAAAACAGAAAGGACACCCACACGAAAAACGACTAAGGAACAACTAACCTATATAGCAAAGAGACGGCCCCCAAACATGCCTGCCGGCTGTCAAAGCAGCCGGCTGGCCGGCTTCCTAAAAAACTTAGCTTAAGTCCGGCAAAGCTAAAAGTACTTCCCCCTCCCCAATCGGCCAGGCACTCCCCGACTATAGATTGCAGAGCAACTGTTTGACTAGGGAGGCGGCAACCAAGGGAGGGCGGCAAAGGAAAAAAGCAGAAGGACAAAAAGCGAAAGTACAAGGAAAGACCGATTGCATAACTTATATACATAAAGCCGCCCACAGGCCGGCAACAGACTTGAGTTCGAATACACCCAGTGGGTGGAATTGTGCAGACTTAACCAAACATTGTTCAAAAGTAACAAGACAGGAAAACAAAAGAAAGAAGACTAAGGCGCGACAGGAAGGCCGAGCTGGTCGGTGAAGGCGGCCTCGCCGGCTGAAGGAGTGGCTGCCTAGCTGGTCCCGGCTTGACCACCTCCCGCGGGAGGAGACACACTCGCACGCGACGTAGTGCTGGAGGCGCGGTCAGGCTGGCCGGCTACTCCGCCAGCCGGCTCGGCGTCTTCACCCTCCTCCTCCTCCTCTTCGCCCTCGTCGTTGGAGTCGATCTCCTCCGCCGAGTCCTCGCCGTACGCCGGTCCAGCCCGAACCAATCTTCCGGCTGGGCGACTCCATTGTCGTCCACCTCGGGGGCAAAGACGTTGGTGTCGGTGTAGTCGGCGATCGCTGAAGCCCGCCGAATGATGGCCGGCCGCGCCGGCTCCAGCTCCGTGTCGGCTTGCTGCCGCCAGGTAGACAGCTTGTCCAGGTTCAGGCCGGGATACCAGGCCTTGACGAACTCCAGCGCCCGCCTGGCGCCGGAGCGAGCTGCTGACGCCTTCCAAGCCTCGAAGCGGCCAACTGCCACCTCCAGCCAGTCGGCGGTCCGACTGGGGGTGCGAGGGACCACTTGGCCGGGCCAAAGGGCGGCCAAGACCTGCGATCCCGCTCGCTGAAGCCGGCGGAGCAGCCTGTGAGCCGCTGGATGCGAGCCTGGATCGCCAGGAGCTGTTCTTCCAGCGAGCGGCTGGCGGTTGGCGAGATCTCGAAGCCGGCTTGCCTCTTCGCCTGGCGACGGGCATCGATGGCCTGGTTGGCTGCAGTTGAGTAGCCAGGGAAGTACTCTGTGCGAAAGAGAAACGCCGAAATCAGAAAAATAAGCCGAAATGGCAGATGGCAAGAAAGAATGAAGGGGTAGACAACTTACCGTCAACCAGGTCCTCAATCTGGCCATAGCCGGAGACCAGAGTCTGCCTGGCCTCTGCCCAGCCGGCCACCTCCGTCTCGAACTCGGCCTGGAGGGTGGCTTCGCGATCCTGCGCAGCCTTCAGCGCCGCCTTGTGACCTTCCTCCTGGTCGGCCAGCTTCTTGACCAGGCGGTCGCGCTCCTGCACCAAGGCGGCGAGCTCCGCGTCCTTGGCACGAAGAGCAGTCTGGGACTCCCCCAGCTGTGCCCTCAGACTGGCGTTGGCCGCTGCAGAGATAGAAGAAGAAGAAGAACAATGAGAAATCATCAAGGAAGATCCGAGCCGACTGCTCAGCAGTCGGCCGGAATCTCGGGGACTACACCCAGTGGGTGCGCTGACGCGCCCCCACATGAGATAAAGATCAAGTCACATACCTCGGCTTTCAGTGAGATCGGCGGTCTTCTAGAGTCAGCTCCCGAGCCTGGGAGTTGAAGGCGGCTGCTCGGAGGTTGTGGTAGTCCTGCAAGACGGACAGAAGACCGAAGTGAGAACAAAAACAGCAAAGACAAAGTCTCCAAGAAGTTCCAAGCCGCCTGCTCAGCAGCCGACTCGAAACTCGGGGACTACACCTAGTGGGTGCGCTGACGCGCCCCCACGAGAGAAATCAAGATCAAGAAAGATCAAGATAGGAATACTAACCCGGATGGCTGCCCGCGTGGCGAGGAATTCATCGGTGAACTGCCTCAGCGCCGTGGCTTGGCTTTGCAGCCGGGTCCGGACGTCTTGTGCTGCGACGTTCACCACGGCTGTCCCTCTGCCCGGCGTCCACCCCGAGGTAGCGCTGGCCGCCTCCGCGTCTCGGGCCGACGAGCTGGAGCCTACGGCCGGCTGTGGCTCCGACGCAGCCTTCTGCGGCTCAGACGCGGCCTTCCCTGCACGCCGGCTTGACGGAACCCGGACCGCCACCTCAGCCCCCGCGGCCGGCTCGCCCTCCGCCGACTGTGCGGGCGCAGGCTCAAGCTGGCGGCCTTGGGTCGCCCTAGTCGGAGGAGTCGGCCCCGGCGCCTCCCCCAAGATGACGACGTCGTCGCCGCTTCCTCCCAGCCCCGGCTGGGAACCGCTGGCTCCCCCTGGCGAGGGATCCACGTCCCCGGGCGCCATGGTGCGCAAGGGGGTGACCATCAAAGCCTCCCCTGCCGCCGCTTCGGCCTCGGCCTCTGCCTGGGCCTTGGCTGCGGCCTCGGCGAGCGCCTTCGCCGCCTCCTCCTCCCGAGCTGCCTGGGCGGCTGCCCTCCGTGCCTCCACCTCCCGCGCTTCCTGCTCCTCCCGCACCTCCCGCGCGTTCCTTTCCATCGCCTCCAGGAGGGCGGCGCGGGGATCTACGCGGCGGGTGGTGCTCCCAGAGCCCCCTGGCGACTCGACGACGGAGCCGGCGGCCGCCCGCTCAAGTGACAGCGGAGCTCTGACCATTGAAAAAGAAGACGAAGATTCAAGAACCACCAAAGGAAAGAAAGAAGGACAGTACATAGAAAGAGAGAACTTACGCCGGCACAGTCTGCGGCTGCTTCACCACTTTGCGGAAGCGAGCCGCCTTCGCGGCGGCCTCTTCCCGCCTGGTGGCTGCCGCCCCACCCCTGGGCTTCTTCGTCCGGCTACCGAACATGCCCTGGGTGGCGCGACGTTTCTGGCCTCTACCCCGAGCAGGCTGCGCGCCGGAGGAGCCCGCGCCGCGTCCGGATGCCGGCTGGCGATGCGGGACGGCTTCGGCTTCGTCCTCGTCCGGCCAGTCGTCGAAGGTAGCGGTGAACCCGGAGCCGCCTGCTTCGCCGCCGGCTTGGCCGCTGGCCGGCTCGACGGCATCCTCCATATGGACTGCCCCCAGGTCGGGGTCCTCCTGGTCGTGTTCGGTCCGGTCGGTGACGAAGCGGCGCTCCACGTCTGCCCCGCCGGCCGGCCAAAGCAGAGGACTCTGTCAAAGAGCAAGCCGACTGAGTTAGAGTCGGCCCAGAGGAACTCGGCGACAAAGCTGAGAGAGAGAGAGAAAAAGAGACGAGGGGAGCGTACCGTAGGCGGAGGATTGGCGCGACTGTATGGCTCCTTGCCGAATTGCCAGTCTTCGGAAAGTTGGCAATTGGCGAGGTAATTCACCATGTCGGCGGCGTCGGGCTGCGGCATCTCCTTGTTGCACATTCGGCTCGGATCGAGCTGGCCGCTCATCTGACAGATCAGATGAGGCCGGCTCTGGAGCGGAAGGACACGGCGCGTGACAAACGCGGCCAGGAGGTCGGGCCCCGTCAGGCCCTCCGACTGGACCATCACCCGCAGGCGGGCGACGGCGGCGTTTCCTCCCTGCGACAGCGTCACGGCCCGGAAGGACCACTGGGGCAGCCTGCCCACCGGTGGGCCGGCCACGTAGGCCGTCAAGTTGAGGTAGTCGCCCCAGGGAGCGATGCTCCGCACGTAGAAGTACGACTTCTGCCACTTCTTCACCGATTGGATCAGTGTAATGATGGGGACGGGGTTGTCGGCGCCTGATCTCCGCGACGCGATGAAGGCGCCGGTCTGAGCCGGCACGCCCCGCACGCGCGTGCCCAGCTTCGACTGGAAGAACTCCCCCCAGAGCTCGAGGGTGGGGAGGACGCCAAGATAGCCCTCGCACAGGGTGACGAAGGCCGACAGCAGCACCACCGCGTTGGGGGTGAGGTGGTGCGGCTGGAGCTGATAGAATTCCAGCCAGGAGCGGAAGAAGGCGCTCACTGGCAGGCCGAAGCTGCGCAGGAAGCGCGAGCGGAAGACCACCCGCTCGCCCTCCCGCGGCGCCGGCCTGATTTCCTTCTCCGGCGCGAGGCGGACCTCCACTTTGTCCGCGCTAGGCAGACGCCGTGTGTCGCGGAGGAAGTCGATGTGATCGTTATGGACGATGGAGCCGCCCAATCCCCGCCAAGCTGCTCTACGTGGGGAGGCATAGCGGAAGCTAGCACGGCGGCGGAAGAGCGTGCGGAGGAAGAGCGCGGCGGGCTGTCGCGAGAACGAGCAAGGCAAGAAGACAGTGGAAGTAGGAGGAGCGTGCGAGGGCCTGCCGCCCTCCACCTCCCCCTACTTATAGCCTCACGCGGCCTTAGAGGCCGGACGTGGGGGGGACGTGGGATTAACTGCGCCCACTCCCCCCACGTCTCGCGTTCATTACGCATAAGTGCGAGCCGAAACTGCCGCACGGAACGTGCGGGCGGTTTCAGGATACAAAGGATCCGCGCCTGGGCCGGGGCACGGACGTGGCGGGCCCCCTCCCTGCGGCGACGTCCCGTCACGCGCGTGGGCTGGCAGGCTTTCCGGCCACGTGGCACGCCAACGGCCCGAGGCCGGCCCGCGACCCGGTTCACGTGCCCGCGGGTTCCCGCCCCCCTCCCCGACTCTGGAAGATTCGACTAAGGCGGCGCGCCTGACCAAGGCCGGCTCCCAGCTGCCGGCTTGTCACGATAGGAAGCTGATCGAGCTTCTTGAACCCCACTCCACCTCGAAGCCCAATCAGCTTCGGGGACTACTGTCGGGGGAAATGGCCACGGGTAGCCTAACCGACTACCCCTGGCTCTTCGGAAAATTTATCAGGCCATTGGGCCTTCAAGCACTCCAAGCATTTGGGCCGCCTTCCCTGGCCGGCTACCACTAAAGCCGACTCCCGGAAGGCGACCCAGCCTCACCGACTCCTCCCCAGGACGACTACGGGGTGGCCAACTCCAAGAAGCCGGCCGAGAAGGACGCCGACTCCTAGGAGCCGGCCAAGACCACAACCACTCCTACATAACGGCGACCTGACGGGGTGTGGCCACAGTGCGGCCCACGACCCCCGAAGCCCGAGGCAGGCATGGCTACAGGAGGCCGTACGGGAGGGACATCTCCCGTGCGGCTCGGAACTGTAGCCACGCTAGCCTCGACGTCATCCGCGACCCACTCCTGTACGGCCTGAGGACTGCGGGCCCCTTCAGCCAGAGAGAGGCGCGAGGGGGGCCCGGCTTTTCCTAGTCGGCCAAGAGTATAGCCGGCCTCCAGAAGCCGGCTACTCCCTTCCTCGAAGCAGGAGCCCCATTAAGGAGACAAGACGAGGTGAGGCTGCAGTGATAGCCCCCAAGGCGGCCCACTGTAGCCATGCTCACCTCGACAAAGCCCTCATCATCAGAAGCGCGGCTACAGTAAGCAGCCGCCGACAAGACCCTAGGCGGTGGGGCCGGCCTGTCGACCAAGTAGCCGGCAGCCGGCGGGACCCACTAGCCGGTGGGACCCGGCAGCCGGCGGAGAAGCCGGAGAGCGAAGACACTGACGGCTGGGACCAGTTCCCATTCGGATTACCGTTGTACCCCCGGGGGTAGGCCTATATAAACCCCCCGGAGCACCCATGCAAAGGGTTGGCTTCTTGGTTGGCCTCTGAGCATATTTGGCTTCTAGGTTAACACCCACACATAGTACACACACCATAGAGAGAGAGAAGCAAGAGCTAGCCTTGTTCTTCTTCTCCCTTGATCCCAACAGCTCTAGGAGCGATTGTAGCTACCCTTTATCGATCTAGTGATCATGCGGAGACCCCGCAGTGCAGGACTAGGGGTGTTATCTCCTCGGAGAGCCCTGAACCTGGGTAAGATTCGCCGGCGTGCATGTCTTTGCCTCATCCCGTTTCCGGGCACCGGCGACGTTTTATTGGCTCCCACAATGATAAGCCATCCCTTGGCATATGTCGCACCAACCACCCGACATTCCCAGTGGCAAGAAGACGTGGGTGCTGAACTCATTCCTGGACATCATGCATCGCATCTTCCGCAACTCCCTCTTTCCCCGCATTGGTGACAAGGACAAGGTGCATGCCTATCTTGTGGATATGATGCTCCTTTGTGAGGAGGCGCGCATTTCTCAGACGCAACCACTTTATGTCTCACATATCATGTGGTGCGAGCTTCGGTTCGCGGTGTTCAACCGCAAGGTACCTATCTATGGACCTTACCTGTTTCTCTTGATCTCGAAGACTTGGGAGAAGCTGTTTCCCGGTGATGAGTTTCTTGCTCATGACTGGACTCGTCATGAGCCCATCAAGCTCCTTGTGAAGACCCAGTGGGCGAACACTACTACTCGTGCTGAGATCGAGGTTGCTAGGATGGATGTTGATGAGGAGGAGATTGAGGAGGAGGACGTAGATGAGGACAATTCTGTTGGGTATGCTCCTCCCTCTTCTAAGCCCTCATGGGCTAAGAAGCTGAAGGCCAAGATGAAGGCCTTGTTCTGCATGCAAGCAAAGGGACAGTACCGGACTCACGTTACCTCCAAGGAGAGTCGCTGCCGCGACAAGAAGATCATGAAGGTTTTTGGAGAGGACATTTCCAGCGGCTCCAAGAAGAACATCACTCCAGAGGCTGAGTGGATGGCAAAACAAGGCTACAAGTGGACTGATTCTGAGGAGGAGCCCATTCCCGCTGCCGAGTCTGACGGAGAGCGTGCGAGTGACTACTCCGCTTGAGCCAGCACTTGTGTTGTAGGTGTCCTCTCTGCCTTTTTGGCGTCTCGATGCCAAAGGGGGAGAGAGTGTAGGATTTGCGAGTCTTGTGTTGTGTTGTGTTTGTTTCGCTTGCTTTCGTTCCGTTGAACCTTGTTTGCTTTGGTTTGGTTTGCACGTGTGAGACCTCTCTATCATATGTGTAAGACATATGCACTCTATCGTACCGTATTGAGCTTATCTATCTTGTGCTATTTACATTATGCTCATATTTACTCTCTTGCTTAGTATTAGCCTTATGGTTGCAAGATATGCCTTGTCTATAAAATATAGGGGGAGTGTTGATCCTAGTATGTGTGCCGTACAGTCCAAAGCACTTTTCTAGATAGGACACATCTAGGGGGAGCTCGTCTATATTTTAGATATGTGGGGTTTTCTCATGTTCTATGTTTTCTCCCTTTGCGCAAATCCCGTATTGTCATCAATCCACCAAAAAGGGGGAGATTGTATGGGCATATTTATCCCTTAGTTGTTTTGGTGATTGATGAAAATGCTTTTGCGGACTAATCGCGTGCATTGAGTATTTCAGATATATCATGACTAGGCACAAGACGATTTGGTGCCCCTCGAAGACTATTGAAGACGACGTTTTCTCTACGTTTCTTTTCGGTGGATTTGAGTCATAGGACAGCGTACTATTAAGAGGCGGTCCGCTTTGGAAAGGTTTGGGTGGAATCATCACGTACACGTCTACTCCTTTGCACCGCCTTTCCTTTGGCACTTTGGAGCATCCACCGTCTTTTCTTGTCTATGCAAAAGGTCATAATTGCTGAACTGAGGCATGCGGTAGTACTGCTCCTAGGAGCGGTAGTACCGCAGGCCCTTGCAGTAGTACCGGCCTCTGGCGCGGTAGTACCGCAAGTGCCCACGGTAGTACCGCTTCCTCGTAGCGGTAGTACTGTGGCCTCAGGCCTGGCGCTGCTGCTCTTGGGGTAGTAGGGGCGGATGTAATTTTTTACATCCGCGCCCTACGCGGTAGTACCGCGCCCCCGGCGCGGTAGTACCGTGCGCCCTGGCCAGGCTCAGCTGCATGCGCGGCAGTAGGAGTGGATGTAATTTTTTATATCCACGCCCCACGCGGAAGTACCGCTCCTGGCCTGCAGTACTACCGTGTCGGATTTTTGAATAGATCCCAACTCAGCGGAAGTTGCCATGGATGTATTTTTATATGTGTGCGCCTTCTCAGAATCTGGACTATCCCTGCCTTGCGGTAGTACCGCAAGGGGGAGCGGTAGTACCGCGCTAGCGGTTCTACCACCCTCTGCTTCACTGCATCTGGGCGGATCTGATTTCTGCTGCACGGGCGGTAGTACCGTGGGGCCCTGTGGTAGTACCGCGTGCCCTTGCGGTAGTACCGCGTCCCTTGCATGGTAGTACCGTGCTACGCAGGCTGAGTTGGTGGATAACGGTTGGATTTGTTCTTCCACTATATAAGGGGTGTCTTCTTCTCTGAGTTGACTATCTCTTCCGTCCCCAAGCTCCATTTTTGCCCGATCTCTCTCCCTAGCCAATCAAACTTGTTGATTTTCTAGGGATTGGTTGAGAAGGCCCCGATCTACACTTTCACCAAGAGAAATTTGATTCCCCCCACTAATCCCTTGTGGATCTTGTTACTCTCGGGTGTTTGAGCACCCTAGACGGTTGAGGTCAACGCGGAGCCATATTCCATTCTGGTGAAGCTTCGTGGTGTCGTTGGGAGCCTCCAATTAAGTTGTGGAGATTGCCCCAACCTTGTTTGTTAAGGTCTGGTCACCGCCTCCAAGGGCACCAATAGTGGAATCATGGCATCTCGCATTGTGTCAGGGCGTGAGGAGAATACAGTGGCCCTAGTGGCATCTTGGGGAGCATTGTGCCTCCACATCGCTCCAACGGAGACGTACTTTCCCTCAAAAGGAAGGAACTTCGGTAACACATCCTCGTCTTCACCGGCTCCACTCTTGGTTATCTCGTGCCTTTACTTGTGCAAGCTTATTTGTGTTATATCCCTTGCTTGCTCGTGTGCTTGTTGTTGTTGCATCATATAGGTTGCTCACCTAGTTGCATGTCTAGACAACCTACTTTGATGCAAAGTTTAAATTGGTAAAGAAAAGCTAAAAATAGTTTGTTGCCTATTCACCCCCCCTCTAGTCAACTGTATCGATCCGTTCATCACCTTCATCAGTCTCAACGGTACCTGCAACTTTGTTGTAGTAATTTGTGAGCCACGGGGAGTCAGCAATCTCAACACCCTCAGTAGCAAGACTATGAAAGCTTAAAGGTAAGGTATGGATATATGGTGGAGTTGCAGCAAGCACTAAGCATTGTATGGTGGCTAACTTACGAAAGTAGAATAAGATGAGAATCTATGCGACGGTCGCAAACAAGTAATGATCAAGAAGTGATCCTGTTCTACTTACGTTCAAACATCACCCAACCGTGTTCTCCTCCCGAACCTCGCCGAAAAGAGACCATCACAGTTACACACGCGGTTGGTGTGTATCAATGAGATTAGTTTCAAGTTTCAACCGGATATTAAAAACTCATGTGTGCCACATAACCACAGGCACGACTCTCGAAATATTAAACCCTGCAAGGGTGTCCCAACTTAGCCCATGACAAGCTCACGATCCGCGAAGACAATCCTCCATCTCGGGACCCTCCGATCAGACTCGGAATCCCAGTGCACCAGTCATTTCGGCAATGGTAAAACAAAACAAGCAAGACCTCCTGACGTGCCGACACCCTGATAGTAGCCGCGCGTATCTCGTCTCAGGCCACGGCGGATGAACTATGGTTACAACGTCCGGATCCACGAGTTGCCACGGGCGGCGCCGCAAGCTGCTCTAGTTTGGACCAACACTCATGAGGAGCACTGGCCCGGGTTGTTGATTAAGAAACCTCGGGTTAATTACTCCCTATGCAAGTTTTAGTTGTTATTAGGCAAATGGTAAACCCAAAGTTGGGCCTTGCTGGAAGAGTTTTAGTCAAAGTGAACTGTCAAGGGGGGCCCATAAACCCCCACCGTGTTAGGGACGCAAAATTCATGGAACATAACACCGGTATGACGGAAACTAAGGCGGCAAGAGTGGAACAAAACGCCGAGAAAAGGCCAAGCCTTACACCCTTTACCAAGTATATAGATGCATTAATTAAATAAGAGATATTGTGATATCCCAACATATCCATGTTCCAACATGGAACAACCTGCACCGCACCTGCAACTAGCAACACTATAAGAGGGGCTGAGCAAAAGCAGTAACATAGCCAAACAAGGGTTTGCTAGGAAGGTGGGTTAGCGGCTTTCATGGAAACATGGGAGGCGGTATGAAACAAGTGGTAGTTAGTGCAACATAGCGATAGAACGAACAACTAGCAAGCAAAGATAGAAGTGATATCAGGGTAATGATCATCTTGCCTGAATTCTCCTTAGAGGGAACGAAAGCTTGCTCCGCGGAAACGTACTCGACAAGGTCCTCGTACACGAACTCGTCTCTCGGCTCTACCCAAAGCAACAACACAAGCAACGAAACAAAAATCAATCACGTGGCAATGCGCAAGCAACATGATGCAAGACATGGCATGGAATGCAAGATATGATGTGCAATGCATATGAGAACTCTGGAAGGGGAAAAGATGAACATGGCACTATCTTGGCAAACTAAGCATGCCACTGGATAGATTGGGAGATTTTGGTTGAAATCGATATAAAGATCACCGGAAACGGATGCACGGTTTGAAAATGACAAGCCAAACAAGATGCAATGCAATCTGTTGATAACAGCAACATGGCCACTTAGATGCATAGGTTAAACATGCTACAGCACCCAAACATGAAAACAACAGGCATGACAATGAATTAAATATCTAGAACTACCAAAGATGATTAGTGAGCTACTGCTAAAACTCACTATAACATGTTTAAAACAGCATGGCAAAAACGCAAATGATATCAGTTTAAAAGACTTGGCAGAATTCACTGAACATGGCAGAAACAGCATCAGATTGCAATGTTTATGCCTAGTAAACTATACTCTACAGGAACATATTATAGTACACAAGATCATGGCATGATACTACTAAATGCACTTAATAAAACTCCCTTACTTATCTTGTTCCAAAGATCTACAGAAATGATGATAGCATCAATGCAAACATGGCAAGTGATATGAACTGAACCAGACTTGTAGAATTTCATGGCATGGCAGAAACAGATTCATGATAGCATGTTTGCAAGCATGTTTAACTCAATATTCAGCATATCATGGCATGAGCTTAATTCTAGCAGCAAGTAGGCATGACAAAGAGCATGTACATGTGCAAAACTACCCCAAAGCATATTTGCATATTTTTTTACATAAATGACAAAACAACAATGTGATGTAAAATGACATGTTCATGAACTTGCTCAAATGCAAAAACTAAAGCCACCACTGGATTCATTGGATTTTTCTACCCCAAAAACATATATAATATATGGGTGTCATTTAAGAAAAATCTTCACAAGAGCATTAAGTAAGAATATGTCAGAATTGGAAAATGACAGAAAAGGCAATTTCCTCAAAGGGAAATGTCCAGAAACGGACTGGCTCGAAATGGAAAGATTCCATTCCCTGAAATGGAATGTTCCCTGGAATTAAAATAAAAGAAAAGGAATAAGGGGAGAGGGGCGGTGACGCGGACCAGCGGCGAGGCTCGCCGGAGTTGCCTCCGGTGGCCTATCGGATCGGCGGAGGGGTGCATCTGGGTCGCAGGAGAATCCCGCGCCCGTGGGTGAATGTAGTTGCGCCAGGCATTGATGGAAACGACGCCGACAATGACCTACCAAGGTGGCCACGACGAAGACGAGCGCGGCGAGGCGAGGCACTAAACGGGCGAAACAACACACGGTTCGGACTCGCGCGGGGCTAGGAACCTATTGGACATGGCAGCTAGGCGAACGACGCTCAGAGCACTCGCCGGAGTGAGGTCCGACGGCGACGGGTTCGGGCACGGACGGCGATCGTGCTTAGAGCATGCAAAAGAAGGGGGGAAAGGATGGGGAGGTTCGCATGCTCACCACAAGCATGGTTTTGCACTTGGTTGCTCGCGAGGAGGTCGGAGACGGCGGGATTTGGCCGGAGACGAACGGCGACCGAAGCGGAGAAGAACGAAGGGGGCGGCGTCGAACTTGGCGTCCCTCGAGGCCGTAGGGGTAGTAGTCGACATAGACGACGACGGCGGACTTGACGGACACGGACGCTGGGTCGAAGGTGGCCCGGGAGCACGTCGACGACGAGGTCGAGCACCCGTATGCGCTCGGGACGGTGGTGGAATGGTGGATCTGATGGCTAAACTTACCAGACGGTGGCGGCGGCGGATGAGGGAAACCCTAGAGAGGCGGGGGGACATGGAGAGGGGATTATATAGGGGCTAGGGCGATGGTCGAAGCACGGCGACGCGCTCGGCCACGCCATGTGCGTGCTCGCGCGGGAGACCAAGGTGGAAGAAAGGTGGGTGAGGGTGTAGACATGGTCGCTGACCGGTGGGTCCGCCTTGGCCACGTGGCGGTGCTGCAGCGGGGGCGAGCGGGTGTGCGGGTGAGAAAAGCAGGGGGAAAGGAGGTGCGGGCGTGCTGCTGGGCCGCGGCTGGCCTGCTTTGCTGCTGCTGTTGGCTGGGCTGCAGCTGCTTGCCTTCTCTTTTATTTTCTTTAGACAGAAAATAAAGAGAAATGCACAGGGGAAAAGGAGAGGAATTGGAGAAATATAAAAATATCCCCATGATCCCGGAATTACCCACCATTTGATAAAATTGAGTTGTGCATTTTTAGAGGTAGAAAAATAAAACAAGTTTGAATTTAGTCCAAACTTGAGGCATTTTTGAACCTAACCAAAACAACTCCAAAATGCATGAGGTTTGGCAGAGAGGTTTTGGAGATGTAGAGATTTATAGGGAGAAGATGAACATTTATGGAGGTAGGCAAGATGGCACTTGCAAAGAAAAGAAAGAAAAGAGAATGAGAGGTGGTGATGAGTGAAGGGGGATGATGATGCTTGGATCTACATAGAACATGCCAGAATGCAATGATCTATACCATGAAGATGCACATGATGATGAGCATATGCAAAATAATACCAAGCACAATGCAACATATGATGAGGCCATGATGCAACAATTAATGGCAAAATGAAATATGACAAGAAATGACAATACAATGCAATATGAAACAAAGCAAAACCCCAAAATGAAACCAACAAGGAGGGAACCACTTGGGATTGATCATGACAAGGTTGGATACATTGCCAAATATGGAAGTTTACATATGGGGTGTTACAACTCTCCTCCACTACAAGAGGATCTCGTCCCGAGATCTAGGACTGAAAGAACTCCGGATATTCAGAACGGAGGTGATCCTCGCACTCCCAAGTAGCTTCTCGGTCGGAATGGTGAGACCAGTTAACTTGGAGGAACTTGATCGACTTGTTGCGAGTTTTGTGGTCGGTTTCTTCAAGAATGGCAACGGTATGCTCATGGTAAGATAAGTCCTCTTGGAGGTCAATCTCTTCAAAGTTGATAGTGCTCTCGGGCATCTTGAAGCACTTGCGAAGTTGTGACACGTGAAACACATCGTGCACATTTGAGAAGTTGGAAGGGAGCTCAAGTTGATAGGCAAGGTCGCCTCTTCTGCCCACAATTTTGAAAGGACCCACATATCTTGGGGCAAGCTTCCCTTTGATACCGAAGTGTTGAGTGCCTTTCATGGGAGAGACTCGGAGATAGACATGGTCTCCGATCTCGAAAGCCAAGTCACGGTGCTTGCTATCATAGTAACTCTTCTGGCGCGATTGCGCGGCTTTGAGATTTTCATGAATGACTTTGCACATTTCTTCAGCTTCTGTGATCAAGTCATTGCCAAGAAGTTGGCGTTCACCAGTCTCGAACCAGTTGAGAGGAGTACGACACTTTCTGCCATATAGAATTTTGAAAGGGGCCTTGCCCGAACTTGCTTGGTAGCTATTGTTGTAGGAGAACTCGGCATATGGGAGGCAATCTTCCCACTTCATACCGAAAGAGATGACACAAGCTCTGAGCATGTCTTCGAGGATTTGATTGGCTCTTTCAACTTGTCCACTTGTTTGAGGATGAAAAGCCGTGCTGAAACGAATGTTGGTGCCCATGGCCTTCTGGAAGGAGTCCCGGAACTTGGAAATGAAAATGCTTCCGCGGTCTAAGGAGATCAATTGAGGAATCCGTGCAACGAGACAATTCTGGAGGTGTATAGCTTTGCCAACTGAGATGTTGTGATAGATTCTATGACTGGAAGGAAATGAGCCACTTTTGTAAGCTTGTCAATGACAACGAAGATAGCATCATTCCCTCGCTTGGACTTGGGAAAACCCGTGACAAAGTCCATCTCGATATGATCAAACTTCCATTTTGGAATAGCAAGAGGTTGGAGGAGACCAGCTGATCGTTGATGTTCTGCTTTCACCCTTCGACAGACATCACATTCATTCACGAATTGAGCAATCTCTCGCTTCATTCGTGTCCACCAGAACGACTGTTTGAGGTCATGGTACATCTTCGAACTGCCTGGGTGGATGGAAAGAAGAGAATTGTGCACTTCGTTCATTATGACCTTCCTTAGATCACGCTTGGGAACCACTAACCGGTCCTCGAAGAATAAGGTGTCCTGGTCATCAATGCGATAACACTTGTATTTGGGTAAGCCCTTGGCAACACCATGTTTCACCTTGTTCACCACAGAGTCAAGGAGTTGTGCCTCTCGAATTTGATCTTCCAAAGTTGGAGTGACATGAAGGTTGGCAAGAAAACCTTGAGGAACAACTTGGAGGCTGAGCTTGCGGAAAGCTTCACAAAGATCAGGTTGGAATGGCTTGAGAATTAAGCTGTTGCAATATGCCTTTCTGCTCAATGCATCTGCAATCACATTAGCCTTACCTAGAGTGTACTCAATGCTTGGATTGTACTCTTGAATCATTTCAACTCAACGAGTTTGCCTGAGGTTGAGGTTGGGCTGAGTGAAGATATATTTGAGGCTCTTATGATCGGTTAAAATGTCCACTTGCCTGCTCAACAAGAGATGTCTCCACGTGATTAATGCATGGACAACTACCGCCAACTCAAGATCGTGAGTGGGGTACTTCTTCTCATTTGGCTTCAACTAACGAGAAGTGTAAGCCACACATTTTCTTTCTTGCATTAACACAGCACCGAGACCTTGCAACGAAGCGTCACAGAATACTTGGTAGGGCTTGGACTCATCAGGAGGAGTTAGGACCGGAGCTGTGACGAGTTTCTCTTTCAGAGTATTGAAGGCAACGTCACACTCAGGAGTCCAGGAGTACTTGATAGTCTTCTAGAGGAGGTTGGAAAGAGGCTTAGAGATTTTTGAGAAGTTCTCAACAAATCTTCTGCAATAACTTGCAAGCCCAAGGAAACTGCGGAGCTGCTTGATGTTCCGAGGAGGCCCCCAGTTGACAATTGAAGCAACTTTTTCTGGATTGACAAAAATGCCCTTGGCAGAGATGATGTGACCAAGGTAAAGAACTTCATCAAGCCAAAACTCACATTTGAAGAACTTTGCGTAGAATTGATACTCTCTGAGCTTGTCGAGCACCAATCGCAAATGCTTGGCATGATCCTTTTTATTCCTAGAGAACACCAGGATATCATCGAGATACACCAGGACGAATTCATTGGTGTAGGGGTTGAAGATGAAGTTCATCATCCTTGAGAAGGTTGGAGGGCCATTAGCAAGCCCAAAAGACATGAGAGTGTATTCATAAGAACCAAAGCTCGTTCTGAAAGCTGTCTTTGGGATATCTTCTTCACGAATGCGAATCTGGTGATAACCCATATAGAGGTCAAGCTTGGAAAACACCTTTGCACCTTTGAGTTGCTCGAAGAATTCGTTGATGTTGGGAAGTGGGTATTTATTCTTGATTGTCTTCTTGTTCAATGGGCGGTAATCGACGCAGAGTCGGTCTGTGCTATCTTTCTTCTGGACAAAGAGAACACCACAACCCCAAGGAGCAGAACTTGGTCTGACCAAACCCAGACGTTCTTGTTCATCGAGCTGTTTCTTCAATTCTTTCAGCTCTTCTAGCCCAGTATGGGCGCTTGCAAACGGGTTCTGTACTGGGCTCAAGGTCAATAACGAACTCGACTGGCCAGTGTGGAGGCATACCCGGAAGCTCTTCTGGAAAGACATCTTGATACTCACAAACAACTAGAATCTGAGGAATAGCGTTGATCTCGCCTTTCTCATTGAGAGAGAACAACCGAATGGTGCCATCACGAGCCGCAAAGATAATCACATCTTCAAAAGGATGAGTCAATTTGATCTCCTTTGCAGCACAATCAAGAAAGGCTTGTGCTTAGAAAGCCAATCCATGCCAAGGATGAGATCAATATTGGAATCGCCGAGAGCAATTGGAGAGGCCAAAAAAGAATAGTTGCCCATCTTGATATCCACGTCAGGAACTACAATATGAGAGCTCATGCGTATTCTCAAAGAAACCACACGAAAAGGATCTTGCAAAAACTATATGGGAAAATCATGCTTGGACAGGAAAGGTTTTGAAATGAAGCAATGCGATGCACCAGTATCAAATAAAACTTTTGCAGGAATATCGTTAACTGGGAGATTACCCATGATCACTTCTGAAGAATCCTCCGCTTTAGCTGAATTCACCATGTTCACTCTTGCAGACTTGGGATTGTGCTTGACGACTACATTGCTTGCTGACCTGACCGGAGGAGGAGGCGGAAGGCGCCTCTGGGTGCACTTGTTGGAGTAATGCCCTTTCAAACCACACTTGTGACAAGTGACCTCTGAAAGTGGACGGAAAGGTGGAGGAGGAGGACCGCCTGTCCTTGGAGCCTAAGACTGAGACTTGTTCTGATAGCTTGGGTTGGGTGGGTGGGAAGATCCACGGCCACCTGAGTGCTTCTGCTGATAGGGCGGACGAAACGGAGGAGGTGGAGGGAGCCAAAACTTATGTTGCTTAGCCGCCACTTGAGAGGAAGGAGACTGGACTGCATCCCTGAGTCTCTTCTTTGAAGCCTCACACTTGAGCTGGGCAGCTTCTTGCTTGAGAGCCATGTTATAGAACTGATCGAACTGAGTTGGCTCAACAAGAACGAGAGCTAACTGAAGGTCCTCTCTAAGGCCACCCCTGAAGTAGTAGATCATGCTCTTTTCATCAGGAACGTCTTGCCTTGCATAGCGAGCGAGATTTTGAAACTTGACATTATATTGATACAGAGACATGCTTCCTTGCTTCAGATTGCGGAATTGCTCACGCATGTTCTCGACAACACTTGTTGGAATGTGATGAGCCTGAAAGTCCCAGCAGAAGTCAGTCTAGGTAATCACTCGACCCCCTCTAGAGTCTTTGTACTACTGATACCAATCTGCTGCTTGGTCCTTGAGCTGAAAAGAAGTGAACTTGACGTAGTCCTCAGGCCTGACATTGCTGCATTCAAAATGCTTGTTGATGTCCACGAGCCAATCATCAGCGTCCATGACCTCAACACAAGCGTTGAATGTCTTTGGCTGATTTGCAAGGAACTGATTGAGGGTAGCAAACTGAGGCTGGTTGTTGAATTGCCCTTGGCCTTGATTTCCTTGGCCTTGGTTGCACTCCTGCATGAGCTGAATCAGCATCTGAGTGTTGGTGTTGGTGGCCACCATCAAAGCTTGCCATGCCTGCGGAGGCGGATGAGGTGGCGGAGGATTTGACTGCTCTCCTTTGTTACAATCTGGATTCTGACGAGTTGCGGGAGCCATCCTGAAGAAGATGACATCCGTTAGAACCACCATAACAATGATAAACAAGCTGAATCAACGGATAGACATTTGCAATGAAGTCTTCACAATTAACATCCGAACAGAGATTGAACGAATGCGTTCCAAAGTTAATATGATATGACCATCTTGAATGAGAAGCCACTTGGAATGAGGTTGATGAATAAAACAACAAGGTAACAATCGGAACAAATACATGGTAAGCATTCTCCAATCTCATACCAAATATCTGCTAGAAAGATAACCTAGAGCTACTTGAATTCCCACCTATTAACTCCCGAAACTTCTTGGTTATGCAATCCGGTGTTGGGGATACAGGGAGGCACAATATATCACACAACTAGCAAGCCCTACGCTCCAACTGTATCCATCCTTCAACACATAACCAAGAAACCTTAAGAAATTGTGTACCTCAGACCTTCGAAAACATCCAATATACTAGTTGTGGCAATACATCTGATCGATCTCCCCAGTACTGGGTGTTGTCAAACTACTCTCACCACAAAGAGTATAGAAGCATTTTCGATGCCGGCGTCCTCTGGTATTCCAGAACTGCGACGATAAACAGTGTGACGAAAACACCTTGGAGCTCAACTCCCCGGGACACTGCCACAACCCCTAAATGTCAGGAGGCACCAATTCAGAATCCCTGTCACAAAGATATCGGAACGACTCCACAATACCCGCATGATCCTAAAAAAATTTGAGTGAAAATGGATAGAAGAGTGAGGAAAACACCTATGTCACGAGTCCTTACCAGAGCGAGGAAGGGGATAAGGAGTAAAAACAATTCCTACTCTCTGATATAACTAGGACTCAAAACAGTTTTCTTCTAGACTCGTCAGCGGTTCGATCAAGCAAAGGCTCCTATAGTCGGTATGGCTCTGATACCAACTTGTAACGCCCAAGATGCAGTTCTATCTCAATCACGTGATGAATTCATGATTGGGGCACAATTGCATTTCGGACGCGTAGCAAGGTGATACACAAATACATACAACCTGAGTGAATAGAAAGAGTACGAGAATCCAGGCATCACTTGCCCCAAATAGCATAAATAACAATCATCGTACAATCATCCATACATAAGTAGTGTCCTACTACAGACTAGATAGAAAAGAAAAACCACCCTGCTACTAGGCCCACAGATACCCGACTAGGTCCTCTACTGATCGTCTGGATAAGTCACCTAGAAACGACCACGATCTTTGTCGAACTCCCACTGGAGCTCAGTGGCATCACCTGCATCAGTCTCAACGGTACCTGCAACTGTGTTTGTAGTAATCTGTGAGCCACGGGGACTCGGCAATCTCAACACCCTCGGTAGCAAGACTATCAAAGCTTTAAGGTAAGGTATGGATATATGGTGGAGTTGCAGCAAGCACTAAGCATTGTACGCAACGGTCGCAAACTAGTAATGATCAAGAAGTGATCCTGTTCTACTTACGTTCAAACATCGCCCAACTATGTTCTCTTCCGAACCTCGTTGAAAAGAGACCATCACAGTTACGCACGCGGTTGGTGTGTTTTAACGAGATTAGTTTCAAGTTCACTACAACCGGATATTAAAAACTCCCGTCTGCCACATAACTGCAGGCACGGCTCTCGAAAGATTAAACCCTGCAGGGGTGTCCCAACTTAGCCCATGACAAGCTCACGATCCGTGGAGACAATCCTCCATCTCGGGACCCTCCGATCAGACTCGGAATCCCGGTGCACATGACATTTCGATAATGGTAAAACAAAACCAGCAAGACCTCCCGACGTGCCGACACCCTGATAGTACCCGCGCGTATCTCATCTCAGGCCACGGCGGATGAGCTATGGTTACAGAGTCCAGATCCACGAGTTGCCCCGGGCGGCGCCGCAAGCTACTGTAGTTTGGACCAACACTCATGACGAGCACTGGCCCGGGTTGTTGATTAAGAATCCTCGGGTTAAATACTCCCTATGCAAGTTTTAGTTGTTATTAGGCAAATGGTAAAACCAAAGTTGGGCCTTGCTGGAAGAGTTTTATTCAAAGCGAACTGTATAGGGGGGCCATAAACCCCCATCGTGTTAGGGACGCAAAATTCAAGGAACATAATACCGGTATGATAGAAACTAAGGCGGCAAGGGTGGAACAAAACACCGAGCAAAAGGCCAAGCCTTCCACCCTTTAACAAGTATATAGATGCATTAATTAAATAAGAGATATTTTGATACCCAACATATACATGTTCCAACATGGAACAACCTCCACTGCACCTGCAACTAGCAACGCTATAAGTGGGGCTGAGCAAAAGCGGTAACATAGCCAAACAACGGTTTGCTAGGAAGGTGGTTAGCGGCTTTCATGGCAACATGGGAGGCTGTATAAAACAAGTGGTAGGTAGCGCGACATAGCGATAGAACGAACAACTAGCAAGCAAAGATAGAAGTGATATCGAGGTAATGATCATCTTGCCTGAATTCTCCTCAGAGGGAACGAAAGCTTGCTCCTCAGAAACGTACTCGACATGGTCCTCGTATACGAACTCGTCTATCGGCTCTACCCAAAGCAAGAACACAAGCAACGAAACAACAATGTGAGGAAAGGATGATGGATACTATGATTCCCCTACAAGTCGGGTTGAGACTCTGGACGAAAAATAAAATAAAAATAAAAAAGAGGCAAAAAAAGAGAGGGCCCAAAAAAACAAAAAAATGAGAGAAAAGAGAGAAGGGGCAATGCTACTATCCTTTTTCCACACTTGTGCTTCAAAGTAGCACCATGATCTTACTGATAGAGTGTCTCCTATGTTGTCACTTTCATATACTAGTGGGTAATTTTCATTATATAACTTGGCTTGTATATTCCAATGATGGGCTTTCTCAAATTGCCCTAGGTCTTCGTGAGCAAGCGAGTTGGATGCACACCCACTTAGTTTTCTTTTTGAGCTTTCATAAACTTATAGCTCTAATGTATCCATTGCATGGCAATCCCTACTCACTCACATTGATATCTATTGATGGGCATCTCCATAGCCCGTTGATACGCCTAGTTGGTGTGAGACTATCTCCTTCTTTTTGTCTTCTCCACATCCACCATATTCTATTCCACCTATAGTGTTATGTCCATGGCTCACGCTCATGTATTGCGTGAAAGTTTAAAAAGTTTGAGAATGTCAAAAGTGTGAAACAATTGCTTGGCTTGTCATCGGGGTTGTGCATGATCTGAATATTTTGTGTGATGAAGATGGAGCATAGCTAGACTATATGATTTTGTAGGGATAAGCTTTCTTTGGCCCAGTTATTTTGAGAAGACATAATTTCCTTGTTAGTGTGCTTGAAGTATTATTGTTTTTATGTCAATATTAAACTTTCATTTTGAATCTTATGGATCTGAATATTCATGCCACAATAAAGAAATTACATGGATAAATATGTTAGGTAGCATTCCACATCAAAAATTCTATTTTTATCATTTACCTATTCGAGGACGAGCAGGAATTATGCTTGGGGATGCTTGATACGTCTCCAATGTATCTATAATTTTTTATTGTTCCATGCTATTATATTATCTATCTTGGATGTTTTATATGCATTTATATGCTATTTTATATGATTTTTGGGACTAACCTATTTGCCAGTTTATGTTTTTTCCTTGTTTTTGAGTTTCGCAGAAAAGGAATATCAAACGGATTCCAATTGACCTGAAAATCTATGGAGATTATTTTTGGAAAATATGAAAAATACTGGAACGAAAAGATATCGGAGAGGAGTTTTGGGGCCACCACAAGGGTGGAGGGTGCGCCCCCTGACCATATGGCTGCCTCGTGGGTCCCCTTGACTTGTTCCTGATTCCAACACCTCCTATAAATCCCGAAACCTCCAGAACAGAACCTAGATGGGGAGTTCCACCACCGCAAGCCTCTGTAGCCACCAAAAACCAATCGGGGCCCTGTTCCGGCACCCTGCCGGAGGGGGAAACCATCACCGGTGGCCATCTTCATCATCCCGGTGCTCTCCATGACGAGGAGGGAGTAGTTCACCCTCGGGGCTGAGGGTATGTGTCGGTGTCAAAACGGCGGATCTCGGGTAGGGGGTCCTGAACTGTGCGTCTAAGGCGGATGGTAACAGGAGGCGGGGGACACGATGTTTACCCAGGTTCGGGCCCTCTCGATGGAGGTAATACCCTACTTCCTGCTTGATTGATCTTGATGATATGAGTATTACAAGAGCTGATCTACCACGAGATCGTAGAGGCTAAACCCTAGAGGCTAGCCTATGGTATGATTGTTGTTGTCCTACGGACTAAACCCTCCGGTTTATATAGACACCGAAGGGGGCTAGGGTTACACAGAGTCGGTTACAAGGGAGGAGATCTACATATCCGTATTGCCAAGCTTGCCTTCCATGCAAGGAGAGTCCCATCCGGACACGGGACGAAGTCTTCTTCATAGTCCAACAGTCCAGCGAAAGGATATAGTCCGGCTGTCCGAGGACCCCCTAATCCATGACTCCCTCAGTAGCCCCTGAACCAGGCTTCAATGACGATGAGTCCGGCGCGCAGATTTTCTTCGGCATTGCAAGGCGGGTTCCTCCTCCGAATACTCCATAGAAGATTTTGAACACAAGGATAGTGTCCGGCTCTGCAAAACAAATTCCACATACCACCGTAGAGAGAATAACATTTCCACAAATCTAATCTGCTGACAGCCTTTCATAGCGTGACGTTCTGCCATGGTCTGGTCCTGACGAACCATTTTTCCGAGCCTGCCACTGCACATGTTGCGAGGCGGTTTTATTGGCATGTCCTGTCGAAGCAGAGATCGTGTCCCTCTTTTCACGGGATTCTCGTCAATACGGTTATGGGTAACCCAATCGTGCCTGTTGGTATGACTCCTCGATTTTAGGCAAGTTCCAAACAGCCACGCGGAGGACGCTTGATATTCACCCTCTTTATAAAGGGGCCAAGGCCTGTCCTTTTCTTCTCGCACTCAATCGAATCCTTCCCCCACCTCGAGTTCCAACACCCAAGGCTCAGGCTAGGCGCATCGGACCTTCAGTCATGTCCGGATCCAACCTTGAAGGTCGGTGGATGCCCTCCTCTGTCACGGAGGAGGACATCAAGAAGCTGAGGGAAGCCAGGTAACTCACCGCCAAAATCTCGCACAGGCTGCCCGCTCGAGGGCAGGTCATCCCCACTCTTGAACCCAACGAGAGTGTCGTATTTATTTCCCACTTCCTCCGAGGGCTAGGCTTTAGTCTAGATCCCTTTGTTAGAGGGCTCATGTTCTATTACGGGCTTGATTTTCATGATCTGGCCCCGGATTCCATCCTTCACATCTCGTCGTTCATCGTCGTGTGTGAGGCCTTCCTCCATGTAACCCCACACTTCGGCTTATGGCTCAAGACCTTTAATGTGAAGCCAAAGATGATTAACGGGCGACACACAGAATGCGGAGGTCCCGTAATAAGCAAAGGCGCCGATGTTCCATGGCCAAAGGGTTCCTTCCCGGAGGAGTCCAGCTTGTAGCAACGGGAGTGGTTTGACATCACAGCTCCCCGTGGTACTAAGTGGGTAGCCGCCCCTGCCTTCTGCTCGGACCCCCCGCCACAACTGGCGTCATGGATAAACAAGGGGCTAGACTGGGGGCCCGTAAATGATGTGCCGATATTGCAGAGTCGCATCCGAGATCTCCTCGAGAGAGATGTCAGCCTTGTCAAGGTAATGCAAGTCATGCTAGTTCGTCGAGTCCTGCCTTGCAAACATCGACCTCTCCGTATGTGGGAGTTCAACCCGGAAGGACCGCGAACTATTCAGCACTTCTTCGACGTGACACTCGAAGAGATGTACAGATTGTTCTTCGGATCACAAATAAAGTGTCTGGACACCACCGAAGATGCAGGTCTGAACTGCAATCGTCCAGACACCCAAGTAAGTAATTCCGCGGCTGAACACGTTGTCTTTTAATTTACCACAACATCATCCTGAAAAGTCGCCTTTTGACCAGGACTGGATAAAAAAGGCGAAGATGATCAGGTGTTCGTCCCCCCTTCCCGAAGGCTCACCGGAACCTGTACTAGCCAGGATGCTTGAGCTTGCGCCTTATCAGGCGCCATCAGGGGAAGATAAAGGAAGGAACAAAGAAGCCGAAAGCGAGCCTCACTCATTATTCATCCAAATCGGGGAAATTAGTGCCTCCGCGAAAGAGGATAACCGGGGAGAATAATCTAAAATTCCCACTCCCCAAGGAAGGAAGAGGGCCGCCTCTGAAGACATGGAAACAATGGTTTTCAAACGAGGGAAGAAACCTTTGTCAGAGGGCCCTGTCGGCGTTCTGGGAACGGGGGTCCCCAGACTTGCCTGCCTGCGGCCCACAGCGTGGCCAAGCCAGCAGGCCGTACGGCCCAACTTCATCAACAAGGCATCCAAGACCCTCGCGAGGGTCCAAGCTTCGCGAGGTGGACGACGCAAGACCTCCTCTAGAGTAGCCTAACCAGGCAGGCTCGCGAGGAGCGGAGATATCAAGGCAGGGCAAAACCTCACGAGGCCCTCGTGACGTGAGCCATGACGAACGGCACCAGGCGGGTGCCAGGCGGGCGCCAGCGTGCGCAGCGTCCTTATTTCCTCTTTGGTTCTAAGGAGGCTAGCACAGGCGAAGAGTACCGAGGCATCAGGAAAAGGTTGCTATATAGGTGCGACGAGACCAAGACCAGAAGGACGGCAAGACAGAGGTCATCGTGGAGCCCAAGACGGCGTCAGCACCAGAGCTTTTCGCAGGCGAAGACCGCTTTTGTCAGGATAGCTTGTACTAGCTGTCCCCCTTCAAATCTGCCCGCTGTTGTTGGCTCCCTTCCCGCTTGATATTTGGGAAGAGGACCAGGGCCTATATAAGTAGAGCTAGCCACCATAGTAGGGGCATCGAATCCTCGCCCGCTCAAGTTCGACAAGCACAAGAACACTTCAACCTCAGGAGGCTGTTCTTCCTTTGTACTGTTCTTCATCAGCCCAAGAGGCAATCCACCACCACCACACTGGAGGAGGGTATTACACCACAACGGTGGCCCAAACCAGTATAAACCTCGTGTCTCTCTGTGTTGCGAGTTCGTCGAGTTCGTCCGCGAGATCTTTGCGAGCTAGGGCGTAGATCGGTAGGAGGGAAAGACTCAGGAGCCTAACTGGTCACGTAGCCCCTCACTCCTTGGTCCGTCCTGGTCTCCGGTCGGCCCAATGGCGGTTGAGGTATGCGCGGGGCCGGGCTCTGCCGACGCAGAACGCAAAGCAAATACGAAGGAAATCGCAAAATATCGAAGCAAATATTACAAGCATATTGTCCTCACAATACCAAATGAAAAGTCTAAACGCCTCCACGAGGCCTGATACATGTCGCAGGAACGGAACCAGAAGAATGGGCGCGTGTCACCTCTAGATGTCGCCGTCGCCCGCGGAAGGTGCTCCCTCATGAGCAATCTTGTCTTCACCTTCACCACCAGCTGCAAGGTCGACGACATCGCCGGACAGAGGAGCGAAGACAAAGCCGCGGAACTTCCTCAGCAAGGCCCCCACCTGGTCTTGCACGGCCGCGGCAGCCGCCTCGTATTGATCTTCAGCTACAGGCTCCAGCAGCTCGTCAAGGCAAGCGTTGGGGTCGCGAAGGTGCAGGTGGCTAAAGACGCGAGTCAATGCGGCTGAAGACAGGACACGAGCTTCTGCCTCCGCCATGGGACCGATCCTTAACGGGACATGCGCTCACCAAGTTTTCATAACAAGGAAGATAAGCACAAAAGACATTACAGATCCTTACATGCCCCCACGGCGTGATTCATGGTTCTTCGCAGGAAGCAAAAGCTTACACTAAGGGGAATCCTATCTACATCCTTCCGTGACGGACGCCATCATCAACAATGGGCCACGGGAGGCCGGCGCCAATCCCATCTAGATCAGCGGCGGCGACGGTCGGACGCCGCAGCTGCTTCGAGCGCGGCGAGAGTTCGGGGGCACGTAGCTGTCGTCGCTCGTCTCTGGAGTCTCGTAAAGCTCAGGAGAGCTGCTGGACTCCCAAGGGCTGCTGCTGCTGGAGTAGCTGTGAGCGGAGCGCGCGTCAGTTTGGCGCTCCTCTCCGGGGCAGCACTCCAGGCGGCGGCCCTCGGCGTCGAAGACCTTGAAGAAGAGCGTGGAAGCGCCATCGTACTCGAAGTGGATCGCGTGGGCGCCCCTCGCGCGGTAGACCCGTGCGATCTCCCCCCAGCCGCGGGAACCGCTTCGATCTCCGCTCCGGTCGCTGGAGCGCTGCAGTCGGCGTGCTGCAACCAGAGTTCGAGAGGCCCCCTCGGCGGCATCACGTCGGAGAAGAACCGCGGGAAGGGGATCCAGGAGCTTGGAGGCATCGGCGCCCACAGCACCAACTCGAGCGACGAGTCCGCGGCGTGGACCCCAAGGGCGGCGGCGCGCGTCACCACAGTGCGGCGGCTCCGAACACGGCGTGGGCGGCGCTGCTCGTCGCTTCGTCCTCCCGAGCCCTCAGCTCGGGCGTACAAGGGTAGTGTCGGAGTAAATGGCCACGGGTAGCCTAACCGACTCCCCCTGGCTCTTCGAAAAATTATCAGGCCAATCGAGCCTTCAAGCATCCAGAGCATGGGGCGCCTTCCTCCGGCCGGCTATCCCCAGGGCCGACTACCAGAAGGCGACCCGGCCTCAAAAACCTTCCCGAAGAAAGCTACGAGATGGCCGACTACAGGAAGCCGGCCCCAAGAGGACCGACTCCCAGAAGCCGGCCATGAAGATGGCCGACTCCCAGAAGCCGGCCAAAACTGCACCCACCAAGACTGCATCCGCATAACGGTGATAAGACGGGGTGTGGCCGCAGTACAGCCAACTACCCCCGAATCTCGGAACAGGCATGGCCACAGGGCGCCGTACGGGTCAGCCATCCCCCGTCCGGCGCGGCACTGTAGCCATGTTGACCTCGACGTCACCCACGACAGGCGCCAATACGGCCCGCGGGCGGCGGGCCCCTTTAGCCAGAGAGACCCTCGAAGGCGGCCCGGCCTCCCCTAGTCGGCCTGGGGCGTAGCCGGCTCCCAATAGCCGGCTGCCTCCCTCCCTCGAAACATGTGCCTCATTAAGGAGACAAGATGAGGTGAGGCTACAGTGAGAGCCCGCAAGGCGGCGGCACTGTAGCCACGCTTACCTCGACAAAGCCCTCGTCATCAGGGGCGAGTAACCAGCCGCCAACAAGGCCCCCAAGCGGTGGGGCCGGCCTGTCGGCCAAGAGGCCGGCAGCCGGCAGGACCCACCAGTCGGCGGGCCCCAACGGCCGACGGAGAAGCCAGCGAGCACAGACACTGACGGCTGGGACCCGCGCCCAGCCGGATTACCATTGTACCCCTGGGGGTTAGGCCTATATAAAACCCCCGGGACACCCATGCAAAGGGTAGAGCTCACGTAGTTTCACACACCACATAGAGAGAAAAGGAGAGCTAGCCTTGCCCTTCTTCTTCCCCTAGCCAAACAGCTCAAGGAGCACTTGTAGCTACTTGTATTGATCTAGTGATCATGCGGAGACCCCGCAGAGCAGGACTAGGGGTGTTATCTCCACGGAGAGCCCCGAACCTTGGTAAGATCCGCCAGCGTGCATGTCTTCGCCTTATCCCGTTTCCAGGCACCGGCGATGTCTTACTGGCTCCCACAATGATAAGCCACCCGTTGGCATATGTCGCACCTACCACCCGACAGGTAGCGGGTACCCCGGAGGAGGCCGCTTGCACCAAGGCCTCGACACCACCTGCATCGCCGCTTCATCACGGCGATGAACCGACCTCTTCTTCGGCGGAAGAGGTCCCGGATCATCACGGGGAGCCTTTCCTTTCTCTTCACTAGAAAATCTTCTGATGGGTGCCATTGTTGTCGGGAGTGGAGCAAGGAGGAAGAAGCAAGTGAGCGAGGAAGAGATGAGCGACGGGGGCTCCGCCCCACTCCCCATTTATAGCAAGTGAAGGCCAACCGGCGTCTCCCACGATCGCAGGTAATGATGGTTTTCCTTGCATGTCGTAGGGACTTGTCAAGTCGTGCAGTCGCCGAGGCAGCGTGGGGAAGCGGAGACGCCCACGTCCAATCAATCGCCACGCGTCAACCGAGGCCGCAAGCTTTTGGGGCCCGCGATGCTCCGAACTTGACCATTGGCTTCGCCGTGAAGCCAAGCCCGAGCGCACCTTGGGCCTGGGGGCTACTATCGGTGTTCTGGGAACAGGGTCCCCAGACTTGCCTGCCTGCGGCCCACAGCATGGCCAAGCCAGCAGGCCGTACGGCCCAACTTCATCAACAAGGCATCCAAGACCCTCGCAAGGGTCCAAGCTTCGCGAGGCGGACGACGCAAGACCTCCTCTAGAGTAGCCTAACCAGGCAGGCTCGCGAGGAGCGGAGATATCAAGGCAGGGCAAAACCTCACGAGGCCCTCATGACGTGAGCCATGACGAACGGCACCGGGCGGGCGCCAGCGCGCGCAGCATCCTTATTTCCTCCTTGGTGCTAAGGAGACCAGCGCAGGCGAAGAGTACCGAGGCATCAAGCAAAGGTTGCTATATTGGTGCAACAAGACCAAGACCAGAAGGACGGCAAGACGGAGGTCATCGTGGAGCCCAAGACGGCGTCACCGCCAGAGCTTTTCGCAGGCGAAGACCACTTTTGTCAGGATAGCTTGTACTAGCTGTCCCCCTTCAAATTTGCCCGCCGTTGTTGGCTCCCTTCCCGCTCGATATTTTCTTGCTCCTCGCCACCGCTACCTCCAGATCCGCTCCAATCTCATCCTACACCCGCAATCCATGCCGCCGCGCAAAGTCAAGACTTCTCAGCACCGGCTTGGTATGAGCCGGCCCTTGAGGCGCCTACCGTCACGGAGAAAAGCCTCGCCTCCGTGCGCCTGCTGACGGCGGGCGAGAGCAATGAGTGGGGGGCGACCGAGCTCCGGCTTGCCTCCGACGTGCCGGAGCCCGAGGGAAGCACCTACTTCCCCTTCTTCTCAAGCAGCGTCGCCGTCGGGTTGGTTCCTCCCTTCTCTGATTTCTTTTATGAGGTCCTCAGCCACTACGGTCTGTAGGCACTGCATCTCCATCCCAACTCTGCCCTCCTCCTGTCCATCTTCGCCTACTACTACGAGGCGTACCTGGGCGTGATGCCGTCCGTGGCGTTGATTCGCCATTTCTTCTTCCTTCGTGTCAGCGAGGGTCACATCTCCGGATGCGCTAACTTCGTCGCATGCGGCAAGGCCAACTCGATCTCGAGCACCGGGAAGAGGGCCGACAACATCCGATCCAAATGGGTCATGATGGATGCCCAGCGTGCCGATCCGCGCCTGGCGCTGCCGACGGAGGCGCCCCGGCAGGGCAAGGGGTGGCCCAAGGCGGAGCCTGTTGACGAGCGGGCATCGTCAGTGTTGGGGCAGATGATGACCGACCTGAAGCCGGGCAGCGCGAGGGTGGCCAAGATAACGGGGGCGATGCTCCTGAGGGAGTTCTTGATGCTGCGGGTTGCCCCACTCCAGGCGCGCGCGCCCCCTCTGGGAGCTTGAAGAAGAGGAGAACAAGACCCGCCTGAGGCCAGAGGACCTGCCTGGCGATGAATTGGACGCCGTCCTGCGCCTCATAGTCGGGGACAACCAGGAATATCCGCCTAGTGCCTTCGTTCCCCTATTCCAACGCAGGGACCGGGAGGAATTCGTCGCCTCCAGGCCGACTTTTGATGCACGCGGGCTGGTGCCGCCGGTGCTTCCGGGAGCTCCTACGGCGCAGAAACCGGTGGAGGTGTCTTCTGGCGAGTCCCGCGGAGAGGGGGAAGAGGAGGTGGACTCGGAGAAGACCCTGGAAGAGGTGGGGGAGACTTCCCCTCCGAGCAAGGCCGAGATTCTCCGTTCCCTTCCTGATGATGCCGAAGCCGACGCCTTCCAAGGGGAGAGGGAGCAACCCCTCATCCCGACGAAGGGTAGGTCGTCGCTGGTGGCCCGTGGCACCGCCTCCGCCCCGGCACCTCCTGGGGCTGGCTCCGGTTCTGCCTCTGCTCCGCCTGGCGCCACCGGAGACCGGGCGCCTGCCCCTCAGGTCCCGAAGCTGTCAGGCTTCAAGCTTCTCAAGCGGTCAGTGGAATACGTCGCAATGGATCGGTAAGTGTCTTAAGCTTCGCCTTGTCCTTGCTTGTACTCATCGTTTCCTGATACTCGCCCTTGGTTGATCAGTCCGACATCTTCGGCGAAGAAGAGGAAGGAAGACGCAGCGATCGTGCCTCCCGCGGAGTAAGGACGCAACACGCTCGGATCCCCCCAGCCCGATCGTCCTCGCGAGGCCAAGAGGAACATCGCCGCGTGGAATCAGCCCCCATGGCCCCGCTGGCTCCGGAGGTTAAATGCTTGGGCCTACTGGTCGGATGTTCGGCCACCGTGCAAGATCGAGGTTTCGGATCGGGGGCCCAAGCTCCACTCCGAAGCGGGCACCGGCAACCACGGCCGGCTGCCGCGCCTTCACCCCCGAGCTGCGTAGCGTCGCCTGGCCAGGCAAATTCAAGCCGGATCTGCCTCCTCGCTACGACGGCACCGCCGACCCCACGGAGTTCCTGCAGCTCTATGAGCTGAGCATCAAAGCGGCCAACGGTGACGAAAAAGTCATGGCGAACTAGTTTCCCATGGTTCTCAAGGATGGAGCCCGCTCCTGGCTCCTAAACCTGTAGCACGGCTCGATCTCTTCCTGGGACGAGATGCGCGACCGCTTCGTCGCCAACTTCCAGGGCACTCGCGACCGCCCGCTGGCCGCGGGTGATCTATGCCGCATCAAGCAACAACCAGGAGAGACCCTCCAGAAGTACATCCAGTCCTTCAACAACACCCGCCTCAAGATCCCCAAGGTCACGGACGAGGCCATCATCTCCGCGTTTTCCGACGGCGTCCGTGACGTCAAGATGAAGGAAGAGCTCGCCATCCACGAGGAGCTCTGCACCTCTCAGGAGCTGTTCAACCTGGCGACCAAGAGCGCAAGAGCCGAGGAGGGGCACCTTTCTCTCCTCGAGCTGCCAGCCGTAGGAGCGGAGGAGAAGAAGGCCAAGGCCAAGGACGTGAAGCACAAGGAGGCGGTCGTGCTCGCAGCGGAGCCCGACACCAAGCGGGGCAGAGATCAGCCCGAGTCATCCAAGAACGGCCGACAGTTCTGCGCCTTCCACAACCTGAACACCCACAACACCAGCGACTGTCAAGAGCTCAGAGCCATATGGGAAGGACGCTACGGTCGATGCCCCGAGCGCCACGACCGGGGCTACGGCCGTGGAGGAGGACGTGGAGGCGGACGCTGGGACGACCGTGGCCCGCGCCAGGAGTGGCGCGACCGGCCTCATGAGGAGCGCTGGCAGGACCAACCTCGCGAGGGCGCCTGGAGGGACCCGCCTCGTGAGGATCGCCCCCAGGGCAACACCGGTCTTCCCCCGCTGCCACCACCAAGAAGGAACGACGACCACCACCAGGACGAGGGGGCTGGGGGCTTCCAGGAGCCGCGTGCGATAGCCTGCATCTTGGGCGGTGCCCAGGCCCCAGCCTCTCAGCGCATCTTCAAACAGTTCGCTCGCGAGGTGAACGCGGTGCCCCCCAAGCTCGAAGCCACGCGCCCGCTCAGGTGGTCCCCATGCGCCATCACTTTCAACTCGGCGGATCAGCTCAAGTTTGCAGCCGCCGGTGGCGCCCTCCCTATGTTGTGCTCCCCAGTCATCACCAATGTGCAGGTCACCAAGACCCTCATCGACGGCGGCGCAGGGCTCAATGTCCTGTCCGTCGACACGTTCGACAACCTCCAAGCGCCATATGAACAGCTCGAGCCCACCCAGCCTTTCTCAGGAGTGACCGACGGTTCCACCACACCGATAGGGCAGGTCCGCCTACCTGTCACCTTTGGGGAGCGCAAGAACTACCGCACCGAGCTCATCGACTTCGACATCGCGCACTTCCGCCTGCCGTACAATGCCATCCTCGGGTATCCAGCCCTGGCCAAGTTCATGGCAGTCACTCATCACGGCTACAACGTTCTCAAGATGCCAGGAAGTGGAGGAATCATCACCGTCCCGTGTGAAGAGAGGGATGCGGTGTGCTCCCTCGAGCGCGCCTTTCAAGCTGTAGCAATCGACGACCCCGACAGCTGAAATGAAGGCCCTCCGGAGGCCATCCCCAAGAAGAAGAAGCCGCGCCGTGCAGGACCTCAGGAGGATGGCGCCGCGGTAGGAGCCTCGTCATGATCAGCGCCCGCTCCAGGGGCGCCTCCCTCCATTGCATAGGAAGGCGCGCCTGGCGCCCTCCTCAGGCAGGGCTCGGGGGCTCTCTTCTGGAGGGCCTCAGACCTTGCCAACCTCACGAGGGAGGCGCTTGGGCACCACTTGGAGGCGTGCTTCGCGGCACGTGTCCCTCAGGAGAGCACAGGGCAAGGAGTGCCCACCACCCAGGAGTTCATCACCAAGACCACTCAGGAACTGCAAGATGCAAGGGCCATGCGCGGCGACCACCGCTCATGAGGTGCAGCTCTGCATCCTGGCGAGGATGCTGGGCTGCGTGTCTGCATCGACGTCCCCGGGCTCAACAGGGCCGCATCTCAGGAGCGCTTCTGGCCATCGCGTGTGGGCTGTTGCAAAGGACCACCACATAGCTACGTTCGCATGCCCTTCGGCTTGCCGAGCGTGGCGTCGGCCTATCAGCGCAACATGCGGCGAGTCCTGGCGGCTCAAGAGGCCAGGTACCATGCTGTCCTGGAGGAGATGGAGACGGCCTTCAAGGAACCTCCCGAGCCCCCAGAGCCTCCCGAGGCTCAGGGTCCCGGTGGCTCATGAGGAGTCATTTCTTCGACGCACGCCTTCAGCGGCACCAACTCTACTTCGTCTACAGAACCAGGTGACATCTTCCAAGCTCGTTTAGCTGGGAGCGCCCCTCGGGCTGCATTATTCCCAGGCCACGTGGGTCCGTCCCTGTGGCATGTATCCCTTTTGCTTATGTCTTTAGCTTATCTTGCTGGGGCGCCCCTCGGGCTACATCATCCCCAAGCCGCTCGGGCCGGACCCAGTGGCATGTATCTTCCTGCATTTACCTAAGCTGATATGCTCTCCATGCTTAACCCGCCAACTGCTACCACCTGCCCGATCATCGCCTCCCCCGGGGCCTTCACACAGGCACGGTGCTGATGCATGGGTCCGTCCCTGTCACGTCGACAAACCTGAGCGGTCGAGCTCTGGCTCGCGGCACGCCCCGCGCACGTCACCTCACCAGGCCCTCGGTGCCTTCATCCCATCCAGAGCATCCAGCGGCAGGCTAACAGCTGTAATGGCAAACCATGTTTCTTCTTGTGCTAGTTCACAGGGATCCCGTGAGAAGGATAGCAGGTGGCACCGCGAGTCTCCTTTTCTCTCGTGCAATTCGCTTGCACATTAAAAGGGGGGCTCCTGAGCATCGCGACTCAGGAGCTCTTACTGGCTCTCCAGCCCTCGCCCCCTGGCCTTGACCACGGCATCGTGACCTGGCATTCTAGTGGCGGCTGAGCTCGCTCGAGGGCCGGGACCTGAGGACGTAGAGCACTAAGGAGAGCATGAGGGGAGGGAACTCGTATGGGCCAGTCTAGCTATGCCACGCAAGTAGGTGCGCAGCCCTGGCGCAACATCAGGAGTCGCCACGAAAATCAACAAGCTAAATCCCGCACTCGGATCGGCTAAATGCTTGGGCCTAATGGTCGCTCACGCCTTGCCGCAACCCCGTTGCGGCCACGTAGACTCCCTTTCTCGCCTCACCATGGCTGCTTGAGCGCTAAGGAGGACCTCCTGAGCATCGCGCCTCAGGGGCTCTTACTGGACCTCGGGCCGCACACCTCCTGGCCTTAACCATGGCACGCGACTTGGCATACCAGCGACGGCTGTAGCCTGCCTGGGGACCGGGACCTGTCAGCATAGAGCAACAAGCTATCACGAGGAAAGAAAGGGGGGACCGAGCCTTAACGGGACATGCGCTCACCAAGTTTTCATAACAAGGAAGATAAGCACAAAAGACATTACAGATCCTTACATGCCCCCACGGGGTGATTCATGGTTCTTTGCAGGAAGCAAAAGCTTACACTAAGGGGATCTGGAGCAAGGCAAGGAAGAAGCAATGAAGGCAAGAACTGCCCGCGCCAGCCTTTTGTCAGGTCAAGCAGTTGCCAAGGCAGCGTGGGGAAGCGGAGATGCCCACGTCCAATCAACCGCCACGCGTCAACCGAGGCCGCAGGCTTTGGGGCCCGCGGTGCTCCGAACTTGACCCTTGGCTTCATCGCAATGCCAAGGCCGAGCGCACCTTGGGCCCAGGGGCTACTGTCGGTGTTTTGGGAACGGGGGTCCCCAGACTTGCCTGCCTGCGGCCCACAGCGTGGCCAAGCCAGCAGGCCGTACGGCCCAACTTCATCAACAAGGCATCCAAGACCCTCGCGAGGGTCCAAGCTTCGCGAGGCGGACGACACAAGACCTCCTCTGGAGTAGCCTAACCAGGCAGGCTCGCGAGGAGCGGAGATATCAAGGCAGGGCAAAACCTCACGAGGCCCTCATGACGTGAGCCATGACGAATGGCACCAGGCAGGCGCCAGCGCGCGCAGCGTCCTTATTTCCTCTTTGGTGCTAAGGAGGCCAGCGCAGGCGAAGAGTACCGAGGCATCAGGCAAAGGTTGCTATATTGGTGCAACGAGACCAAGACCAGAAGGACGGCAAGACGGAGGTCATCGTGGAGCCCAAGACGGCGTCAGCACCAGAGCTTTTCGCGGGCGAAGACCGCTTTTGTCAGGATAGCTTGTACTAGTTGTCCCCTTCAAATTTGCCCGCCGTTGTTGGCTCCCTTCCCGCTCGATATTTGGGAAGAGGACTAGGGCCTATATAAGTAGAGCTAGCCACCATAGTAGGGGCATCGAATCCTCGCCCGCTCAAGTTCGACAAGCACAAGAACACCTCAACCTCAGGAGGCTGTTCTTCCTTTGTACTGTTCTTCATCAGCCTAAGAGGCAATCCACCACCACCACACTGGAGTAGGGTATTACACCACAACGGTGGCCCGAACCAGTATAAACCTCGTGTCTCTGTGTGTTGCGAGTTTGTCGAGTTCGTCCGCGAGATCTTTGCGAGCTAGGGCGTAGATCGGTAGGAGGGAAAGACTTCGCGCGCACCCCAGTGTTTGAACCTTAAGGGTTTGCCAGAACCCCACATCCGACAGGCCCTACCCCGGAGGGCATCCTTACCGCATAGTACCCGCAAGGGGACCAGCCCTCCACCGAGCTGTAAGTAAACAAAAGTACTTTATAGTAAATATACCCTGCTTCATTTCTGAGAACTATAACCGAGACGTATGTCTTGTAGTTCGGATCGTAGCCCTTCTCGACAGAGTTCGTCTTCGGGGGATCTTCTTCCGGAGATGATGGAGAGCGAAACGCCTCCCCGTGCCTCCCCGCCTCGTGAAGCGGACGACCCTGAGGTGTCGTCAAGGAGGATTTCTCCTGATCCGCCAAGGCCAGAGGGTAACCCTTCGGCCACCAGAAGCCCGGAGTATTCGGTCCTAGGGAGAGCAACAAAAAGAGTCCGGAACTGTCCGGTGTGCGACCAGACTCATTGTGGAATCTTCTGGAACAAGCGGCTATCTCAGAAGCACACCATACATTAATGGGTACGGTAGTTGAGAAGATTTCATCTGCCGAAAGCGGGTTGCATGAAGCTTTCATGGGCCTGCTGAGAGGCTTTGAGGTACGCAAAGTAATATATATATATATATATATATATATATATATATATATATTTGACGGTGCCGGACACGCTAGGTGTGCCCTATGCAGATAGTAGCCCCTGAGACTCTGGTTGCTGTCGAAAAAGACGGCGAATAGAGGATCATAGTCCCAGGTAATAACCGTGCTGCTTTCACGTGCAGGCGGCTGAGGGTCCGGTGGCTAGCCGGACTGGTGAGTTTGCCGAACTGAAGCGGCAACTTGATGCGGCAGATGCCGACATCGTGCTTGTAAACAAGTGGCTTGACGAGGCACAGGGTATGTATTCTCCTATGATCAACACATATTAAGAGGAGCATGATGCTAGTATCTGTAATATACTGTAACTGCAGATGGAGCTGTCGCCGTGGAGACCCTTCGGGCGGAACTTGCCCGAGCCAAGGAACAAGCCAGGAGGAGTGATGCGGCCGCCCTAAAGGCGGTCGAAGAGCTAAGAGCCGAACAGGCTGCGCATTGCCAGAGCAAAGAGAAAATAGCCAAGATGGCTGTTGAGCTGAAAGATGCCGCCGACCGTTATGAGCTTCTTGAAAAGGAAAGATAAACAAAGACGGCGGACCTGGAGAAAGCCACGGTAGCAGCCAAGGAAGCCCGCTCTAAAATCAGAGCGGCGAAGGAGGAGCTACGTCAAGCCGGAAATATCACGGCTGGGAAGCCCTTTTTGTTGCGGACAAAGTTCGGAGATCCTAAGTATGCCATTTTGGACCAATTATGGAGTTCTGCGGACGCGTACCTGGATTTGGCAGCAAGTACTGCTGATGCGACCAAGTTTTTCGAAGATCAAAAAGATCACGAAGTGGAAAAGTTGTTCTGGTCGCAGTTCAATGCTCCGGCGCGTCCGCTGCTGTTAAATGAGCAAATGGACGAATGGGCCGAGCTCCATAGGTTGTCCGGGCTTGCCATGAGGTCTGTTGTGGATCATCTTTGGCCGGAAGGACCAAAGCCGAATAGTTATTTTGGCTTAGTGCAACAATTCCTTGGTGTTGTGCCGCATATCGACGTTGTGAAGAGGTCGGCGTGCATAGAGGGTGCGCGGATGGCTCTTGCCTGTGTCAAGACATACTGGGCAGAGATGGAGGCCACCGCTATTGCATCCCAGAGTTCGGCGGTAGGTCGGGTATCGGCCGAGCACTATTTTGAAGAAGTCTTAGAAGGCGCTCGTTTAATAGAGGCTCAGTGCTCGAAGAGTATCATGTTCTAGTGACATGTATCCGAATTGTAAGAACAATGTTATTTGAATTATAAAGGTTGTGTTTATACTTTTGCCTGAAAGTATTATTATGCCTCCTGTGCGGTCGTTTATGTATATATGTATATAACCTGAAAGTTTGCAGTCGTCGGCTTCAGCCCCCACGCATATAATGCGGGGGTGTTCGCAAAAGCGCGTCTTCACACTTGATCCAACGTCTTGGTCCATTAAGGAGGTGGTGGCACGGCAAACGAGGCAATCCGACTATATTGCTTTAACACTTTCACTTAACCATAGGAGTTTGACAGTGGGGCTACTATATAGCCCCTGGTATTTCCGCGGCTATCCGAATACGATGCACGTACGTACATGATCGTGGAAACCGGTCCTTCGTTAATGCGGAGGAATCCCGAAGATTCCGATGAGTCATCGAGTGGTTGACCAGTCTCACGCTTTATCATGACAGTCAGTTTTCGGCTTTCTCTACTCAGGTGCTCGTCCGAATGAGCCAGGGCACAATTGTAGTAGTTCTCCCGGTGCCACCTTAGCCGATAGAGCGGAACGTAAGGTAGCAAAACGCGGAAGCCGGGCAAACCCAACATTTGACCAAAGACATGATTTAGAGCTGATGCATATAAGGCCAAACTCGCGACGCCGAACACTCCCTAAGGTATTCGGTCTTTACAACATATACCGGGCTGAGTGACGCCCTTGATAATGAACCCCGAGTGTCCAGGTACGTGCATTATTCTGACGTGGCAAAATGCCAATAACGTCAGCGTCCCTCTCGGTTATACTGAGTATCCGGAGGATGTGAAGCAACAAGAGACAGTAAAAAAGGTTTACACAGGGTCTTAATCTAAAAAGAAACCTTTGAGCGGGGCCCTGCTGCACGTCTGCGCCTGTGTCTCCATTGTGCCGTATCCTGGAAGGGTGTAGCACGATTATCATCTGCAAAAGAGAGGAACTTAGGTGAAAGTTGTCGTGCAAAAAATTGGTTATTCTCAATAAACCATTAAAATTCAAGATAAGTAAGGTCGAGCCGAACTGTAGTCCTTTTCACTACAAAAAAAATACACTTCCGTGATGGTACGTGTTTGTCACAGTAGGTCGCGTTTTTTGTCATGCATGTACATCCATGACAAATTTATGACAGAATCAAGATAGTCATACCTGTGCTGTCGTAGAAGTGTTCCATGACATTACCAAAATTATCATCATGGAAGTGTCCACTTCCATGATGATAAATCGCGCGTCACAGAAGTGCTTTCGTCAAGGGTGACCGACACGTGGCATCCACCGTAACGGAACGTCGTTAAGCTATCGGGTCGAGTTTTGGATCCGATAACCCGTTAACAGCCCCGGCCAATGGGGATTGTCCACGTGTAAAATCATCATTAGCTAGAGGAAACACGTGTCGGCTCATCGTTGGGACAGATATTATCCACTCACTGGACAGAAGGCGCCTATGATACGTCGACACGTGGCACGGCCCAACAGTGGCCCATTCCTGTGAAAAGGCCGGCGCGTTTGACTTGGTCAAAAGCTGGCGGGCCGGCCCATGGAAAGCCTGTTAACGGCATGTTCGCATATAGCCCATTTACAGCCCGCTAACCCAAGGCCCGTTACGCCCTATCCGAATTACGCCCAGTAGCGTCATCTGGGCCATCCAATATGATTCCAGCCCGTTTTCACATTTGGTCCATGTATAGCCCATGACGTCTTTCGACCAATATATGAGGCCCTTTGTAACTCTTGGCCCATTAGCGGCCCGTGCTGAAACTGGCCCGTAATGAACAGTGTATTACTTTACACCCATTAACGGCCCGTGGTGAAACTGGCCCATAATGAACAGTGTATCACTTTATACCCATTAACGGCCCGTTATTCCGTTGGGCCTTTTCCAGCCCAAGTTAACTTTCGGCCTTCTGAGGGCCCATTTATTCTTGGGCTCATTTGCAGCATTCGGTTACTTACGGCCCGTTAATGTCATTTTCTGCTTGTGGGACAAATTCAGCCCGTCATTACAGTCGGCCCGTTTGTGGACCGTTAGTTTGTTGGGCCATTTTCATAGCATCACCAAATACGGCCTATTAACGATGTCCCGTTATGGTTGGCCCATGAACGGACGATTCCAACTCTAGCCCGTTTACGGCCATAATGCGGTCTGTTTGGCCCATGTTTGGCCAATCGATCATACGGCCCGTATAAGGCCCATTGATGATACGGCCCGCAGAAGGCCCATTGTTTCTACGGCCCGTAGAAGGCCCACTGTTTCTACGGCCAGTAGGAGGCCTAGTGTCACTACAGTAAATATTAGCCCATGGTTATTGTGGCCTAGTTTAATACAAGCAAACAAATAAACAAGACAACAAGGAAATAAATAAGCAAGCAACTAATGCTAGGCTATCACGGCTATTACACATATTACATCCACTGGGCATCAAAGTTCGCCACCAGTGCAAATATAGGGAACAAAGCAGCATATCATATACACTGGTTGTCAAAGTTGGCGACCAGCGCAAATAAACGCCGCAGCAAAACAAATCCAGAACTGAAACCACTTCAGAAGATCTCAAGAAACAATATCCTGGGTACCCATAATGCTGGTAAGATGCTTAGCAAGCTTGTTAACTTTCTCTTGTTTGGCGCTTAAATCCTCCAGCGCTTGTTGTTGCACCAGAAAATATGCATCTGAATTCTGCAGGGACTTCCTCAGCCCTTCAGCTTCCTGTCGCAGCACATCTGATCGATGTCTTTCAACTTGAAGTTGAGACTCAAGAAGACGAATTGATTCAGGCAGCGAGTTCGAAGAGCTTGTGCCAGCAGTAGTGGCCAGTAACTCGAACACTACATCAAGACAGGACTTTTGGGTTCCCTCACTATCGTCAAGATAGTTTTTATCAGCTTTCTTGGAGACCAACAGGGATGTCTCACTATCTTGAACCTTATCTGCATTACTTCCTTTACCATTGGATAACGCGGTACTGTTCTCCAATATTTTGTCCGCATTCTAAAAGAGAAACAAGCAGACACATCACATGTTTACCATGTTGTATATGGAACTCATTTTGGTAAATGAGTTCAGTAGTAAAGTGGACAGGATAACAGCATGAAACAAACATATATCTATGTACCATGGTCACTTTATGGTCTATATCATTCTAGTTTTTGTTGCCAAATCAAGATAGAGACACAGTTCAAATAATATTTGTTCAAGACAAAGCAGAATAGACAGAATATAAGTGTGGGTAACTATAGAGCAATAACAACACTTGAAATGTGCATGACATGAGAACATAACTGTTTATTCAATTGAAACTGAAATCAGCATAGAGCAGGTTACAATAGCAAACCAGTTAAAGAAACAGGTTTAAAACATACCTGTTACGCCATTGGAGTTTCAATTCCATCCTTCAAATTTGAAAATAGTTGGTATGAGTAAATACAGTAATGCAAGAGCAAAGGAGTATGAACCGTAGCTACAGAACCTGACCTGAGAACAAATCTTCTTCTCCTTTAAGCGTTGAGTTGGGATTCGGAGTGGTGGTCCTCGTGCTTTGGGCACTGCAGTTCCCTTACTAACTGCTCGTGTTTGGGTGCTCTGTGGTGGAGACGGTGCTGTGTCAACTGGAACTGGGTTACTATCTGCCGGGGTTGGGGTTAGAAGGGGTGTAGCTGGTTCTCTGTCCAACTGGGTAGGGGTACAATCTGCGAGAGTCTGGGTTATGTGTGGTGGATCTGGTCCTTGGGCAAGTACAACCGTGGTTCTATCTGCATCAACTAGTAGCACTATCTTTTCTGAAGACCGTGTTGTTACTCCCTTAGATACTGCCATCACGCTCTCCAATTCAAATGGCTGATAAACAAGAAAAGTAATTGAAAGTATAGACATTGTATGATAGACAGGTGCAATGGATAGTGGGGAATAAAAGAGGGCATGAAATAATTCATATTTATGTTGTCTAACCAAACAGGATAGCATGACACAATTTCACATATAAGATGGCTAACTAAACAGGATAGCATGACACAATTTCACATTATGATGGCTAACTAAAAAAGATGGAAAGACATAGTTCAAAATATGAGACTATGTAAACAGGATGACATGACATAACTATATAATGTGTTTATTAAATAGGTTGGCATGCCATAATTCACATACATTCACGAATAGAATGCCATAATTCAAAATATGATGACTGTAAACACTAAACAGGATGAGATGATATAACTATATGATGTCTTTATTAAATGGGTTGCCATGCCATAATTCAGATAGATGATGTGTATGTACTATGTAAACATGATGGCATGATATAATTCAAATATATGATTTATATAGTAAGCAAATAAGCAGATGGCAATCCATATATGATGTAAAAACTAAGCAATGCAAGACAACATGCATGACATGGGTAATATAACCCTGCCAAGTTTGAGCATAGACCTCAGGGGGGAAATATGACTGGTCATCAGTCTCTGAATCCTCCTCTGAGGAGCTCTCTGTAACCAGCAAGATGTCTGCTTCAGCAGGTAGCATTGTATGCTTTGAATACCTTGTTTTCACTCCAGATACTTCCATCACCGCTTCAAATGGCTGATGCACAGGAAGAGTAGTTGAATATACAAACATTGTCGACAAATGGAACACGTAATACAAAAAAATGATAGCATGATATAATTCACATACATGATGATTGGCTAAACAGCATGGCATTGCATAATTCACATATATAATGCCTTTGCAACAAGATAGCATTGTATAATTCACATATATAATGTCTTGCAACAAGATGGCAATGCATAATTCACATATATGGTAATTAGACACTGAACAGGTGGCATTCACACAAAGCATGTCTAAACTAATCAAATGACATAGCAATGCGAGACACCATACGCACGATATGAGCAACATAACCCTGCCAAGTTAGAGCATACACCTCGGGGGATAGGACCGGTCATCTGTCTCTGAATCCTCCTCTGAGGAGCTATCCGTAACGAGCGAGATATGCGCTTCGTCAGATAGCATAGTCTGCTCTGAAGACCTTGTTTTCACTCCAGAATTTGCCATCACCGTGTCAAATGGCTGATGCACACGAAGAGCAGTTGAATGTACTAACATTGTTGAAAAATGTAATATGTAACAAAAAAATGGCCTGATATAATTTACATATAAGATGACTGGCTAAGCAGGATGGCATTGCAAAATTCACATATATGATGCCTGGCTAAACAAGATGGCGTTGCATAATTCACATAAACGATGAATAAACTAAACAGATGGCATTCACACAAAGGATGTCTAAACTAAGCAGATGACATATTTGATGTATAAAGTAAGCAATGCAAGACACCATATGCATGATATAACCAACATCAGCATGCCAAGTTAGAGCGAAGACCTCAGGGGGTAAATAGGAGTTGTCTTCTCCTTCTGAATCCCCCTCAGAACAGATATCTTCCTCTCGATTACAATCTGAAATGCATGGAGGGGGGCTGCCTTTGCGCCTACCATGGAGCGACCTCTGCATGAAATTTTATTGCCACGCAAGGCTCGTCTCTTTTGCTCTACATGTTCAGTTCCATTGTTTACAATAACTGTCATGCATAGGAATAAAACATAGTGAGATTACGTAAGGAGTGCATGTAGAAATCCAGAGTGATGGTAGCAACCTGTGGATAGACCCAAAACCAATAATAGCAGGCAGATAATGGCTTCAGTTAAAAATTACAGATAATGGCTTCTTTACTGTTAGTTTCCCACCCAACATGAAACTCATACTAGACACCGGAGATTAACCAGATAGTAGATAGATACTATTGATAGCGGCCCCGATATGTACCCCACAACCATTTAAAAACTCAAGTTTGACCATTAGTTTGGAGCTGACTCGGATCCTATCGGTGAACAGGATGATAAAGTAGCATGTAATATTAAGCGATGCATAACGTAAGCAGACACGAAAGAGTGCGACCTCTCTTGCGGACCCGTGTAGTCCTCGAGGTCATCTGCTCGGTTGATGATGGTAATGCAGTTTTCATGGCTGCCAGCGGCGAGGAAGAAGATCTGAGGCGGCGAAAGACAGTCTGGAGGCCGGATCCCAGCTGTGCTGGACCCTTCTGTCATTGGAGGAGCTGAGCTGGGGTGGACGACGGCGCAGCAGGAGCGGGACAAACCATGCAAGGTTTTATTTGACAACTATCTGTAAGAGAAGTAATTCTGTAAGGGCTCGTTTGAATTGGAGGATTCCAACAATGCAGCGATAGGAAATAGACAGGAATAGGATAGGAATGCACGTGGAAAACAGAGAATTTAAAAACACGGGATTTCTGCCAATCTAGGTGTTTGATTCACAACAATTGGAAGATCACAGGATGCAAAGAAGCATGGTGAGATTAAGTGAAACCACAAGAAAATGTACGGTTATAATGCTATTATGCTACTATATCTTAGTCTTGTGCTTCATGAATAGGAATTTGAAAAGGAGGACAAGTGAAAATTAAAATTCCTACGTTTTTTCTTTCAAGGAGACACTAAAGGAACAAATCCGTGTGCTCAGTGGACAATATATATAACATGTAGAGT